>NC_138029.1:9902952-10460317 GCF_964106645.2 Podarcis pityusensis
CATGAGCTGTAAAAGACCCAGCTGAATCCAGAATTAATTCTACAATGAGAGCAGACTCTTTAAATTCAGTGGGTCTCCTCTAAGCATGGCTATGTCCAAATCCAGCCTATTCCCTTTGAATGGGCTGCTTACCCTTCCTGGTTCTGGGATAAATCCTAAACCCACGTATTCCCTGTTGAATCCCACTGACCTTCGCCTCCAAAGTGAAGGTGCATAACACTACAATCCCATGACTACTCAGAAGCAATCCACTGAGCTCCATGGGCTTTACTCCCATGAGTGCGGAGAGTATTGCAACCTAAGAGTAAGGCAAATAAATGACTTAAAGGTAAAGGTAAAGGTACCCCTGCCCGTACGGGCCAGTCTTGACAGACTCTAGGGTTGTGTGCTCATCTCACTCTAGAGGCCGGGAGCCAGCGCTGTCCGAAGACACTTCCGGGTCACGTGGCCAGCATGATGAAGCTGCTCTGGCGAACCGGCACCAGAGCAGCACACGGAAACACCGTTTACCTTCCCGCTATAAAGCGGTACCTATTTATCTACTTGCACTTAAGGGTGCTTTCGAACTGCTAGGTGGGCAGGAGCTGGGACCGAACGATGGGAGCTCACCCTGCCGCGGGGATTCGAACCGCCGACCATGCGATCGGCAAGTCCTAGGCGCTGAGGTTTTACCCACAGCGCCACCCGCGTCCCTTAATAAATGACTTATAGTGTGGCAATGAGGTGGTAGAGCTGGGCCTGCACCACTTCACAATAAGCACTCTATGATTCTTTGGAAGGTTTTAAGCCAAGGTTGGATGGCCATCTATCATGTATGATTTAGTTGAGATTCCTGCATAGCAGGGGGTTGAAATAGCTTGGGATCCCTTCCAACTCTATAATTCTATTACTGTATTCTACTCTATGTTTACTCAGAAATAAGACCCACTTAGTTCACTGGATTTCTGCACTTACATCCTTAGGCCTCTTATGCATAGAGACAGGAAAAGATATAAGATTCAATTGTCTGGGATGGAATTTCCTGGTTCTTTTTTCTGCTGTTTCTTCCTCACCATCTACCTTGGTGGGGCAGAAGTGAGAACAATGGAAAACAATGTCGCAATTCATGGCTTTAGGCTGCCTGACATTGACCAGTGGGATGTCCACCCAGAAATAAAAGATAGCAGCAAAAAAGGGAACCTAAGGTCTTCCTAATTTACATCTTATTTCATTGGGAGAAAGGTTTGAGGATGGTTGGTTCTTTGCTTTTGCTTTTTGAGGTTGTTAAACTTCTATAAATTGCTCTGTTGCCAAAGCCATACTATTATTCCCATACTGTACATTGCAAGTGTTAATAGCTCGAACTTCAAATGGCAGGTTGGAGACAAGGCCAAGTTTGGCTTGGATTACAAAATTCCTTGGAGGCTTCAATAATCTCTCAACTAAATGTCATTTGGAAATTTCCTGAAGCAAGCTCTTTAACCTTAATTTGGTTTCTTGGAGTCAGTCTGGTTAATAGCTCACATGATCAGGATGCTATACTCATACAAGACCCTCCAAATACTGTACTAAGATTCCCATTTCCAGAATTCTATATTGTGGTTAATCTGTCCTCAAAGCAAATAAGCATTCAGTTGTGAATTAAAATAAAAAGGTAAACGACACATTTAAAATAGCAGTATACCTTTAAAAATGTTACATCTTCTACCTGGTCAATCTTTTGACAAAAGTTGATGTTTTGAAAAAATGGGCTCTTCAATAAAGCAATTACAGAGCTCTCAAAACCATGAGCTACACTGAAGAACTGTAGTCTACAGACTGTAAGCTCTAAAATAAAAACAGAAAATTCTCGAACTCTTGTGAAGGTGTAGCTACAGATGCTGTTCCTTATTGGCTGTTCTTTTCATTCTACAACTGCAGGTTCTCAAGAGTTGTGTCAATGAATTCTCAGACTCCTTTTCAGATTATTTGGAAGAAATCTTTCTATGTTTGTTTCACTTCATATATATAGTAGGTTCATCTTAATTGTTCAAAAATCTTAGACAAACTTTGTTTTGTTTTCAAATTCAGACATTTACGGTATTAAACAACACCTTAGAACTTTTAAGGTTCAAAGCACGAACTACTGATTTGACAAATATCTGTGAGAGAAGCTATTGTTGTTTTTAACGTAACTGTAATAAGAACAAATTGCAGAGAGGAGGCTGGTAATAATTTAATATAAAGATAGCAGTTTCACATTTTGTGTTTTTCATCCCCCCCCCCCCCCCGGCAAGGCACCTGTTTTGGAAAGTTGAACTTAGCAGTTTTGGGGAGAGGAGAGCAAGTAGCTAGCCATGCCTAGGACACAAAATAGCCTGGCACCAGCACAAGGCCAACAAACACAAAGAGGAAAAACATCAATGGGCTGCACGCCAGCTGGGTAACCCTAGCTTCTACTGAGAGCTCCTCACCCAAGCCGAGAAGGGCTCCTGTGCTCTTCTGTGCAATGCTAAGTGCAAGATGTTGGTCTTTGTGACCTTGAGGCACATGCCAGAGGCACTGACGACAGAGAAGTAGCTGGTGAGTAGTTGCTTGACCAAGGGGGAGAGGACAGCAGAACAGGGGACTCCTGCAGCTCCTCCCAAACACACTCCCAGCATCCAATTATACAGTCATGTTCCAGAGATTGCATCTGCAGGTTCAGGTGACTCAAATCTATGTACAGTATTGACACGCACAGGGGACAGAAAATAGTTTAAAGATTCTGTCCCGCAACTAGTGAAGTGTGTGAGTGTGTGTTGTACAAAAATCACAACGTGGGGAAAACTGTGAAGCCAGCCAATGCCTCTACATAGCTCCATCCTTATTTCAGATATTGCCATATATCAATATATTCCAATATTTAGCAGTTTGCTACTCCCTGTTGCAGGGAGTAACATGTATGATGGTATGTTTGGGGCTTTCCTCCATCTCCACTTTGCAGGATTCCTCTGGAATGCCAAAATCTTCTGCATGGCTTTTTTAAAAATTGCCCAAATACTCTAATGCAAGGAGTTGCAGTGACAATGCAGTGAGATTCTACTCAGAGTAAGCCTATTGGAATGAATGGGATTGAATTAGTTATGTTCTTTAGTTTCTGCTTTTTATCTGGATAATACCTAATTAGGGGTAGGGATTGGTTTGGTTTCTTTCTGTTCTGGGTTTTATTAAATATTTTGTTGTGTTGTTGTTGAAATTCCACAAATTGCACATCAGGATTCGTTACATAGTAAGTTCCCCCCCCCCCTTTTCTATTATCTGCTTCCCATCCCATTTCCTAAGATGTTTTTTTTTTCTTTTGCACCCTTAGCTGCAACTTATCTTCCCTCTTTTATATCAGAACTCTAATGCTCTATTAGAATTAAAAGAGGGGGAAACCCAGCCGGATGGGCAGGGTCTAACTAAATTATTATTATTGTTGTTTTATTTATGTGTGTGTGTTTTTATCTTGTATAAAAGATTAAAACACAAAAAAACAGAGTTGAAGCAAGAAGGCATCTTCAAATATTAAATAAATGCAAGCAGTGAATTGCCAGGACTTGGAAGCCCCCTGGTGATGAATTCACTCTTTCCACCCACCCACCCCCCTTAAAAAATGTGCATGGAATGAATGAGCTGGCATTCAAATCTATTCTTTAAAAAAGCATATTTTCTATTATTATTGGTTCCATTCTGACAAATATTGGGTCCATTCTCCCACTTCTGCCCCCTCTTGATTCCCTCATTTCTGGGGGTTGGACTAGATGTCCCATGGGGTCCCTTCCAACTCTTCCGTTCTACAATTCTCTCGCATACAATTCTGACAACCGCTTCAGGTGAACCTGAACAAACAACACTGACACCAAACCCTACATATAGTAAGTAAAATAGAAAAAATCGCCACCCACCCCCACCCCCACTCCCACCCATCTTTCCCCCCCTCCACCTCTTTCCCCTTTTCTTCCTAATGTCTCAACAAATGAAAATGATTTGTAAATGTGTTACATGGGGGGGGGGGGACACGAGAGAGAATTGCATTCTTTTGTAAATCAACAAAATCTTTAATAAATAAATAAATACTAGTCATAAAAAAGAGGCCTCCTCACCTGAAGGACATCAAAGCCCATCTGAAGTCCCAAACAAAACTATCAGATCCTGATCCACGCAGATCCATCCGTGTATGGAGCGATCTGTGTGGATCTGCATCTGATAGTTTACCACTCCCTGTTGTAGGGAATCACATGTATAATTGTATGTTTGGGGACATCAGGTGGGCTTTGATGTCCTTCAGGTGAGCTTTGGGGTGTATGGCTTTCCTCCATCTCCTCTTCACAGGATTCCTCTGGAATGACAAAATCTTCCGCATGGCTTTCCTCCATCTCAACTGTGGATTTCTCTTCAATTACGAGATCCAGCAGAGAACCACACTTTCCACAAGTAGTTAGACTCTCGCTTTTTGCCGCGCTTCTTGGGGTAATCAGCCTTACGGTTGCTATTTGACATTTATCTGTTGTCGTGGTCTTGATGCAAAATCTCTCAATCCCAACCAATGCTGCACTCAGCAGCTGGAAACCTGCAGCGATATAGCCTAGATAAATAGAAGGTCCAATATGCTGCTCGCTGGGAATTTGAGGCAATTCAAAAGCTTCTGGGAAGACAATTTTCCCATTATGTAAGACGGCAGACATGTTCCATATCACGGAAATCAGGACGAGTATCCCTGCAACTAAGTTCAGGAGAGCTGCAAGCCTAAAAAAGGTTAACACAAAATTCTTATGTTTTCTGGGCTTGAACACATTATACAAGGCAAATGACTGTAATCCTAGGGCTGTTGAATTCATAATGGAAGCTAATGCCATTAAATCCTGTGCAATAAAAATTTCCCTCGGGAGGCTTGGATGTTGCTCATTGAGATCTTCGCAATGCCAAAAAGAGTTTCCGTCGTTAGAAGGGTCTTTCCAAAAGCAGACCTGCCAGATTCCAATCCAGATGTTTCCAGAGCCAATCCCCTTGATGTTTTCCACACGCCACACTCTCCAGTTGACAACGGCTGTTGAGGCAATGCACATAATCCAGGCCACAATATCCACCAGGAATGCAGATATCTGGAGGCCGGAAACTAAACTCAGCCACCTGACCACCAGGGAGCCTTCTTTCACCCGCACGGGGGGTTTGGAGGGGAGGGGAGCAGGGGAGACCTTGGCAGACATCCTGGAAACAAAAGAGAAGACAGGATGCAGTGAGAGAGGGAATAACAAGCATGTCTAGTCATTGAAGGACATCCTCCCTCCTGCATTCTCCCTTCTATGCACAGAAAGAAGCAGCAAAAGAAAGAGTTCCCCTGCTCTCTTTCACCCCCTGGTTAGGTAGAGACATCTGATCCACACATACTTTCTTCCAGCAAACTGCTACTGATTTAATATACTCTTGCACTGTTCCTGAGAAAATGGCCAGAACCTCAGCAACCTGTTGTGGATGGGAGCTGCTCATGATTCGCTGTTCTGCTATCTGCTACTGCAAGCATAAACACAGCTATGGCATAGTGCGGAATGTTTAATCCATAAACTTACGTGAAATGCCTTCCTCAGCTAGAGTCTAGCGTGCCAGGAACAGCGCAGGTATTTGCTAGGTGCTCCTGAGCCTCAAGAAGACTGAGCTGTTGGCCACTGAGCTGACGTTCGCCTGAGCAGCCGGCCAGCCACAGCAGCAACTGCTCTGCAGAATTCTTTGGTCAGTTACAGTTACAGTTAGAATCCTGACAACAACACAAATCATAACTCCAAGGTACTGGTCATTTGGAACATCAGGAAAGTGGAAAATGGGAGGGAACTCAGTTCCCTTCTTTCCCAATGCAGAGTGTCTATTCCAGGACATTGTGCAGTTAAAACACGTTCTTCCTGAAGTCAGATTCAGAGCAGTTCCAGCAGTAAAAATGGTGATACAGTATGTGTATCTCAGTACAGATTTGTTTGATGGTCCTGAATGCATTTCATAAAGGATCTCCATGTACAAGAAAGGCTAATAGCACGAGGCCCTGAACAATAAGAATTGCCTTGGCAAAATTATTGAAGACTCCTTACAAACCTCTCATTCTTCTTCCCCATCACATCTTGTTTGGACATTATAGTAAGGGAGAAGATCTAAGCTCTTTTCCTTTGCACTGGGATTACATGAAATTTGTGCCATGGGACCCCATCACTCACACCAATACGGGCAACACCATTTTCAGAACCTAGGTGCCCATGATTTAAAATCACTTTCCTAAGACACTTCAGTCAAAATATTTGTGTTGCTTGCTTCCTGTTCCTTTCTGTGTTGATGCTCCGAATGTGAGCTGCTCAGCTGCATGCAGTTTCCACTGAAGTGTGTGTGTGTGTGATTAACATTTGGCCAAGCAATGGGCCTAAATCCATTTATTTCACCTGAAATAACTTTGGGAGCCAGCCTTTAAAAATCTAAAGTAGATATCAAATTCATAGGAATTAAAAGCTGTCATCTTTTTGACTATTTGAAACATCTTAGAACATACACAAATGTTAATGTTTGAAGGAAGGCAGCAAATGGAGCATTGGAGCCATCCATTCATTTCAGGAGTTGTGACCATTGATAAGATGAAGCACTTTCACATCACATGGCAGTGTGCAGTGCTTTTAAAAAGGTAAAGGTAAAGGGCCCCTGATAGTTAAGTCCAGTCACGGCTCTGGGGTTGCGCCACTCATTGGCTTTACTGGCCGAGGGAGCTGACATTGGTCCGCAGACAATTTTTCCGGGTCATGTGGCCAGCAAGACTAAGCCGCTTCTGGCAAAACCAGAGCAGCGCACAGAAACGCCGTTTACCGTCCTGCCAGAGCGGTACCTGTTTATCTACTTGCACTTTGACATGGTTTGGAACTGCTAGGTTGGCAGGAGCAGGGACCGAGCAATGGGAGCTCACCCCGTCAAAGACGCAAGTCCAGTTCTGTATCTGCATGACATCATCCACACCCAAATGCTCTTCCATTCTGTTTCCCCCACTTAATCCAGATACACCATCTCCATTGAAAAGTCTGCTCAGTGACACCCATCCAATAGAAAAGTGATGACCGTCTTCATGCAGATACACTTCCGTGCAGGGGTTTGGCCGACAAGTTCTTCCCGAGTGGGGGGATGTTTTCAGGGGCTCTTTGCTTTTCCCTGCCTCCCCTTTCATCCTCACCTGAGGAGATCTTGGCCATTCTCTTGACAGGGACCTCCATTCTCAGGCCGGATTTCTGTTTTCCTTCATTCCTCCTTCTCCCGGTGTGGTTCACTGAGCAAATAAGAGAGAGGAGGTTTCATGCAAGTCAAGGTGTGCAATGGATCTTCAGGGCATTTGGAAGGAAGAAAAGGTTCAGGAACAAGCGACGCAGCAGCCCCCCAAGCGTAAAAACACATTTGAACATATCGCTCATGAGATTCGGCCCCCCCCCCTTAGGATATAAATGCAGAACATCCTGTGCTCCTATTAATATACAAAGTGGGGTATTTCATATGATAAGAACAGAGGAAGCTGCCTTATACGGAGCCAGACCAATTTTGGGAAAGTGCTACATGGGCAAGTCCACCGATTGGCTACCAATGAGAACATAGCAAAAGACAAAATGGCTGCCATATGGTGTGGTATGAAATAAATTTGCCTGGCTGTGGGGCCTGAAGGCCGCACCCTGCAAGACCCCTTTCCACGTGGCCTAGGCCCAGACTCGCTAGCCCCACAAAAGAGGCTCCTCATGAGGCCAGAGGAACATGGCCTGGCTGTGGGGCATGATCCGAAACCTCCAGTCCCAGTCCACTGCTCTAACCACTAAACCACACTGCCCCCCATTGCAGTCTATAACAGCCTGGAGGGCCACAGATGCCCCATATTCTCTGGCTCTGAGATTGCCCAAAGTTTCCTTTCTCTCCCTTGCTGTGCAAAAAGAAAAATGCCCATGACAAAATGTGACATTTTTGGTTCTTTGGAGAGAGTTCTGCTTCCCCCCCCCCTCTCTCTCTTCATTTAAAGGAGTCTCATCCCTTTTCCCACCCAACTTCCTCTTGCACCCCCCCCCCAGCTTCAAGATTTCCATGAAGAACTAACTAACCAACCAACCAACCAACCAACCAACCCATAATTGGAAATTACGAGATTAAGGAGATAATTTATTTTTATATAATGAAAACAGATGGGAGGATAAGTTAATTGCGCAAGGCAAGAATATATAGGATGGCAAAAATCAAAAGAAACAAAGATTATGATTTGGGTTCTTAAAATAACAACAACACATGCCTCCTCAGTGGATTTCAGAACAAATATGTCTCTCTTTTTAAAAATTACCCAAACACTATAATGCAAGGAGTTGTAGTGATAGGCTTCGGCCTTTCCTGTCTAGCTTGACTCTCCTCAGCTTTGATGCAAAGTGTTTTTTTCTGAGGGCTAATATTACCAGACTTTTGTCCTCCAGCTCTACAATTAAAACTTTTGTGGCCAAATTTTCCACATCCCCAGCGTTGAACTTCTTTGGGATTTGTATAATTTGTTTTCCACCCTTTCTCCTCAGTGAGACTGGTGTTGGCTTGGGCCTTGTCATTTTGCCCTTTTGACAATGGCCTACTTCCCTTGTCTTTCTCTGAAGAGGGGTTTCCCTTTGCTTGTTGGAATTTATTTCTGTTAGTCCCCCACACTTTCCCGCCAAAACTTGGTTCATTGAACCTATGGTCCCTTATTTCATTTATTTGGTCAGCTAAGTTAGTGGCTTCTTGAAGTGATTTGAGGGTGTCTTTCCTTTATAAGATATTTTAATTGGTCGTTTATTGTTTCATAAAATTGTTCCAGAGCAAACACTTCTCTGATTTTTGGAACAGAGTCTGCCCTCTCCTGTTCTAACCATTTTGTGAGGTAGTTTGAGATTTTTGCCCCAAGCTGAGCAGATGTCTCCTCCCTCACTTTAGTCAAACTTCTAAATTTCTTTCTCAGTTGTTCTGAGGTAATCCCAAACCTGGTGTATATTAGTTGCTTAAATATATCAACATCTTTAAAATAGTTCTCCGACATTTGGGCATAAATTGGTGCTAATGACCCACTGATCCTGGCTCTAAGGATCGTCATCTTATCCTCATCTTTCACTTGAAAGTCTTGATAAGCTCTTTCAAATGATATAATGAAAGCCTCAGGGCAAACTTTTTCCTTAAACTCAGGAAAACGCTTTAAATCTACCTTCACTTGAGTTGGACTACTGGTGTTATTACTATTATTTTGATTCTCCGTAGCTGCCAATTCCAGTTTCCTCATCTCCAACTGAAATTGCATTCTTTCTAATTCTGTGCAGATTTAATCTTTTCCAATTCCAATCTATATTCTTGTTCTAACTTCCGCTTCAGAGAATTTTGGACCTCCTGCCTCAGGTTGAATATTAGTTATATTTTCTAAACTCTGCTCTTCCCTCTGAGGATTTCCATTCTCCTCTCCTTCAGAGCTTTCATAAATTGTTTCCCTCACAGGGTTTCTTATCTTTTTGGGTGACATATTGTGTGAGTGAGAACTATCAATAAATTAACAAATAAGAGAAATTTCCTCTCAGTTCTGTTTCTTCTGGCTAGGCTTCTCTCAAGACTCTGGTCCCAAAGTTCTGCTATGGGTTTTCTCTCTAACCCTTCAAGCTCTCCTTCCTCTGACCAGGAGCCGAAACCCTCTACCAGAACACACTTTGAGCTCTCTTTCTCTTTGTTATCTTGGCTTTGAGGCTTATCTTGGGTACCTCACAACTACACCCCCGGGCTAGGTAATCCCTTCACAGATTTACCCTTGACCCTCCAGTTGTATTGTTTTTCCCACCGAATCCCACCACTTGCCTACCACTTCTGTGGTGACAGGTAGGGATGTTATTCCACCACAGGTACGGTTGTGATCCCACCTACGGTTGTTATCCCACCACTGCGATCACACAGGGCCCCCGGACGTTTGACGGTCTATTGACCCTGTGCCACCACTGTGATTGCTTTCTTTTTTTGCAAATGCTTTTTATTCAGTTTTTTCATAAACAAAATAAAACAATATTTTAGTCATCCTTTTATGTCATCTTATTTACACTGCGTATATACACGCCCAGACTTCCTTCCTTCCCAGCTGCGGTTTTCTTAATATAGATCTTCTCTTACAGATTCTTATTCACTTCTATACGCATCACAGGATTTATGTTAACCCTGCTGTAGTTTTTAAACTTCTACAGTTAATTCTTATGTATGCCACAAATTTACCCCATTCTTCTTCAAACTTTGTCCCTTTTTGGTGCCGGATTTTATACGTCATTTTCGCTAATTCTGTGTATTCAAAAAATTTAGCCTGCCATTCCATAACCGTTGGGGTCTCCTGTGACTTCCACTTTTGAGCTACAAGGATCCTAGCTGCTACTGGAGCATATTGGAATAATTTGTGATCCTCCTTTTTTACTTCCTCCCCTATTATCCCTAATAAAAAAGCCTCCAGTTTTTTCGGGAATGTATACTTAAAAAGTTTCTTCAGTTCATTATATATAAAGTCCCAATTTTTTTTCATCTTTTCACACTCCCACCACATGTGGCCACCAGGGTGATTGCTTTCTTGGCTGCCACCACCCCGTTTCTCACGGGGACACACGGAGTCCAGACAGTTGCTAACATTAACAAATAATCAAGTTTATTTTTAAATGCAGGAACAAGCGTACGGTTTCCGTTTATTTTTCTCTTCTCAGTTTCTTAATTTTAGTTCCTAACAACTCCAAACTGATTATTCCAACTATCTATCTGACTCTCCCTAACAATTCCTCTCACTCTCTCACAATACAACTTGACCAACCCACTGCCTATTCCTCCCTCTTCCTTCTCCAACTCCCAAACCTCAACTGACTTTCAAAACTTTTACTCCCCCCTTGCATTCTCACTGGCCAATCACATGACACCCATTTTTACCCTTTCCTTATGACCCATCCTAGGAGGCAAATGCCACAGCCATACACCCCAAAGCTCACCTGAAGGACATCAAAGCCCACCTGATGTCCCCAAACATATGATTATACATGTGATTCCTTTCAACCGTAAAGACTAAACTGATAGTTTTGTTTTGGGACTTCAGATGGGATTTGATGTCCTTCAGGTGACGAGGCCTCTTTTTTTATGACTAGTATTTATTTGTTTATTAAAGATTTTGTTGATTTACAAAAGTGTGCAATGTCTCTCTCTTGTGTGTCCCCCCCCCCCCCATGTAACACATTTACAAATCATTTTCATTTGTTGAGACATTAGGAAGAAAAGGGGAAAGAGGTGGAGGGGAAAAGATGGGTGGGGTGGGGTTGGGTGGCGATTTTTATATTTTTCTTCCTATATGTAGGGTTTGGTGTCAGCGTTGTTTGTGCAAGTTCTTTGCTGTTTGCTTGTGTTCCTTTGGTGGTGAGAGAGGTTGGGGTTGGCCTAGGGTGTGGTTATTCATTTGTAGTTGGCTGTGGTGGTCTTTGTTTTCATGTGTGAGTGGGGTGGGTGGGTGTTTTGGATCAGCAACAAATCTACTTATTCCAAGACCTCCCTTAAAGCAGTTGTGGATCACCATGAAGAAGGTGCCACCACCCAGAAGGCCTCTGCCTGGTTCCCTGTAACTTGGCTTCTCGCAGGCGTCTCCTACGTTTTTCCTTCTAGCGCCTGCTGAAAACCTTTGATTTCACCCCCAGAGGCGCACTCCATTGCCTCTCGAAAGAGATGCCCACAACTTCCCAGGGAACTGGGAATTGTAGGCGAAAGAATTGTAGAACGGAAGAGTTGGAAGGGACCCCATGGGTCATCTAGTCCAACCCCCAGGAATGAGGGAATCAAGAAGGGTCAGAAGTGAGAGAATGGACCCAATATTTGTCAGAATGGACCCAATAATAATAGGAAATATGCTTTTTTAAAGAATAGATTTGAATGCCAGCTCATTCATTCCATGCACATTTTTGAAAGGGGGGTGGGTGGGTGGAAAGAGTGAATTCATCACCAGGGGGCTTCCAAGTCCTGGCAATTCACTCATTGCATTTATTTAATATTTGAAGATTCCTTCTTGCTTCAACTTTGGTTTTGGGGAGTTTAATTTTTTACACAAGATAAAAACAGAAATAAATAAGACAACCATAATGATTTAGTTAGACCCTGCCCATCCGGCTGGGTTTCCCCCTCTTTTAATTCTAATAGAGCATTAGTGTTCTGATATAAAAGAGGGAAGATAAGTTGCAGCTAAGGGTGGAAAAGAAAAAAAACATCCTAGGAAATGGGATGGGAAGCAGATAATAGAAAAGGGGGGGAAACTTACTATGTAACGAATCCTGATGTGCAATTTGTGGAATTTCAACAACAACAACAACAACAACAACAACAACACAACAAAATATTTAATAAAATCCAGAACAGAAAGAAACCAAACCAATCCCTACCCCTAATTAGGCATTATCCAGGTAAAAAGCAAAAACTAAAGGACACAACTAATTCAAACCCATTCATTCCAATAGGCTTACTCTGAGTAGAATCTCACTGCATTGTCACCAGAACTCCTTGCATTACAGTGTTTGGGTAATTTTAAAAAAGAGAGACACATTTGTTCTGAAATCCACTGAGGAGGCATGTGTTGTTATTTTAAGAACCCAACTCATATTCTTTGTTTCTTTTAATTTTTGCCATCCTATATATTCTTGCCTTGCGCAATTCACTTATCCTCCCGTCTATTTTCATTATATAAAAATAAATAATCTCCTTAATCTCGTAAATTCCAATTATGGTTGGTTGGTTAGTTAGTTAGTTCTTCATGGAAATTTTGAAGCTGTGTGCAGGAGGAAGTTGGGTGGGAAAAGGAATTAGGCTCCTTCAAATGAAGAGAGAGAGAGAGAGAGAGAGAGAGAGAGAAGCAGAACTGTCTCCAAAGAACCAAAAATGTCACTTTTGTCATGGGCATTTTTCTTTTTGCACAACAAGGGATAGAAAGGAAACTTTGGGCAATCTCAGAGCCAGAGAATATGGGGCATCTGTGGCCCTCCAGGCTGTTATAGACTGCAATGGGGGGCAGTGTTTGTTTAGTGGTTAGAGCAGTGGACTGGGACTGGAGGTTTCGAATCATGCCCCACAGCCAGGCCATGTTCCTCTGGCCTCATGAGGGGCCTCTTTTGTAGGGCTAGCGAGTCTGGGCCTAGGCCACGTGGAAAGGGTCTTGCAGGGTGCGGCCTTCAGGCCCCACAGCCAGGCAAATTTATTTCATACCACACCATATGGCAGCCATTTTGTCTTTTGCTATGTTCTCACTGGTAGCCAATCGGTGGACTTGCCCATGTAGCACTTTCCCAAAATTGGTCTGGCTCCGTATAAGGCAGCTTCCTCTGTTCTTATCATATGAAATACCCCACTTTGTATATTAATAGGAGCACAGGATGTTCTGCATTTATATCCTGCGGGGGGGGGGGGGATCTCATGAGCGATATGTTCAAATGTGTTTTTACGCTTGGGGGGCTGCTGCGTCGCTTTTCCTGAACCTTTTCTTCCTTCTAAATGCCCTGAAGATCCATTGCACACATTGACTTGCATGAAACCTCCTCTCTCTTATTTGCTCAGTGAACCACACCGGGAGAAGGAGGAATGAAGGAAAACAGAAATCCGGCCTGAGAACGGAGGTCCCTGTCAAGAGAATGGCCAAGATCTCCTCAGGTGAGGATGAAAGGGGAGGCAGGGAAAAGCAAAGAGCCCCTGAAAACATCCCCCCACTCGGGAAGAACTTGTCGGCCAAACCCCTGCACGGAAGTGTATCTGCATGAAGACGGTCAGCACTTTTCTATTGGATGGGTGTCACTGAGCAGACTTTTCAATGGAGATGGTGTATCCGGATTAAGTGGGGGAAACAGAATGGGAGAGCATTTGGGTGTGGATGATGTCATGCAGATACAGAACTGGACTTGCGTCTTTGACGGGGTGAGCTCCCATTGCTCGGTCCCAGCTCCTGCCAACCTAGCAGTTCCAAGTGCAAGTAGATAAATAGGTACCGCTCCGGCAGGACGGTAAACGGCGTTTCTGTGCGCTGCTCTGGTTTTGCCATAAGCGGCTTAGTCTTGCTGGCCACATGACCCGGAAAAACTGTCGGCGGACCAACATCGGCTGCCTCGGCCAGTAAAGCCAGATGAGTGGCACCCCCCCCCCCAGAGTTGCCTGTGACTGGACTTAAGTGTCAGGGGTCCTTTACCTTTACCTTTTTAAAAGCACTGCACACTGCCATGCGATGTGAAAGTGCTTCATCTTATCAATGGTCACAACTCCTGAAATGAATGGATGGCTCCAATGCTCCATTTGCTGCCTTCCTTCAAACATTAGCATTTGTGTATGTTCTAAGATGTTTCAAATAGTCAAAAAGATGACAGCTTTTAATTCCTCTGAATTTGATATCTCCTTTAGATTTTTAAAGGCTGGCTCCCAAAGTTATTTACGCCTATTGCTTGGCCGAATGTTAATCACACACACACACTTCAGTGGAAACTGCATGCAGCTGAGCAGCTCACATTCGGAGCATCAACACAGAAAGAAACAGAAAGAAAGCCACACAAATATTTTGAGGGAAGAGTCTTAGGAAAGCCATTTTAAATCACGGACACCTAGGTTCTGAAAATGGTATTGCCTGTATTGGTGTGAGGGATGGGGTCCCATGGCACACATTCCATGTGGTCCCAGTGCAAAGGAAAAGAGCTAAGATCTTCTCCCTTACTATAATGTCCAAACAAGATGTGATGGGGAAGAAGAATGAGAGGTTTGTAAGGAGTCTTCAATAATTTTGCCAAGGAAATTCTTATGGCTCATGCTATTAGCCTTTCTTGTACATGGAGATCCATTATGAAATGCATTCAGGCCCATCAAATCTGTACTGAGATACACATACTGTATCACCATTTTTACTGCTGGAACTGCTCTGAATCTGACTTCAGGAAGAACGCGTTTTAACTGCACAGTGTCCTGGAATAGACACTCTGTTTTGGGAAAGAAGGGAACTGAGTTCCCTCCCATTTTCCACTTCCTGATGTTCCAAATGACCAGTACCCTGGAGTTATGATTTGTGTTGTTGTCAGGATTCTAACTGGACTGTAACTGACCTAAGAATTCTGCAGAGCAGTTGCTGCTGTGGCTGGCTGGCTGCTCAGGCGAACGTCAGCTCAAATACCTGCGCTGTTCCTGGCACGCTAGACTGTAGCTGAGGAAGGCATTTCACGTAAGTTTATGGATTAAACATTCCTCACTATGCCATCAGCTGTGTTTATGCTCAGTGGAAAAAGATAGGTGCAGTAAAGGTAAAGGGACCCCTGACCATTAGGTCCAGTTGTGACCGACTCTGGGGTTGCGGTGCTCATCTCGCTTTATTGGCCGAGGGAGCCAGCATACAGCTTCCGGGTCATTATTAAGCCGCTTCTGGCAAACCAGAGCAGCGCACAGAAACGCTGTTTGCCTTCCCGTCGGAGAGGTACCTATTTATCTACTTGCACTTTGACGTGCTTTTGAACTGCTAGGTTGGCAGGAGCAGGGACCGAACAACGTGAGGTCACCCCGTCACGGGGATTCGAACCGCCAGCCTTCTGATCCGCAAGTCCTAGGCTCTGTGGTTTAACCCACAAAACAGCAAAATCATGAGCAGCTTCCCATCCACAAGAGGTTGCTGAGGTTCTGGCCATTTTCACAGGAACAATGCAACAGTAGATTAAATCAGTAGCAGTGTGCTGGAAGAAAGTCTGAGTGTCGGCTTCTCTGGATCAGATGTCTCTACCTAACCAGGGGGTGGGAGAGAGCAGGGGAACTCTTTCTTTTGCTGCTTCTTTCTGTGCATGGAAGGAAGAATGCAGGAGGAAGGATGTCCTTCAATGACTAGACATGCTTGTTATTCCCTCTCTCACTGCATCTTGTCTTCTCTTTTGTTTCCAGGATGTCTGCCAATGTCTTCCTGGGTCCCCTCCTGGCCAAACCCCCCCTGCGGGTGAAAGAAGGCTCCCTAGTGGTCAGGTGGCTGAGATTCGTGTCCTGCCTCCAATTATCCGCATTCCTAATGGATATTTTGGCCTTGCCGATGTGCATTGTGTCAACACTCAGTGTCAACTGGAGAGTGTGGCGTGTGGAAAACGTCAAGGGAATCGGCTCTGGAAACATCTGGATTGGAATCTGGGATGCCTGCTTTTGGAAAGACCCTTCTAACGACGGCAACTCTTATTACCATTGTGAAGATCTCAGTGAGCAATATCCAACCCTCCCGAGGGAAATTTTTATTGCTCAGGACTTAATGGTCTTAGCTGCCGTTATGAATTCAGCGGCCATAGTACTACAGTCATTTGCCCTTTACAATGTGCTGGAGCCCGGAAAACACAAGGATTTTCTCTTAACCTTTTTTGGGCTTGGAGCTCTGCTGAACTTATCTGCAGGAATACTCGTCCTGATTTCTGTGGTATGGAACATGTCTGCTGTCTTACAAAATGGGGAAATTGACTTCCCCGAAACTTTTGAATTGCCTCAAATTCCCAGCGAGCAGCATATTGGACCTTCTATTTATCTAGGCTATATCGCTGCGGGTTTCCAGCTGCTGAGTGCAGCATTGGTTGGGATGGAGAGATGTTGCATCAGGACCACCACAACAGATACATCTCTAATAGAAACTGTAGTGGTGATTACCCCAGGAAGTGCAGTGAATAGCGAGAGTCTAACTACTTGTTCGAAGTGTGGTTCTTTGCTAGATCTGGTAATTCAAGAGAAATCCTCCACAGTGGAGATGGAGGAAAGCTGTGCAAGTGATCTTGTCATTCCTGAGGAATCCTGTGCAGTAGAGATGGAGGAAAGCCGTACGCCCCAAAGCTCACCTGAAGGACATCAAAGTCCACCTGAAGTCCCAAAACATACTATTATACATGTTATACCCTACAACAGGGAGTCGTAAATTATCAGATCCAGATCAACGCAGATCGCTCCATACACGGATGGATCTGCGTGGATCAGGATATGATAGTTTTGTTTTGGGACTTCAGGTGGGCTTTGATGTCCTTCAGGTGAGGAGGCCTCTTTTTTATGACTAGTAGTTATTTATTTATTTATTTATTTATTTATTAAAGATTTTGTTGATTTACAAAAGTGTGCAATGTCTCTCTTTCATGTTTTTTTCCCCATGTAACATTTTTATAAATCATTTTCATTTGTTGAGACATTAGGAAGAAAAGGGGAAATAGGTGGAGGGGGGGAACGATGGGTGGGGGTGGTGATGAATAATGCAATGAATGGACATTGCTGGAAATGTGATAGACCTTAAGGAATCTTCTTCCATTTATGGTGCACTTGTGAAAAGACCAAAAAGTTTTGGAGAAAAGTTCATTTCGAAATGAAAAAATGTAAAAAAACCCCTAAATTTGCATTGGACCCCAAAACTATGCTGTTGGGAATGACTCCTTCAGCTACTGTATTGTGAAATCGTCAGTGGAACTATTTAGTTATATGACCATAGCAGTTAGAGTGGTGTTGGCTAACATAAGGAAATCTGACATATGTCCTGAAATAGATGCATGGAAAGAGAAACTATCAGAATATGCAGTAATGGCAAAACTCGCCAATTTAGTAAATTATTGACTCATCTTTATCATTTGTATACAACTTAACAGAAGTGTAAGAAAATGAATATCTGTATGGATTTGTATAATAGACCTTAGTTACAAAAATATTTCCTGTTTAAAAATAGAAGCTTTTTGTGTATATGATAAAGAAAGAAATATATAGTAGAAGAAATCTTGTCTGTCTGATCTAGGAATGAAATCATATTTTCAAATAATTCTTGCTTTAGATTTTTGTAATCATATATGGTATTTCTCCAATAGCAAACTACTTAGAATTGGAAATAATATTTAGTACACTAATCTTTGTTTAACTCTTGATAAATGTCAGCTTGCTGAGTTATTTTGTACCATTGTGATTCAATGTTATATTTGCGCTCAACAAGGGAAACTCACATGACCTGAAGGGGTTACTGTGCAATGCTAGGTCAATGATTCATAAGACCACTGCCATCCATGACTTGATTGTGGATGGAGGACTTGTCCTGGTATGTGTAACAGAGACTTGGTTGGATGAAGCAGATGGGCCTGTCCTTGCTGCTGCTTGTCCACCAGGTTTCTCTTACACACAGCAACCCAGGTCATGTGGGTGGGTGGGTGTGGTGTTTGCAGTGATTTTTAGGAAGTCACTAGCTTGCATCAGGCGTCCTACTGGGAAAACCCAGTTCTCTGAGTGCATGTTCTGGAAGTTGGGCAATAGGGGCAGTACAGGATTCCTTTTGGTGTACTGACCTCCCCGCTGCACCAAGGATTCCCTGCCCGAGCTGCTTCAGGTTATGGCGGATGTTCTCCTGGAGATACCTAGTTTGGTTGTCCTAGGGGATTTTAACATCCATGCCCAGTGATGACCTAACTGTGATTTACTGTGAAGGAAACTGCAAGGACTGGTACCACTGCTTTCGCATAGGCATTGATTCAAAAGATCTTCCAGAGGTTTTCATGCGTCCAGACTGTCAATCCACTGTGGCCAAATAGATTTTGAAACTGCGAACTGTCATATTCCACAGGTTGGTATAATACAGCAAAATCCAAACATATAGTTTTCATCATCATGGCAGGGATGGTCCTTTTCCATAGAATTCTTATTCATGGAGTTGGTTTTTATATCCTGCTTTTCTCTACTTGAAGGCGTCTCAAAGTGGCTAAAAATCTCCTTTCCCTTCCACCCCCACAACAGACACCTTGTGAGATAGGTGGGGCTGAGAGGGTTCAGAGAGAAGTGTGACTGGCCCAAGGTCACCCAGCAGCTGCATGTGGAGGAGCGGGGAAGCAAACCTAGCTCAACAGATTAGAGTCCACCGCTCTTAACCACTACCCCACAGAAACGTATCTCTTAAAACTCTGGAGCAAGCTGTTCAGTTCAGCCTCATAGTGATACTGATTTGCGGAGGGAAGGTTGGTGATGAGCAAGATCTGTTCCCATTTCCCAACACAGAGACCACAGAGCAGTTTCTGTTGGGGGCTGAACCTGCAGAGTGTTTCTGTTCAGAATTTCCGTGGCAGAAATCGGCTGAGTGCCTTTATAAACATCCAGCTTCTCAAATCGAACCCCATCCTGAATCTTTCAGGTGTAGCTGTTGGAGGTGGAGGGCAGAGAAGGTGCTAGTCCTTACCTCCCTCCTGCCAGCCCCATGATCAGTTGCCCAATGGGCTGAATTTCAGGGCTTTTGCATGTAAAGGGCAAGCTTGTTCTTTACTTGTTTAGACTCTTAAAACTTGGGAAGAGATATTTGGCTCCATGATCAAAATGACCAAAAGGGTCAGCTTCTAGAGGACTGGAAAGATCATGATTGTACTTCCCCTACCCTCAGCCCTAACTCCGTTGAGTATTTTTTGTTATGAGACTGAGTGTTTGGGGCTGATGCTGTAGCATTCTTGTCTGGGGACTTGGTGGAAAAACAGAAAAGTGACCCTCACCTAACTCTCCAATGCCCTTCAACAAGAATGCTGTAGGAAGTATTGCTAAGCCCAAAGGGAGGCAAGAATTTGCTTCAGCTCACCCTCTTAATGGAAGAGCAAAAGCTATGTGTGTGTCATTCTCAATCAGTCTACTTTCAGGACTGATTTTAGAAGCCTCTTATATCAGGCCACATGGTCACTGGAGGTGGCCCCATCATGCAGACGTGACTATCCACACAGGGACCATCTATTTTTATTTTTTCCTGATACTGGATTTTAAGTTACAGTTACATCTTTTAAAACAGCTGTCCGTATATCGCACTGTATTCCACCTGCCTTCCAAAGGAACACGTGGCTCTCCCCACATAGCGGGTTAGGTTGAGACTGCTGATCCAAAGTGATCAGTAATTGTTACGGTAATTACAATCCTGCTTTCCCTTGTACCAGCTTACCTTGACTTCAGTAAGGCCTTTGAAAAGGTCCCCCATGATATTATTGCAAAAAAGCTAGTAAAATGTGGGCTAGACAAAGCTACTGTTAGGTGGATTTGTAATTGCTTGACGGGCTGAACCTAAAGAGTGCTCATCAGTGGCTCATCTTCATCCTGGAAAAAAAATGACTATTGGGGTTCCACAAGGTTGTGGCAGCTAAGAACGCCAATGCAATTCTGGGCTGCATCAGTAGGAGTATAGTGTCTAGATCATGCGAAGGAATGCTACCACACTATTCTGGTTGGTCAGACCACACCTGAAATACTGTGTCCAGTTCTGGGCACCACAGTTGAAGAAGGATATTGTCAAGCTGGAGCATGTCCATGTCTATTGATGATATCCTATAACATGAAAAAACGATATCCTATAACATTAAAAGGAAAAAATCCCAAATTTGTCTATTTATTCAAGGCACTACCAATAAACACTCCTCCAGAGAAATGAAAGAGCTGACCAGAAATGTACATCTATGAGTACACATAGGAAAGAAATCCAGAAGAGGAACAAGCTAAAGGGAACAAGGACACAAATGCTAGAGAACACGTAAAAGTGGCCTCCATGTGATTCCCTTCAACCGTAAAGAGTAAACTATCAAATCCAGATCCACACAGATCTCTACAGTTTGTTCAGGGCATCGGGAACTGTAGTTTCTTTGGGGCTCTGGAAAGCGCAGTGTGCCAAGGGAGCTGAGAACTGTAGTTTAAGGGTGCTGGGACCTGTAGCTCCCAGGATGTGCATATGCACACGTTTGCTTTAAACGCTATTCCGCAACCCAAAAGAAGGTTTATCATGAGGACTATGCTCTTGTGCACGGAAATGAAATTACAAAACCCTTGGTTTTTATATTTTTTAAAAATTGACAGTGTAGGTTTGCTTGGAAGGGACTTGAGTGTTGTGATGTACCAGGTTGCTTATAAGTGCATATCTATATAACATATGGGACTAAAGGGGGTGGGAAATATGTCTATGTCTGAACTGTAGTTAAATGCGGAGAAAATATTTGCGGTTCCTGCGGAACCTACGGGGGGGGGGCACATCTTTAAAGTTCTTAAATGTTACAAACATTATGCATGAACCTATCCTTTTGACTTGACAGCTCAGGGAAGATACCAAGCTTTATGAATCCTATAAAATCAACCCCTTTGCCAAGTTCCTCCATTCCAGCACCATTTTGCCCTTGGAAAAAAGACTCTTTCCCCTTCCACCTCCCCAAGCTTGAAGACATGGGTACACACCTCCTGCCCCAGGAAATTCCTAGAGGTGGCAATTGCTGGGCTCCTTGTTCTCCAAGGGAAAAGGGAAGCCAAATCTCATCCCCAGACTTGCCTCCGGCTCCAGACATGCCAAGGAAGTTCTGTTGTACTTTGGGTGGTGGGTACTTAAGACATGTTTGCCTATGATGCTAAGCTAATACTGTACTTGGGTGTTGCCCTGACATAGCTGCCTATGCTAATCTTGTGTAAGCCTCCCCTTTTGTGACATGTTAGTGATGTAGCAATGATGGATTGATGATGCTGTGCAAACTGTATTCTGACACATGGTGGGAAAGTTTTCAAAGTCAGTGTGGCCCCATGCTCTGGGTTCACTGGCTGCTGTTGAACCTGTTGCGCAACAATAAAGGTTCTGCGTCTACTGACTGCTCTTTTGCTCCAAATTGCTTGCTTTCTGGAATTTCCTTCTTTTACTGACCACATGGACCTGCAGGGGGACTTGTATCCCGACAAGCTGGGCTGTTGAGTAGTCTCTCAACCCGGAATTTTCCTTAACAGTGTGGAACCTCTAATGGAGCTATCTCCCCACTCCCCCCCCCAAAAAAATATTGTTTCTTAGACTGTCCCTGTGGCTGGCTTTTTGTTCTTTTAAGAAAAGCACATTTCACATCAAATTTAGCTGTGGATGAAGCTGGGGGAAGGGAGGGGTCACTCTCTCTCTCCTAAACCTCTCCTGTCCACCACCACCCTTTTCTGGGCACAATTATTTTAGACAGTCCACCCCTATTTCGTTCCTATGCAGAGATAATGCCCAATATGCTGCTATTACTATTACTATTACTATTCTTAGCTATGCAATGGTCATGGGGCGTAATTCACAGGAAATGTGTGGCTTACTGTGTTTATTTTTTTAAAAAAGATCTGTTTGCAAAAGGTGTGTATAGAAAATCAACCAATCAATTAGTAATTTGGAATTCTCAGAGATTTGGGGGGGGGGGCCTGTTAATAGATGCTGCGATATGGTACCATGTGGTCCCAGTGCAAAGGAAAAGAGCTAAGATCTTCTCCCTTACTATAATGTCCAAACAAGATGTGATGGGGAAGAAGAATGAGAGGTTTGTAAGGAGTCTTCAATAATTTTGCCAAGGCAATTGTTATGGTTCAGGGCCTCATGCTATTAGCCTTTCTTGTACATGGAGATCCTTTATGAAATGCATTCAGGCCCATCAAACAAATCTGTGCTGAGATACACATACTGTATCACCATTTTTACTGCTGGAACTGCTCTGAATCTGACTTCTGGAAGAACGCGTTTTAACTGCACAGTGTCCTGGAATAGACACTCTGTATTGGGAAAGAAAGGAACTGAGTTCCCTCCCATTTTCCACTTTCCTGATGTTCCAAATGACCAGTACCCTGGAGTTATGATTTGTGTTGTTGTCAGGATTCTAACTGGACTGTAACTGACCTAAGAATTCTGCAGAGCAGTTGCTGCTGTGGCTGGCCGGCTGCTCAGGCGAACGTCAGCTCAGTGGCCAACAGCTCAGTCTTCCTAAGGCTCAGGAGCACCTAGCAAATACTTGCTCCATTCCTGGCACGCTAGTCTCTAGCTGAGGAACGCATTTCACGTAAGTTTATGGATTAAACATTCCTCACTATGCCGTCAGGTGTGTTTATGCTCAGTGGGAAAGGATAGCTGCAGTAAAGGTAAAGGGACCCCTGACCATTAGGTCCAGTCGTGACCGACTCTGGGGTTGCGGCGCTCATCTCGCTTTATTGGCCGAGGGAGCCGGCATACAACTTCCGGGTCATGTGGCCAGCATGACTAAGCCCCTTCTGGCGAACCAGAGCAGCGCACAGAAACGCCGTTTGCCTTCCCGACGGAGCGGTACCTATTTATCTACTTGCACTTTGAAGTGCTTTCGAACTGCTAGGTTGGCAGGAGCAGGGACCGAGCAATGGGAGCTCACCCCATCGCGGAGATTAGAACCACCAACCTTCTGATGGGCAAGTCCTAGGCTCTGTGGTTTAACCCACAAAACAGCAAAATCATGAGCAGCTTCCCATCCACAACAGGTTGCTGAGGTTCTGGCCATTTTCACAGGAACAATGCAACAGTAGATTAAATCAGTAGCAGTGTGCTGGAAGAAAGTCTGAGTTGCGGCTTCTCTGGATCAGACGTCTTTACCTAACCAGGGGGTGGGAGAGAGCAGGGGAACTCTTTCTTTTGCTGCTTCTTTCTGTGAATGGAAGGAAGAATGCAGGAGGAAGGATGTCCTTCAATGACTAGACATGCTTGTTATTCCCTCTCTCACTGCATCTTGTCTTCTCTTTTGTTTCCAGGATGTCTGCCAATGTCTTCCTGGGTCCCCTCCTGGCCAAACCCCCCCTGCGGGTGAAAGAAGGCTCCCTAGTGGTCAGGTGGCTGAGATTCGTGTCCTGCCTCCAATTATCCGCATTCCTAATGGATATTTTGGCCTTGCCGATGTGCATTGTGTCAACACTCAGTGTCAACTGGAGAGTGTGGCGTGTGGAAAACGTCAAGGGAATCGGCTCTGGAAACATCTGGATTGGAATCTGGGATGCCTGCTTTTGGAAAGACCCTTCTAACGACGGCAACTCTTATTACCATTGTGAAGATCTCAGTGAGCAATATCCAACCCTCCCGAGGGAAATTTTTATTGCTCAGGACTTAATGGTCTTAGCTGCCGTTATGAATTCAGCGGCCCTAGTACTACAGTCATTCGCCCTTTACAATGTGCTCGAGCCCGGAAAACACAAGGATTTTCTCTTAACCTTTTTTGGGCTTGGAGCTCTGCTGAACTTATCTGCAGGAATACTCATCCTGATTTCTGTGGTATGGAACATGTCTGCTGTCTTACATAATGGGAAAATTGACTTCCCCGAAACTTTTGAATTGCCTCAAATTCCCAGCGAGCAGCATATTGGACCTTCTATTTATCTAGGCTATATCGCTGCGGGTTTCCAGCTGCTGAGTGCAGCATTGGTTGGGATTGAGAGATGTTGCATCAGGACCACCACAACAGATACATCTCTAATAGAAACTGTAGTGGTGATTACCCCAGGAAGTGCAGTGAATAGCGAGAGTCTAACTACTTGTTCGAAGTGTGGTTCTTTGCTAGATCTGGTAATTCAAGAGAAATCCTCCACAGTGGAGATGGAGGAAAGCTGTGCACGTGATCTTGTCATTCCTGAGGAATCCTGTGCAGTAGAGATGGAGGAAAGCCGTACGCCCCAAAGCTCACCTGAAGGACATCAAAGTCCACCTGAAGTCCCAAAACATACTATTATACATGTTATACCCTACAACAGGGAGTCGTAAACTATCAGATCCAGATCAACGCAGATCGCTCCATACACGGATGGATCTGCGTGGATCAGGATATGATAGTTTTGTTTTGGGACTTCAGGTGGGCTTTGATGTCCTTCAGGTGAGGAGGCCTCTTTTTTATGACTAGTAGTTATTTATTTATTTATTTTTTAAAGATTTTCTTGATTTACAAAAGTGTGCAATGTCTCTCTTTCATGTTTTTTTCCCCATGTAACATTTTTATAAACCATTTTCATTTGTTGAGACATTAGGAAGAAAAGGGGAAATAGGTGGAGGGGGGGAACGATGGGTGGGGGTGGGGTCGGGTGGCGATTTTTCTATTTTACTTACTATACGTAGGGTTTGGTGTTAGCATTGTTTGTGCAGGTTCTTTGCTGTTTGCTTGTAATTAATAAACCAATTAATAAACCAATATTAATTAAAATATTGACTCTGTTCGCATGATCTTGGCCGGTCTTAATGCACGCTCTCGTCCCGTTTTTCAGAGCCTCCTCCAGAGCAGACCCACTAAAGCCTAACCGGTGGGTCTACTCCTGTGTAGGATTCAGTTCTTGATAATTGTGCACTTGGGTCTGGGTTAAAGGCGGATCTACACGGATCCTCATGGATCCTCCACTTTTTAAAAAATAACTCCAACAAATGCAGTGTCAAATCCCACCTGGAAGGCCTACAGACTGGACTATCAAAAACGTGGATGCAGCACCACAAAAACATGGATCCGAGGCATGGATCCTCATGAATTCATATGATTTTTATAGTGAAACAAAATAAAAACACCATGATACTGTAGACCACTTTTTAGTCTGTAAGCAGAACCAAAGAAATCACGCATCCACTGTTTCGTGCTGCCGAAATGGAGCCAAAACATGGTTAAAAAACACGCATCCTGATGAATCCTCCTGATTTTTGCATTAGATCAGGCCAAAGTCACCATCAGATCAAACATCATGGCCATGGGCACAGCATGCAACACAAAAATCCCAGATGCATGGCTTCCTGGTGACACCGTAGCCCAAAAACGTGGTTTTGAAGCCCGGATCCTCATGGATCCTCATGCTTTTTGCATTGGGCCAATCCAAACTCACCGTCAAATCACACATCATGTCTAGGGGCACAGCCTGCATCACAAAAAACTCAGATCCACGGCTTCCTGGTCATACCGTGGCCAAAAACGTGGTTTTGAAGCACGGATCCTCATGATTTTTGCATTGGGCCACCCCTAAATCACCATCAAATCACACGTCATAGCCAGGGGCACAGCCTGGACCACAAAAAAACTCGGATCCACGGATTCCTGGCCACTCCAGGGCCCAAAAACGTGGTTTTGAAGCACGGATCCTCATGGATCCTCACACTTTTCACATTGGGGCTCCCCAAACTCCCCGTCAAATGACACATCATAGCCATCAATGAAAAGACTGATGTCCATCATAACAGAGTTCTACCTTTTGGGTAAAATTTATAAACTATTACTCAAATATGACACCGAGCCCGAACAAGCAAAACCTTATATGACAAAATGGATGCAAAATTTTTAAGAGCAGTTTACAGTGGAACAATGAGAACAATTATGAATAAAGGAATAACATTTACTGCAAGTTAAGCCCTAAAACAAAATTGGTACAGTGGAACCTCGGGTTGCAGACATAACCCGTGACTGAGGCACGTCCGCAACCCACAGCGTTCGCATCCTGAAGCGCCACGCCTGCACAGGCGCAGGCGCAATTTGGCGCTTCTGCGCATGTGCGAGTGGCGAAACCCAGGAGTAACCCGTTCCGGTACTTGCAGGTTTCCCGCGATCCGCAACCCAAAAACACGTAACCTGAAGCGGCCGTAACATGAGGTATGACTGTACAAAAATGTTCTTTCAATGGTATATAACTTTGAAAAATATACAAAAGATGAATAATGCAATGAATGGACATTGCTGGAAATGTGATAGACCTTAAGGAATCTTCTTCCATTTATGGTGCACTTGTGAAAAGACCAAAAAGTTTTGGAGGAAAGTTCATTTCGAAATGAAAAAATGTAAAAAAAACCCCTAAATTTGCATTGGACCCCAAAACTATGCTGTTGGGAATGACTCCTTCAGCTACTGTATTGTGAAATCGTCAGTGGAACTATTTAGTTATATGACCATAGCAGTTAGAGTGGTGTTGGCTAACATGTGGAAATCTGACATATGTCCTGAAATAGATGCATGGAAAGAGGAACTATCAGAATATGCAGTAATGGCAAAACTTGCCAATTTAGTAAATAATTGACTCATCTTTATAATTTGTATACAACTTAACAGAACTGTAAGAAAATGAACATCTGTATGGATTTGTATAATAGACCTTAGTTACAAAAATATTTCCTGTTTAAAAATAGAAGCTTTGGGTGTATATGATAAAGAAAGAAATATATAGTAGAAGAAATCTTGTCTGTCTGATCTAGAAATGAAATCATATTTTCAAATAATTCTTGCTTTAGATTTTTATAATCATATATGGTATTTCTCCAATAGCAAACTACTTAGAATTGGAAATAATATTTAGTACACTAATCTTTGTTTAACTCTTGATAAATGTCAGCTTGCTGAGTTATTTTGTACCATTGTGATTCAATGTTATATTTGCGCTCAACAAGGGAAACTCACATGACCTGAAGGTGTTGCTGTGCAATGCTAGGTCAATGATTCATAAGACCACTGCCATCCATGACTTGATTGTGGATGGAGGACTTGTCCTGGTATGTGTAACAGAGACTTGGTTGGATGAAGCAGATGGGCCTGTCCTTGCTGCTGCTTGTCCACCAGGTTTCTCTTACACACAGCAACCCAGGTCATGGGGGGGGGGGGGTTTGCAGTGATTTTTAGGAAGTCACTAGCTTGCATCAGGCATCCTACTGGGAAAACCCAGTTCTCTGAGTGCATGTTCTGGAAGTTGGGCAATAGGGGCAGTACAGGATTCCTTTTGGTGTACTGACCTCCCCACTGCACCAAGGATTCCCTGCCCGAGCTGCTTCAGGTCATGGCGGATGTTCTCCTGGAGATACCTAGTTTGGTTGTCCTAGGGGATTTTAACATCCATGCCCAGTGATGACCTAACTGTGGTTTACTGTGACGGAAACTGCAAGGACTGGTACCACTGCTTTCGCATAGGCATTGATTCAAAAGATCTTCCAGAGGTTTTCGTGCGTCCAGACTGTCAATCCACTGTGGCCAAATAGATTTTGAAACTGCGAACTGTCATATTCCACAGGTTGGTATAATACAGCAAAATCCAAACATATAGTTTTCATCATCATGGCAGGGATAGTCCTTTTCCATAGAATTCTTATTCATGGAGTTGGTTTTTATATCCTGCTTTTCTCTACTTTTCTCTAATTTAGACTCTTAAAACTTGGGAAGAGATATTTGGCTCCATGATCAAAATGACCAAAAGGGTCAGCTTCTAGAGGACTGGAAAGATCATGATTGTACTTCCCCTACCCTCAGCCCTAACTCCGTTGAGTATTTTTTGTTATGAGACTGAGTGTTTGGGGCTGATGCTGTAGCATTCTTGTCTGGGGACTTGGTAGAAAAACAGAAAAGTGACCCTCACCTAACTCTCCAATGCCCTTCAACAAGAATGCTGTAGGAAGTATTGCTAAGCCCAAAGGGAGGCAAGAAATTGCTTCAGCTCACCCTCTTAATGGAAGAGCAAAAGCTATGTGTGTGTCATTCTCAATCAGTCTACTTTCAGGACTGATTTTAGAAGCCTCTTATATCAGGCCACATGGTCACTGGAGGTGGCCCCATCATGCAGACGTGACTATCCACACAGGGACCATCTATTTTTATTTTTTTCTGATACTGGATTTTAAGTTACAGTTACCTCTTTTAAAACAGCTGCTCGTATATTGCACTGTATTCCACCTGCCTTCCAAAGGAACACGTGGCTCTCCCCACATAGTGGGTTAGGTTGAGACTGCTGATCCAAAGTGATCAGTAATTTTTACGGTAATTACAATCCTGCTTTCCCTTGTACCAGCTTACCTTGACTTCAGTAAGGCCTTTGAAAAGGTCCCCCATGATATTATTGCAAAAAAGCTAGTAAAATGTGGGCTAGACAAAGCTACTGTTAGGTGGATTTGTAATTGGTTGACGGGCTGAACCCAAAGAGTGCTCATCAGTGGCTCATCTTCATCCTGGAAAAAATGACTATTGGGGTTCCACAAGGTTCTGCCCTGGGCCTGGTGCTATTCAATATTTTTATAAATGATTTGGATGATGGAATAGAGGGCATGCTAATCAAATGTGCAAATGACTGCAAAGTGGGAGGGGTTGCTAATACACCAGAGGGCAGGGTCAGAATTCAAAATGACCTGAATAGCCTAGAGAGCTGGGCCAAAACCAACAATAAGGAGTTCAGTAGGGAGAAATGTAAGGTACTACACCTGGCTAGAAAAAAATGAAATGCACAGGTGGGGGACACTTGGCTTGACAACAGTACCTGTGAAAGGGATCTGGGAGTCTTAGTCGACTACAAGCTGAACATGAGTCAACAGTGTGATGTGGCAGCTAAGAACGCCAATGCAATTCTGGGCTGCATCAGTAGGAGTATAGTGTCTAGATCAAGCGAAGGAATGCTACCACACTATTCTGGTTGGTTGGTCAGACCACACCTGAAATACTGTGTCCAGTTCTGGGCACCACAGTTGAACCCAAAAGAAGGTTTATCATGAGGACTACACTCTTGTGCACGGAAATGAAATTACAAAACCCTTGGTTTTTATATTTTTTAAAAACTGACAGTGTAGGTTTGCTTGGAAGGGACTTGAGTGTTGTGATGTACCAGGTTGCTTATAAGTGCATATCTATATAACATATGGGACTAAAGGGGGTGGGAAATATGTCTATGTCTGAACTGTAGTTAAATGCGGAGAAAATATTTGCGGTTCCTACGGAACCTACGGGGGGGGCACATCTTTAAAGTTCTTAAATGTTACAAACATTATGCATGAACCTATCCTTTCGACTTGACAGCTCAGGGAAGATACCAAGCTTTATGAATCCTATAAAATCAACCCCTTTGCCAAGTTCCTCCATTCCAGCACCATTTTGCCCTTGGAAAAAAGACTCTTTCCCCTTCCACCTCCCCAAGCTTGAAGACATGGGTACACACCTCCTGCCCCAGGAAATTCCTAGAGGTGACAATTGCTGGGCTCCTTGTTCTCCAAGGGAAGCCAAATCTCATCCCCAGACTTGCCTCCGGCTCCAGACATGCCAAGGAAGTTCTGTTGTACTTTGGGTGGTGGGTACTTAAGACATGTTTGCCTATGATGCTAAGCTAATACTGTACTTGGGTGTTGCCCTGACATAGCTGTTTATGCTAATCTTGTATATGTTGGGATTCAAGCTTTTATCAGGAGAAACTGGCAACTCTCCAGGCACCCGGCTTGATCTCCTGTTGACCTCCCTGTCTGCATTCCCCAGCAGGATACAGGCTAGGTCGCGATAGGCGATCCTCCTCAGCGTGAGAAGAACACACCCTCCCTCTTTCCTGCCCCCCCCTGGGCAGGGGAGAGAGATAGACAGAAACGTATTTACATTCCTTTATTTCTGTCTTTGCAGCGTTACAAAAATCATGTCTGCTCTCTTCAAGCTTCAGCATTCGAGAGACAAACTCCTCCTGTACTTCCTGTACAGCTCATATTACACTCTGAGCTAATTCCGGTGCCCTCTGCACTGTGAATTGACTGTCCCTCTGTTTCCCACGGAACAGTCCCAACATTCCCATTATGTTTTGCTTTCAAGCTACCAGCTCGCGGCCGCATTGCTTCTATATCGTAACAGTATAACCCTCCCCTTTTGTGACATGTTAGTGATGTAGCAATGATGGATTGATGATGCTGTGCAAACTGTATTCTGACACATGGTGGGAAAGTTTTCAAAGTCAATGTGGCCCCATGCTCTGGGTTCACTGGCTGCTGTTGAACCTGTTGCGCAACAATAAAGGTTCTGCGTCTACTGACTGCTGTTTTGCTCCAAATTGCTTGCTTGCTGGAATTTCCTTCTTTTACTGACCACATGGACCTGCAGGGGGACCTGTACCCCGACAAGCTGGGCTGTTGAGTAGTCTCTCAACCCGGAATTTTCCTTAACAGTGTGGAACCTCTAATGGAGCTATCTCCCCACTCCCCCCCAAAATATTGTTTCTTAGACTGTCCCTGTGGCTGGCTTTTTGTTCTTTTAAGAAAAGCACATTTCACATCAAATTTAGCTGTGGATGAAGCTGGGGGAAGGGAGGGGTCACTCTTTCTCTCCTAAACCTCTCCTGTCCACTACCACCCTTTTCTGGGCACAATTATTTTAGACAGTCCACGCCTATTTCGTTCCTATGCAGAGATAATGCCCAATATGCTACTATTACTATTACTATTACTATTACTATTACTATTACTATTACTATTACTATTCTTAGCTTTGCAATGGTCATGGGGTGTAATTCACAGGAAATGTGTGGCTTACTGTGTTTATTTTTTAAAAAAAGATCTGTTTGCAAAAGGTTTGTATAGAAAATCAATCAATCAATTAGTAATTTGGAATTCTCAGAGATTTTTTTGGGGGGGGCTGTTAATAGATGCTGCGATATGGTACCATGTGGTCCCAGTGCAAAGGAAAAGAGCTAAGATCTTCTCCCTTACTATAATGTCCAAACAAGATGTGATGGGGAAGAAGAATGAGAGGTTTGTAAGGAGTCTTCAATAATTTTGCCAATAAAGGGAGATGGGAAAAGGTTTCTCTCAATATTTTCTGTGCTTAGAACTCTGTACCTAAGAAAGGTTGCTCTCAAATATTATCTGCAGTAAATTCCTGTGCTAATCCTGTGCTAATCTTACTTCTGCAAATTTTGGCCAGACAGTTAGCACACCGCCAGTGACTGCTTGCAAAATTTGGCTGACAGGTCAAAAGTTCGTTTCCTGCCTAGCCAGCTAGCAAGAAACCGCTGCTGTTAGCAATAACTAACCAGACCTACTAAATTTGGCTGGCGGGTCAAAAGTGCAGATTTAACCAGGCCTGCTAAAGAGGCCCCTTTTCCTGTCTTATGCTTACTAATGCAAAGATGAGAAAAGACACGTGTACAAAGGAGAGGGGAGGAATGTTTAGCAAGCAATAAAATGTGTTTAGCAAGCAAAATAGAAAGACAGGAATGTTTAGCAAGCAATAAAATGTGTTTAGCAAGCAATATAGATGTGCCATGTAAGGGAATAATTTGAGAAGGTATGGGAGGGGGGAAGAGTGCTCAGAGAGTATAAGAAAGTTTGCTGAAGTGTCTTGCTTTACAGCCAGTATATTTTCAGGAGCTATCCAACTGGTTGTCTCTGTGTACAGATATTGTCTCTGTGCACAGATTTCAATAAACTTTTTCTCCAAAGAAGATTTTGCTTTCCTGGTACTTTTGTTCCCTCCAAGGTCCGGGGATGGCGTGGCTGATGGATCCCTAGGTAAATAAGGCTTCATTTCTTTGGGGGCTCGTCCGGGATAAGCCCTCTCCCCAATACGGACCGGAGGGCCAGGCTCAACCAAGGTGAACAGCTCAGCAGCGTTTGCAGGCTCCCGTGCGCACCCCACCTGTTTCGTGGGGGGAGCCAGCCACACTGTCCTGCAGTGGAGACATCTTGTTGAGGGAGAAAAACAAAGAGGACGGCGCCGAGGGGACAGGTCCGCAGCGGAAAAAGGTAAGCCCAAGGGAAAGGGCGTGGGCCCCCAAGGAAAAGGGGGGCGAGGTCTGATCAGCCTCACCTGGTTGGGCAGTAGAGTGCCAGCCACCAGGAATAAGGGGATTGGTTGTGCAGTAGAGTGCCAGCCACCAGGAATAAGGGGATTGGTTGTGCAGGAGAGTGCCACCAGCAAAAATTTGGAACAGAAGAAGGAGGGAAAATTATTTTGGTGTGTTTTGTGTATTGCATGCTGAAATTATTTTGGTGTGTTTAGTGTGTTACATGTTGAAATTATATTGGTGTGTTTTGTATGTTGTATGTTGCATGTCAAGATACTCTAGTGGCTGAATTGTCAAGTGTGGGCCAGGGCTTAGTGTCCCCCTTGGCCGAGCGATTGTAGGTCTGTTGTGTGTGAAGTATCTGGAAGAAATGGGTTCTGGCCAAAGTAAAAGTACCCCTTTGAAATGCTTTTGGGGATTCAAGCTGATGAGAGGGGAGGATGAGGACATTGTGTAAATTAGATTGGCCCACCCCAAAATAACAAATTGGCCGTCCATCAGGACCCTTGATTTGCAACTCATTAATCCATTATATCAGAACATTTTGAATGTCCACCCTGATCAAATCCCCTACATTTCCACATGGAAGACCAATGTGGAACAGAACCCCCCCCCCCTGGCTGAAGTCATGCTGCCAAAAAGTCTCAGGCAGCCGTATCTGCTCAGTCAGGAAGACAGGAGGACAACCCCCCAGTCCTCCAGGATTCAGAGAGGGAAGAAGATAAAAGTTTTGATGCCCCACCACCTCATGCCCCAGCAACAGCCCTGGCACCACCCCCGCCACAGGGAACAGATGGCCCAGCCCCCAATCCCGTGGACAATGCATTGGTAGACCTGGGCGAGGATGGAGAAAGGGAGGAACGAGAAGAGGATGGTGAGGATGAGGAATTTGTAAAAAGATTAGTTAAGTTGATAGGTGATAATAAGAACAGGCAGAACGTTTGAGAAAGTATGTGGAACCTTATGCAGGAGAAGTGGACGTCAGTCCCCATATGTTAAAAACAGCGGGATGTGTAGGGGAACAGAGAAGAAAGTGGCAGAAAGAGTGGGGAAGGCAGTGAAAAGAGTGACCCTCCATAGGGCACATAAAACACAGGAGGAGGGCGCGGCCAGAGTGATGCCTCTCCATAGAGTGTATGACCCTCCAGCCCCCACGGGACCTAACGGGGTGGTGCCCAATAGAACTTATACAGTTCAACATGTCCCCTTCTCTAGTGCAGATGTTTGTAATTGGAGGAACCAAAACCCTTCATTTGAAGAAAACCCTGCCAAAATCATTAAGCTGTTTGAGGGAATTTTTTTTTTAAAACATACAACCCCACTTTTTATGATGTGCAATATTTGATGGATGCCCTGCTAGCTACAGAGGAGGATAGGCGAATTCATGCTGAAGCCCGAGCACACATGAGAGCGCAGGGGGCAGGAGATCAAGCTGTTGCAACAGGATATCCTGAAACTACACTGAATTGGGATTATCAGACCATTGAAGGGCAAAATACCCTCACCACTTATCGCCAGAATGTCTTAAGTGGCATGAGGAGGGCAGCCAGAAAACCCACCAACTTTGTGAAGGCCAGAGAAATAGTGCAAGGAACAGAGGAGGCCCCTGGAGCCTACTTAAAGAAGCTGAAGGAAGCCTACCGCCAGTATATCCATGCCCCTATCATAAAAACTGCCTTTGTAGCCCAAGCAGCACCCGATATTTGCCGAAAAATCCAGATGGGCCACACCCTGAAATGGATGTTAGAAAATAGCCCAAACCACTTATAATCAGAGAGAGGAAGAGGCCCAGAAGAAAAAAGGAGAAGTACCAGGCAAAGAAGTTGATGGCCCTGAAGACGGGAGGTCCACCGTTAGAAGAAGAAGAGGAGGGCGAGGCCGCTTAGGAAAGAGTCAGCGTGCCATTTGCCGAAAGGCACCTATTTCCTCTCCCAGGCTAAAATGAGGAAATGTCAGATGCTACTACATCTGCGTTAAAAATTCCAAGTCACCACAACCCTCAACCCAGCTGCCCTATTACCGGTAGGAGTAGGTGAGGAGCCCATGCATGATTGCATTGAAGTAATGGATGAGGTGTATTCTAGCAGGCCTGACCTTAAAGATGAAGCAGACCCCCAGTGGCCATCATGGTTTATGGATGGAAGCAGCTTCATTGAGGCTGGACACCGGAAGGCAGGTTATGCAGTGGTAGCCCTGGAAGACCAGGTGATCGAAGCAAAGTCACTCCCGCCTGGAACATCGGCCCAGCTGGCAGAGCTAACTGCGCTTACCAGAGCCCTGAGCCTGGCAAAGGGACAGAAGATAAACATTTATACAGATTCTAAGTATGCATTCCTGACTTTACATGCCCATGGAGCCTTATGGAAAGAAAGAGGTTTGCTTACCTCCAGAGGAAGCCAGGTGGCCCACCCACAAGCCTTGTTGAACCTTCTGGATGCTGTATGGGAGCCCGAGGCAGTGGCAGTTATCCATTGTTATGGACACAAGACTGGACCAGGAGAAGTGGCCAGAGGAAACCGATTGGCAGACAGAGTAGCCAAGGAAGCAGCCCAAGAACTGGCCCCAGCCCCGATTATTGGAGCACTGGTCCCAGAAGAGATTTAAGCACCACTGACAAGCCAGCTTATACGAAGCAGGAAAGGGACACTGCAGACGCTCAGGAGCTGACATTGTCCAAAGAAGGATGGTACCTTACCCCTGATGACAGGATATGGATTCCAGAGTCCCTTTCTCGGCAGGTTACTCAGAGATACCATGATTCAACCCACATAGGACCAGATGCTACAACCAAGCAGCTGGAGAAATGCTTCTATATAGCCCACCTCTACCAACTGGCAGCCCAGATTTCCAGGAAATGCCTGCTGTGTCAGAAGAATAACCCCAGAACCGGACCACTAGCTCCCCCAGGAGTTCAGCGCAGTGGAACTGCACCTATGGAAGATCTTGTTGTGGACTTTACTGAATTACCCCGTTGTGGACTACACCGCTACCTGCTGGTGGCAGTGTGCACCTACACCGGATGGGCCGAAGCATGGCCAACAAAGACTGAAAAGGCATTTGAAGTAACCAGGTGCCTGCTTAGGGAAATCATCCCTCGCTATGGATTGCCAAGGTCCATAGGATCTGACAATGGACCAGCATTTGTTCATGCAGTCCTACAGGGACTGGCAAAAGCGCGCCAGATCAACTGGAAGCTGCATACTGCTTATAGACCCCAGAGTTCTGGAAAGGTAGAGAGAATGAACAGGACTCTAAAGAATCAGCTGTCCAAGCTGACACAGGAAACCGGGTCTAATTGGGTGACCATGTTGCCCTTGGCATTACTCAGGGTCCGCAGTCTCCCGTCAAAGCGAACCCACCTGTCACCCTTTGAAATTGTGCTTGGGAGACCGGTCCCATATGTCAGAATGTTGTCCCCACATGCTGGTCAGGATATGCAATTGAATAATTAAGTCCAGATATTCTTCCGAGTTTTCTTTTGTCTCGACAGGTGGACCCAGGCTCGCAACCCCTGTGTGTTGGCTGCATCAGTTCGAGCCAGGTGATGAAGTGTGGGTAAACGATTGGGCACGGACGCAGCTACAACCGTGCTGGAACCTTATACCGTCCTGCTCTCCACACCCACCGCCGTGAAACTCGCCGGCATCACCCCTTGGGTCCACCACACCAGAGTGACCACTATAGATTGAACTGTGCAGTTAAATCCTGATTAACCCCTTCGGCTGACCATCTCCAGACCCTCCGCTGATGACCGCTCTGCTGATATATCTCAACGCACAGCTGAAGAAATGGATGGGAGGGACGCCCGCGGGCAGCGTCCCCAACGTGAAAACCCGTGCCGGGACTGATCCAGGAAGTCCACCAGGACATTTAATACTTTCATAAGGACTTTCTCTTTTCCTTTTTTTTCTGTTATATTCTGTATTGATTTGCTCTATGCCCCACAGCCCTGACCCTACCGAGCCATACCGCCCTTACTGGCCTGCTGGCCTCTGCTACGACTGGTTCGTCTTGCCGGTGGTAAGAGATGGCGTGCTCATTGACTACTGGAAACAGGGGTTTGATGAGGTTACTATACCAACCTCATCTGATGGACCAGGTTCTAATCTTAATCCAGGCGTTAGATGGGATGGAACCTATCTTAATGCAAGTATTGCAGGGGTGGGAGCCTTAACCAGGTGTGCATTGAAATTGCTAAACAAGTGCCAGTAAGAATTGCCACCCCAAGATTTCAGCTTCCATATGCTCTGGTCAGTAGGGAGGCAGCACGAGAGTTCAATCCACCCAACAGGGTTAGTATGGTGATAGGCCCAATAATGCTTCTATTGCTTTTTTGCTTTTGTATTCCCTGCTTGATGCAATGCTTGCAGAATATGATGGGAAAGATGATGTCTCGCATGATGGGACCTCGCGTGATTGCTGTAATGAGAGAATATAGACCCCTACCCCAGAACGAATCTAAGTAATAGATTGTTCAAAAGAAGAGGAGGGAGTAAAGGGAGATGGGAAAAGGTTTCTCTCAATATTTTCTGTGCTTAGAACTCTGTACCTAAGAAAGGTTGCTCTCAAATATTATCTGCAGTAAATTCCTGTGCTAATCCTGTGCTAATCTTACTTCTGCAAATTTTGGCCAGACAGTTAGCACACCGCCAGTGACTGCTTGCAAAATTTGGCTGACAGGTCAAAAGTTCGTTTCCTGCCTAGCCAGCTAGCAAGAAACCGCTGCTGTTAGCAATAACTAACCAGACCTACTAAATTTGGCTGGCGGGTCAAAAGTGCAGATTTAACCAGGCCTGCTAAAGAGGCCCCTTTTCCTGTCTTATGCTTACTAATGCAAAGATGAGAAAAGACACGTGTACAAAGGAGAGGGGAGGAATGTTTAGCAAGCAATAAAATGTGTTTAGCAAGCAAAATAGAAAGACAGGAATGTTTAGCAAGCAATAAAATGTGTTTAGCAAGCAATATAGATGTGCCATGTAAGGGAATAATTTGAGAAGGTATGGGAGGGGGGAAGAGTGCTCAGAGAGTATAAGAAAGTTTGCTGAAGTGTCTTGCTTTACAGCCAGTATATTTTCAGGAGCTATCCAACTGGTTGTCTCTGTGTACAGATATTGTCTCTGTGCACAGATTTCAATAAACTTTTTCTCCAAAGAAGATTTTGCTTTCCTGGTACTTTTGTTCCCTCCAAGGTCCGGGGATGGCGTGGCTGATGGATCCCTAGGTAAATAAGGCTTCACCAAGGCAATTCTTATGGTTCAGGGCCTCATGCTATTAGCCTTTCTTGTACATGGAGATCCTTTATGAAATGCATTCAGGCCCATCAAACAAATCTGTGCTGAGATACACATACTGTATCACCATTTTTACTGCTGGAACTGCTCTGAATCTGACTTCTGGAAGAACGCGTTTTAACTGTACAGTGTCCTGGAAAAGACACTCTGTATTGGGAAAGAAAGGAACTGAGTTCCCTCCCATTTTCCACTTTCCTGATGTTCCAAATGACCAGTACCCTGGAGTTATGATTTGTGTTGTTGTCAGGATTCTAACTGGACTGTAACTGACCTAAGAATTCTGCAGAGCAGTTGCTGCTGTGGCTGGCCGGCTGCTCAGGCGAACGTCAGCTCAGTGGCCAACAGCTGAGTCTTCCTAAGGCTCAGGAGCACCTAGCAAATACTTGCTCCATTCCTGGCACGCTAGTCTCTAGCTGAGGAACGCATTTCACGTAAGTTTATGGATTAAACATTCCTCACTATGCCGTCAGGTGTGTTTATGCTCAGTGGGAAAGGATAGCTGCAGTAAAGGTAAAGGGACCCCTGACCATTAGGTCCAGTCGTGACCGACTCTGGGGTTGCGGCGCTCATCTCGCTTTATTGGCCGAGGGAGCCGGCATACAACTTCCGGGTCATGTGGCCAGCATGACTAAGCCCCTTCTGGCGAACCAGAGCAGCGCACAGAAACGCCGTTTGCCTTCCCGACGGAGCGGTACCTATTTATCTACTTGCACTTTGAAGTGCTTTCGAACTGCTAGGTTGGCAGGAGCAGGGACCGAGCAATGGGAGCTCACCCCGTCGCGGAGATTAGAACCACCAACCTTCTGATGGGCAAGTCCTAGGCTCTGTGGTTTAACCCACAAAACAGCAAAATCATGAGCAGCTTCCCATCCACAACAGGTTGCTGAGGTTCTGGCCATTTTCACAGGAACAATGCAACAGTAGATTAAATCAGTAGCAGTGTGCTGGAAGAAAGTCTGAGTTGCGGCTTCTCTGGATCAGACGTCTTTACCTAACCAGGGGGTGGGAGAGAGCAGGGGAACTCTTTCTTTTGCTGCTTCTTTCTGTGAATGGAAGGAAGAATGCAGGAGGAAGGATGTCCTTCAATGACTAGACATGCTTGTTATTCCCTCTCTCACTGCATCTTGTCTTCTCTTTTGTTTCCAGGATGTCTGCCAATGTCTTCCTGGGTCCCCTCCTGGCCAAACCCCCCTTGCGGGTGAAAGAAGGCTCCCTAGTGGTCAGGTGGCTGAGATTCGTGTCCTGCCTCCAATTATCCGCATTCCTAATGGATATTTTGGCCTTGCCGATGTGCATTGTGTCAACACTCAGTGTCAACTGGAGAGTGTGGCGTGTGGAAAACGTCAAGGGAATCGGCTCTGGAAACATCTGGATTGGAATCTGGGATGCCTGCTTTTGGAAAGACCCTTCTAATGACGGCAACTCTTATTACCATTGTGAAGATCTCAGTGAGCAATATCCAACCCTCCCGAGGGAAATTTTTATTGCTCAGGACTTAATGGTCTTAGCTGCCGTTATGAATTCAGCGGCCCTAGTACTACAGTCATTCGCCCTTTACAATGTGCTCGAGCCCGGAAAACACAAGGATTTTCTCTTAACCTTTTTTGGGCTTGGAGCTCTGCTGAACTTATCTGCAGGAATACTCATCCTGATTTCTGTGGTATGGAACATGTCTGCTGTCTTACATAATGGGAAAATTGACTTCCCTGAAACTTTTGAATTGCCTCAAATTCCCAGCGAGCAGCATATTGGACCTTCTATTTATCTAGGCTATATCGCTGCGGGTTTCCAGCTGCTGAGTGCAGCATTGGTTGGGATTGAGAGATGTTGCATCAGGACCACCACAACAGATACATCTCTAATAGAAACTGTAGTGGTGATTACCCCAGGAAGTGCAGTGAATAGCGAGAGTCTAACTACTTGTTCGAAGTGTGGTTCTTTGCTAGATCTGGTAATTCAAGAGAAATCCTCCACAGTGGAGATGAAGGAAAGCTGTGCAAGTGATCTTGTCATTCCAGAGGAATCCTATGCAGTAGAGATGGAGGAAAGCCGTACGCCCCAAAGCTCACCTGAAGGACATCAAAGTCCACCTGAAGTCCCAAAACATACTATTATACATGTTATACCCTACAACAGGGAGTCGTAAACTATCAGATCCAGATCAACGCAGGTCGCTCCATACACGGATGGATCTGCGTGGATCAGGATATGATAGTTTTGTTTTGGGACTTCAGGTGGGCTTTGATGTCCTTCAGGTGACGAGGCCTCTTTTTTATGACTAGTAGTTATTTATTTATTTATTTATTAAAGATTTTGTTGATTTACAAAAGTGTGCAATGTCTCTCTTTAATGTTTTTTCCCCCATGTAACGTTTTTATAAATCATTTTCATTTGTGGAGACATTAGGAAGAAAAGGGGAAATAGGTGGAGGGGGGGAACGATGGGTGGGGGTGGGGTCGGGTGGCGATTTTTCTATTTTACTTACTATACGTAGGGTTTGGTGTTAGCATTGTTTGTGCAGGTTCTTTGCTGTTTGCTTGTAATTAATAAACCAATTAATAAACCAATATTAATTAAAATATTGACTCTGTTCGCATGATCTTGGCCGGTCTTAATGCACGCTCTCGTCCCGTTTTTCAGAGCCTCCTCCAGAGCAGACCCACTAAAGCCTAACCGGTGGGTCTACTCCTGTGTAGGATTCAGTTCTTGATAATTGTGCACTTGGGTCTGGGTTAAAGGTGGATCTACACGGATCCTCATGGATCCTCCACTTTTTAAAAAACAACTCCAACAAATGCAGTGTCAAATCCCACCTGGAAGGCACGCCTACAGACTGGACTATCAAAAACATGGATGCAGCACCACAAAAACATGGATCCGAGGCATGGATCCTCATGAATTCATATGATTTTTATAGTGAAACAAAATAAAAACACCATGATACTGTAGACCACTTTTTAGTCTGTAAGCAGAACCAAAAAAATCACGCATCCACTGTTGCGTGCTGCCGAAATGGAGCAAAAACGTGGTTAAAAAACACGCATCCTGATGAATCCTCATGATTTTTGCATTAGATCAGGCCAAAGTCACCATCAGATCAAACATCATGGCATGGCTTCCTGGTGACACCGTAGCCCAAAAACGTGGTTTTGAAGCCCGGATCCTCATGGATCCTCATGCTTTTTGCATTGGGCCAATCCAAACTCACCGTCAAATCACTCATCATGTTTAGGGGCACAGCCTGCATCACAAAAAACTCAGATCCACGGCTTCCTGGTCAGCCCTGTTTAGGGACGTTTTTAATGTGTGACTTTTTAATGTATTTTTATTTCATTTTTTTGGAAGCCGCCCAGAGTGGCTGGGGAAATCCAGCCAGATGAGCAGGGTACAAATATATTATTATTATTATTATTATTATTATTATTATTATTACTTTGTAGGATTTGATCATCTTTATAGGTCTTTTAAATTTCTAATCTATCTATCTATCTATCTATCTATCCCCTCCCCCTTTTCCCTTTCTGTACTTCCCTAATCCTTATAAAATTGAATATATATATGTTTTAAAAATTTACGGCTCCACAGTTTTCTGGTTTTTTATGTTTGGTCACCCTGAAATCACTATCAAATCACACATGATGAATATGACCACTGAATGAACCACAAAACCCACAGAGCACAGCCAAGGAACAAACACTATATTAAGTACTTTAATCCTCATGGATCGTCATGATTGTTAAATGGACTCCACCAAATTATATTGTAAGATCACTTCAATGTCTATGGAATGACCGAAATAAAAACTCTATCTGAAATGGTTCTGCATTAGCAAAAACCATTTGCTAATGTATTGAAATGACATTCATATTCATAGCTTCCACTGTGAAGAAAGAAAAGGAAGAAAAGGTTCAGGAACAAGCGACGCAGCAGCCCCCCAAGCGTAAAAACACATTTGAACATATCACTCATGAGATTTCCCCCCCCCCCCCCGCAGGATATAAATACAGAACATCCTGTGCTCCTATTAATATACAAAGTGGGGTATTTCATATGATAAGAACAGAGGAAGCTGCCTTATACGGAGCCAGACCAATTTTGGGAAAGTGCTACATGGGCCAGTCCACCGATTGGCTACCAATGAGAACATAGCAAACGACAAAATGGCTGCCATATGGTGTGGTATGAAATAAATTTGCCTGGCTGTGGGGCCTGAGGGCCGCACCCTGCAAGACCCTTTCCACGTGGCCTAGGCCCAGACTCGCTAGCCCCACAAAAGAGGCTCCTCATGAGGCCAGAGGAACATGGCCTGGCTGTGGGGCATGATTCGAAACCTCCAGTCCCAGTCCACTGCTCTAACCACTAAACAACACTGCCCCCATTGCAGTCTATAACAGCCTGGAGGCTGTTATATTCTCTGGCTCTGAGATTGCCCAAAGTTTCCTTTCTCTCCCTTGCTGTGCAAAAAGAAAAATGCCCATGACAAAATGTGACATTTTTGGTTCTTTGGAGACAGTTCTGCTTCCCTCTCTCTCTCTCTTCATTTAAAGGAGTCTCATCCCTTTTCCCACACAACTTCCTCCTGCACCCCCCCCCCAGCTTCAAGATTTCCATGAAGAACTAACTAACTAACCAACCAACCAACCAACCAACCCATAATTTGAAATTACGAGATTAAGGAGATAATTTATTTTTATATAATGAAAACAGATGGGAGGATAAGTTAATTGCGCAAGGCAAGAATATATAGGATGGCAAAAATCAAAAGAAACAAAGAATATGATTTGGGTTCTTAAAATAACAACAACACATGCCTCCTCAGTGGATTTCAGAACAAATATGTCTCTCTTTTTTAAAATTACCCAAACACTATAATGCAAGGAGTTGTAGTGATAGGCTTCGGCCTTTCCTGCCTAGCTTGACTCTCCTCAGCTTTGATGCAATACGTTTTTTTCTGAGGGCTAATATTACCAGACTTTTCTCCTCCAGCTCTACAATTAAAACTTTTGTGGCCAAATTTTCCACATCCCCAGCGTTGAACTTCTTTGGGATTTGTATAATTTGTTTTCCACCCTTTCTCCTCAGTGAGACTGGTGTTGGCTTGGGCCTTGTCATTTTGCCCTTTTGACAATGGCCTACTTCCCTTGTCTTTCTCTGAAGAGGGGTTTCCCTTTGCTTGTTGGAATTTATTTCTGTTAGTCCCCCACACTTTCCTGCCAAAACTTGGTTCATTGAACCTATGGTCCCTTATTTCATTTATTTGGTCAGCTAAGTTAGTGGCTTCTTGAAGTGATTTGAGGGTGTCTTTCCTTTATAAGATATTTTAATTGGTCGTTTATTGTTTCATAAAATTGTTCCAGAGCAAACACTTCTCTGATTTTTGGAACAGAGTCTGCCCTCTCCTGTTCTAACCATTTTGTGAGGTAGTTTGAGATTTTCGCCCCAAGCTGAGCAGATGTCTCCTCCCTCACTTTAGTCACACTTCTAAATTTCTTTCTCAGTTGTTCTGAGGTAATCCCAAACCTGGTGTATATTAGTTGCTTAAATAAATCAACATTTTTTGAATAGTTCTCCGACATTTGGGCATAAATTGGTGCTAATGACCCACTGATCCTGGCTCTAAGGATCGTCATCTTATCCTCATCTTTCACTTGAAAGTCTTGACAAGCTCTTTCAAATGATATAATGAAAGCCTCAGGGCAAACTTTTTCCTTAAACTCAGGAAAACGCTTGAAATCTACCTTCACTTGAGTTGGACTACTGGTGTTATTACTATTATTTTGATTCTCCGTAGCTGCCAATTCCAGTTTCCTCATCTCCAACTGAAATTGCATTCTTTCTAATTCCTGTGCAGATTTAATCTTTTCCAATTCCAATCTATATTCTTGTTCTAACTTCCGCTTTTCAAATTCTTCAGAGAATTTTGGACCTCCTGCCGCAGGTTGAATATTAGTTATATTTTCTAAACTCTGCTCTTCCCTCTGAGGATTTCCATTCTCCTCTCCTTCAGAGCTTTCATAAGTTGTTTCCCTCACAGGGTTTCTTATCTTTTTGGGTGACATATTGTGTGAGTGAGAACTATCAATAAATTAACAAATAAGAGAAATTTCCTCTCAGTTCTGTTTCTTCTGGCTAGGCTTCTCTCAAGACTCTGGTCCCAAAGTTCTGCTATGGGTTTTCTCTCTAACCCTTCAAGCTCTCCTTCCTCTGACCACGAGCCGAAACCCTCTACCAGAACACACTTTGAGCTCTCTTTCTCTTTGTTATCTTGGCTTTGCGGCTTATCTTGGGTACCTCACAACTACACCCCCGGGCTAGGTAATCCCTTCACAGATTTACCCTTGACCCTCCAGATGTATTGTTTTTCCCACCGAATCCCACCACTTGCCTACCACTTCTGTGGTGACAGGTAGTGATGTTATTCCACCACAGGTACGGTTGTGATCCCACCTACGGTTGTTATCCCACCACTGCGATCACACAGGGCCCCCGGACGTTTGACGGTCTATTGACCCTGTGCCACCACTATGGTTGCTTTCTTTTTTTGCAAATGCTTTTTATTCAGTTTTTTCACAAACAAAATAAAACAATATTTTAGTCATCCTTTTATGTCATCTTATTTACACTGTGTATATACACGCCCAGACTTCCTTCCTTCCCAGCTGCGGTTTTCTTAATATAGATCTTCTCTTACAGATTCTTATTCACTTCTATACGCATCACAGGATTTATGTTAACCCTGCTGTAGTTTTTAAACTTCTACAGTTAATTCTTATGTATGCCACAAATTTACCCCATTCTTCTTCAAACTTTGTCCCTTTTTGGTGCCGGATTTTATACGTCATTTTCGCTAATTCTGTGTATTCAAAAAATTTAGCCTGCCATTCCATAACCGTTGGGGTCTCCTGTGACTTCCACTTTTGAGCTACAAGGATCCTAGCTGCTACTGGAGCATATTGGAATAATTTGTGATCCTCCTTTTTTACTTCCTCCCCTATTATCCCTAATAAAAAAGCCTCCAGTTTTTTCGGGAATGTATACTTAAAAAGTTTCTTCAGTTCATTATATATAAAGTCCCAATTTTTTTTCATCTTTTCACACTCCCACCACATGTGGCCACCACGGTGATTGCTTTCTTGGCTGCCACCACCCCGTTTCTCACGGGGACACACGGAGTCCAGACAGTTGCTAACATTAACAAATAATCAAGTTTATTTTTAAATGCAGGAACAAGCGTACGGTTTCCGTTTATTTTTCTCTTCTCAGTTTCTTAATTTTAGTTCCTAACAACTCCAAACTGATTATTCCAACTATCTATCTGACTCTCCCTAACAATTCCTCTCACTCTCTCACAATACAACTTGACCAACCCACTGCCTATTCCTCCCTCTTCCTTCTCCAACTCCCAAACCTCAACTGACTTTCAAAACTTTTACTCCCCCATTGCATTCACACTGGCCAATCACATTACACCCATTTTTACCCTTTCCTTATGACCCATCCTAGGAGGCAAACGCCACAGCCATACACCCCAAAGCTCACCTGAAGGACATCAAAGCCCACCTGATGTCCCCAAACATATGATTATACAAGTGATTCCTTTCAACCGTAAAGACTAAACTGATAGTTTTGTTTTGGGACTTCAGATGGGCTTTGATGTCCTTCAGGTGACGAGGCCTCTTTTTTTTATGACTAGTATTTATTTGTTTATTAAAGATTTTGTTGATTTACAAAAGTGTGCAATGTCTCTCTCTCGTGTCCCCCCCCCCCCCCCCATGTAATGCAAGAATACTCCTTGCATTACAGTATTTGGGTAATTTTAAAAAAGAGCGTAATAACACCAGTAGTCCAACTCAAGTGAAGGTAGATTTAAAGCGTTTTCCTGAGTTTAAGGAAAAAGTTTGCCCTGAGGCTTTCATTATATCATTTGAAAGAGCTTGTCAAGACTTTCAAGTGAAAGATGAGGATAAGATGATGATCCTTAGAGCCAGGATCAGTGGGTCATTAGCACACATTTATGCCCAAATGTCGGAGAACTATTCAAAAAATATTGATATATTTAAGCAACTAATATACACCAGGTTTGGGATTACCTCAGAACAACTGAGAAAGAAATTTAGAAGTGTGACTAAAGTGAGGGAGGAGACATCTGCTCAGCTTGGGGCAAAAATCTCAAACTACCTCACAAAATGGTTAGAACAGGAGAGGGCAGACTCTGTTCCAAAAATCAGAGAAGTGTTTGCTCTGGAACAATTTTATGAAACAATAAACGACCAATTAAAATATCTTATAAAGGAAAGACACCCTCAAATCACTTCAAGAAGCCGCTAACTTAGCTGACCAAATAAATGAAATAAGGGACCATAGGTTCGATGAACCAAGTTTTGGCGGGAAAGTGTGGGGGACTAACAGAAATAAATTCCAACAAGCAAAGGGAAACCCCTCTTCAGAGAAAGACAAGGGAAGTAGGCCATTGTCAAAAGGGCAAAATGACAAGGCCCAAGCCAACACCAGTCTCACTTGAGGAGAAAGGGTGGAAAACAAATTATACAAATCCCAAAGAAGTTCAATGCTGGGGATGTGGAAAATTTGGCCACAAAAGTTTTAATTGTAGAGCTGGAGGAGAAAAGTCTGGTAATATTAGCCCTCAGAAAAAAACGTATTGCATCAAAGCTGAGGAGAGTCAAGCTAGGCAGGAAAGGCCGAAGCCTATCACTACAACTCCTTGCATTATAGTGTTTGGGTAATTTTAAAAAAGAGAGTCATATTTGTTCTGAAATCCACTGAGGAGGCATGTGTTGTTGTTATTTTAAGAACCCAAATCATAATCTTTGTTTCTTTTGATTTTTGCCATCCTATATATTCTTGCCTTGCACAATTAACTTATCCTCCCATCTGTTTTCATTATATAAAAATAAATTATCTCCTTAATCTCGTAATTTCCAATTATGGGTTGGTTGGTTGGTTGGTTGGTTGGTTGGTTAGTTAGTTCTTCATGGAAATCTTGAAGCTGGGGGGGGGGTGCAAGAGGAAGTTGGGTGGGAAAAGGGATGAGACTCCTTTAAATGAAGAGAGAGAGGGGGGGGAAGCAGAACTCTCTCCAAAGAACCAAAAACGTCACATTTTGTCATGGGCATTTTTCTTTTTGCACAGCAAGGGAGAGAAAGGAAACTTTGGGCAATCTCAGAGCCAGAGAATATGGGGCATCTGTGGCCCTCCAGGCTGTTATAGACTGCAATGGGGGGCAGTGTGGTTTAGTGGTTAGAGCAGTGGACTGGGACTGGAGGTTTCGGATCATGCCCCACAGCCAGGCCATGTTCCTCTGCCCTCATGAGGAGCCTCCTTTGTGGAGCTAGCGAGTCTGGGCCTAGGCCACGTGGAAAGGGGTCTTGCAGGGTGCGGCCTTCAGGCCCCACAGCCAGGCAAATTTATTTCATACCACACCATATGGCAGCCATTTTGTCGTTTGCTATGTTCTCATTGGTAGCCAATCGGTGGACTTGCCCATGTAGCACTTTCCCAAAATTGGTCTGGCTCCGTATAAGGCAGCTTCCTCTGTTCTTATCATATGAAATACCCCACTTTGTATATTAATAGGAGCACAGGATGTTCTGCATTTATATCCTGCGGGGGGGGGGGGGGATCTCATGAGCGATATGTTCAAATGTGCTTTTACGCTTGGGGGGCTGCTGCGTCGCTTGTTCCTGAACCTTTTCTTCCTTCTAAATGCCCTGAAGATCCATTGCACACCTTGACTTGCAAGAAACCTCCTCTCTCTTATTTTCTCAGGGAACCAGACGGAGAGAAGGAGGAATGAAGGAAAACAGAAATCCGGCCTGAGAACGGAGGCCCCGTCAAGAGAATGGCCAAGATCTCCTCAGGTGAGGATGAAAGGGGATATATCAAGAACTCTGGCCAAAAGTTTCAATATAAGGAATAATTCCTACTCAAGTTTGGATACAACGTTTAAGTGCAGAAATAATGTCGTTTCAAATATACAATGATATAGTACAAAGGTACATGAAATACCAGTGCACAACAATTGTTTTATACAAGTCTCAATAGCAGTCAAAAAGAGTCCACATTATATAAAATTAGAATAAAGAATAAAGAATGAAGGATCAAATGGGGCCAAAAAGGAGTATCCGGAGTGTAAATCAGATGTACGGCTCAGTGGTGGTAACCAGGACAGGGCCCTGTTTCGGAGTACACGCCTTCTTCAGCTCGGTTTTTTGACGACTATAAATCTGTTGGAAGTCTGTATCATTTAGTTCTTTTATGTTTCTATTTCGACATGCGTCTTAGATAATTGCATCCAAGTTTTCTTGCGTTTCTCTGTGCGTTTTTCATTTCAACTCTTGAGTAGGAATTATTCCTTATATTGAAACTTTTGGCCAGAGTTCTTGATATATCCTTTTCAGTGTAGTTTCAACAAGAACTCCAATTCCTTTGAGGATGAAAGGGGAGGCAGGGAAAAGCAAAGAGCCCCTTAAAACATCCCCCCACTCGGGAAGAACTTGTCTTTTTTTTTTATAAGATATTTATTAGGTTTTTTGAAATATTACAGTAAAAATGAAAAAGAAAAGAGAAAAATACAAAATAAAAACAATTAAAAACACACATATTTCCAGTTACTTATTTTCCTTTAGCTTGTTTCCTGGACCTCCTCGTACCTCCCTTTTTTGTATTCCACTTCAATTTATTGGTTCAGCCAATCCTTCCCATTAGATTTTAACCCATTTATAACCCTTTTTTCATATTCTCTTAAAGCATTACAGCTAGAAACCACTTAGTTACTATCCAACATCATTCTATCATTCCTTAATTTTACAATATTTCTGTAAGTAGTCTTTAAATTTCTTCCAATCTACTTCCACCGACTCTTCTCCCTGGTCTCGGATTCTGCCAGTCATTTCCGCCAATTCCATATAGTCCATCACCTTCATCTGCCATTCTTCCAAAGTGGGTAGATCTTGTGTCTTCCAATACTTTGCAATGAGTATTCTTGCTGCTGTTGTAGCATACATAAAAAAAGTTCTGTCCTTCTTTGGCACCAATTGGCCGACAATGCCCAGAAGAAAGGCCTCTGGTTTCTTCAAGAAGGTATATTTAAATACCTTTTTCAGTTCATTATATATCATTTCCCAGAAAGCCTTAATCCTTGGGCACGTCCACCAAAGGTGAAAGAATGTACCTTCAGTTTCTTTACATTTCCAGCATTTATTATCAGGCAAATGATAGATTTTTGCAAGCTTGACTGGGGTCATGTACCACCTGTATATCATTTTCATAATATTCTCTCTTAAGGCATTACATGCCGTAAACTTCATACCTGTGGTCCATAACTGTTCCCAGTCAGCAAACATAATATTATGTCCAACATCTTGTGCCCATTTAATCATCGCAGATTTCACCGTTTCATCCTGAGTATTCCATTTCAACAGCAAGTTATACATTCTTGACAAATTTTTAGTTTTGGGTTCTAACAGTTCTGTTTCTAATTTTGATTTTTTCACCTGGAAGCCAATTTTCTTATCCAGATTATATGCCTCCATTATCTGGTAATAATGAAGCCAATCTCTCACTTTATTTTTTGGTTTCTCGAAACTCTGCAATTTCAATTTGTCTCCTTCTTGTTCCAAAATTTCCCAATATTTCGGCCATTTGGCCTCCATATTGAGCCTTTTCAGAGCTTTCGCTTCCATCGGTGACAACCACCTTGGGGTTTTATTTTCCAATAAATCCTTGTATCTTATCCAAACATTAAACAGTGCTTTCCTGACAATATGATTTTTAAATGCTTTATGTGCTTTGACCTTATCATACCATAAATATGCATGCCATCCAAATACGTTGTTGAAACCTTCCAAATCCAAAATGTCTGTATTTTCAAGAAGTAGCCATTCTTTCAACCAGCAAAAAGCTGCTGATTCATAATAAAGTTTAAAGTCTGGCAGGGCAAATCCACCTCTTTCCTTTGCATCAGTTAATATCTTGAATTTTATTCTGGGCTTCTTGCCCTGCCAGACAAATCTAGAAATATCTCTCTGCCACTTCTTGAAACAGTCCATCTTGTCCACAATTTGCAATGTCTGAAACAAAAACAACATTCTAGGCAATACATTCATTTTTATCGCAGCAATACGGCCCAGCAGTGAAAGCTTCAAATTTGACCAGATTTCTAAATCTTTTTTCACTTCCGTCCAACATTTTTCATAATTATCTTTAAATAAGTTCCCATTTTTGGCTGTCATATTAATCCCCAGATATTTCACTTTCTTAACCACAGTCAGACCTGTCTCATTCTGAAACCTCTCTCTTTCAATCGGTGTTAAATTTTTCTCTAAAACCTTAGTTTTTAGCTTGTTCAGTTTAAATCCTGCCACTTGACCAAATTCTTGAATTAATTCTAAAACCCTTTTAGTGTTAGATTCTGGCTCCTGTAATGTCAATACTGTCAATACTGTTGTTTCCTGCTTGGCAGGGGGTTGGACTCGATGGCCCTTGTGGTCTCTTCCAACTCTATGATTCTATGATTCTATGATTCTAATACTAAGTCATCTGCAAATGCTCTCAGTTTGTACTGTTTGGCTCCGACCTGTATACCTTTAACCAACCGGTCCCTTCTAATCATATTCAGCAGAACCTCCAGGACCGATGTAAAAAGCAGTGGGGAGATTGGGCACCCCTGTCGTGTCCCTTTTTCTATCTTAAATTCTTCCGTCACCACATTATTTACAATTAATTTAGCCTTTTGTTCAGAGTATATTGCACCTATACCATTTTCAAAACCTTGGCCTACCCCCATCCCCTGTAGGTTCTTCTTCAAAAAGCTCCAAGAGATATTGTCAAAAGCTTTCTCCGCATCCACAAATATCAGAACTGCTTTAGTGTTAATATTCACTTCTAGTTTTTCCAAAATGTCAATTATATTCCTCAAATTGTCAGACAAATGTCTTCCCGGGAGAAAGCCCGCTTGGTCTTTATGAATCTCTTCCATCAATACTTTTTTCAATCTCTTGGCCAAGATGTCTGCAAAAATTTTGTAATCCACATTAAGTAACGATATAGGGCGGTAGTTCTTGAGCTGAGTCTTTTCAGTCTCTGTTTTAGGTATAAGTGTAATGTACGCCGCTTTCCATGACTCTGGTGCCCTTTTCCCTTCCAAAATTTCGTTGCAGACTTCCTTCAAAGGTTGCAATAGCCACTCTTTCAAAGATCTATAATATCTAGAAGTCAGCCCATCCGGTCCTGGAGATTTGCCCAATTGCATATTTTGAATGGCACCTTCCACTTCCTGTTCAGATATTTTATAGTTCAGCATTAATTTACTTTCTTGAGAGATTTTTTGTAATCCATTTGTCTTCAAAAATCGGTCTATGTCCATTTCTTTCTGTGGCCCTTGCGTGTATAATTGTTTAAAGTACCTCTGGAAACAGTTTCTAATCTCAATTGGGTTATGTATATTCTTTCCTTCCACTTCTAAGTTTGTAATAGTATTTAATTTTTGTCTTTTTTTCATTTGCCAGGCCAACAATTTCCCACATTTATTAGCTGATTCAAATGTTTTTTGTCTCATTTGTTTAATTTTCCATTCTATTTCCTGATTCATCATTTTCATGTATTGTACTTGGTATAATTTTATTTCTCTCAGAATCTCCTGCGACTTTGGTTTTGCTCTCAATTTCTTCTCACTTTCTTTTATTTTCTCCAGAATTTTATCTTTCTTCTCATTCTGACTTCTCTTTTTTATTGCATTCTGTTGTATCAAAAACCCTCTCATGACCACTTTACTTGCGTCCCAGATTACTCTTTTTTCTACATTAGTGTTCATATTTATTTCAAAATAGTCTCTCAACGTTTTTTGGGCCTTTTTATATATTTCTTCATCTCTAAATAAGGTGTCATTCATCCTCCATCTGAAGGATCCGGTTGATATTTGTTTCATCTCCATTCTTACCGCATTATGGTCGGAGCAGGTTTTTGGGCAGATTTCTACTTTCTTTATCTTTGGTGCCATTCCTCTAGTTATCCATATTTGGTCAATTCTAGTCCATGTCATCTTGGCTTCAGAAAAGAAGGTTCCCTCTCTTCCCAAGGGGTTCTTTACTCTCCAGATATGCACTAAATCTATATTGTCTGTCATCTCAAAAAATGTTTTCGGTAGTCTACCATCCTTGGTAACTACCTGTCTTTGTGCCTTATCCATGTTTGTGGATACTACTCCATTCATGTCCCCCATCAAAATCAAATTATATTCCAAATAGTCCAGTAAAATCTCGTGCAACTTTTTAAAGAATTCAGATTTCCCCTCATTCGGTGCATAAATTCCTACTATCAGGAATTTCTCTCCTTGAACTTGAATTTCAATTGCCAAGAATCTTCCTTGGTCATCTTTAAAAATTAATTTCGGTGATAGTCTCTCCTTTGCATATATCACAACTCCTCTTTTTTTAACTTTGTCAGATGAGATAAACTCTTGTCCCAATCTTTTATTAATCAGTAGTTTCCTGTGTAGCCTTGTTATATGTGTTTCTTGTAAACAAATCAAGTCCAATTGTTCCTTTTTTAGTAGATGAAAAACACTTTTTCTCTTTCGAGGGGAGTTCAAGCCATTACAATTCCAGCTTAACAGTTGCAGAGCCATGATGGGGTTACTTCACTTTACCTCCAACTGCACCAAGTGTCTGTTCTTGTTCTGTAGGTAGTGTCTCTTTCTCTGGGCCGTGCAATCCAAAAGATAAGTTTGCTATGTCTAGTATGCCTTTTGGCTCTTCTCCAGATTCCACTTCTTTCTGTAAATCTTCTTCGTGATCTTTCAAGAACCTGTCCTTGTCGTTGACTGATCTTATTTTTATCTTTCTTCCTTTGTATTTAAAGGATAGGCCTTGAGGAAATTCCCACCTGAAAAAAATTCTATTTCTTTTCAACAGGGCAACTAGGTCTCCGTAGTTCAACCTTAAGTCCAAAAGATGTTTTGGAATGTCCTTAAATATCACCACACTTGAGTCGTAAATTTCCAAAGTCTTTTGATAGTGCAAATTCAAAATTTTGTCTCTCTCTTCTTTTGTTCGAAGGGTAATCAAGCAGTCCCTCGCCTTATTCCTGCTTTGTCCTCTTCCAAGTCTAAATGCATTCACGATCTTGAATTCTTCCTTCCCCAAGTCCTGTTGCCAAAAGTCTGTAAATTCCTGTGTAAGAAAGTCAGCCAGGTTATCTTTCTCCCGTTCTGGTACAGCCCTGATTCTTAAATTTCTTTGTCTCTCTTTCAATTCAATCATAGACAATGTCAAATCGTGGTCCTCCAATTTCTTATATACTGGTGGTATCTTCTCTTGAATAGCAGTTGCAATATCTTTTGCTTCTTCAGCTATCTTTCGGGTCGAAGCAGATTCCTGTAATAATTTTTCGATAGACTCTGTATTGGTGTTCACCTTCTGTCCCAAATTATTAATACTTGTAGTGTTCAGATCAATTTTACCTGATGCTTCAGCTACTTGTTTATTAGTCTCAGCTACCTGCTTAGCTAAATTTTCCAAAGATTCATTAATTTTTCCAAGTGCATGTGCCAAAACGTCTTCGGACGACATAACTTTTGGTTTGACCTGTGGGAGTGCAGCCCCTGATGTTCCAGATGCTCCAGAAGTTGAAGCCCTTCGCTGCTGCGCAGTATCTGTCCGATAGTGTCTGCCAGACCTAGTAGTTTTTTCCTGTGCCAGCTCTATCTTTCCTTTCCCATCTGCCATAACACTCTCATGAGAATTCAAGGTCGTTCCCACAGTTGAAAGTTTGTTTTAGAATGGAATTTTCCTCTAACCCAGTTGTTATTTGTAACAATGTCCAGCCTCCACTAGGGGGACACAGTAACAGCCAAAGTTTGCAACTTTTAAGAACAAAGATGGTCTTTATAAGTCCCCCAATTCACTTAAAAACAACAATTTCAATGCACTTGAACAGTTACTTTGAAGCCAGGAGAAGTCCAGAAACACTATATCTCTTCTGCAGGGTTAGCTGTCAAAAATCCTCTGGTTACCGATAGGCTTTCCACTGAATGGCATTCCTTATCTAGGGGCAGTCCGTTCCCAGGTTTTAAGCAGCAGATTTAAGCTTCCTTTCCCCCTTTTCTTTGCAGGTAAATACAACTCAAACCTTCCCCCCTCCTCTCCTGCAATCCGGAGGGGAGACCACTTTCCAGATGTTAAGATTTAATCTTTTTTCCGGACGTCTCTCTATGTTTCCACTTTACAGTCTCTTTGCTTTGAACTATCTACAAGAAAGGAAGGCAGACTTCCTGGTTATACCTTCCCGCTTCGGTGCTGAATTAGCTGGTTTTTTTTCCTTTTAAATCCAATTTAATCCTACTCACGGGTAGTTGCTTTCGAAGTCCAATTATCCCAGGAAAAAGACAGCGCTCTCCGATAACAGCTGTGCGGCTTCACTCCGCAGAAGAAGCAGTTGACTCTCAGCACCGTGCCGCTCACCCCGTCCCACTCCGGAGCCCTTAAAAAGGGTCCCTTCGCAACTTGGGGGGGCGCTAATGGTGCCCGCCAAGTCCCCACGTTCACAGGCTTCCCCCGCCTGTGATTTTTAAAGGGTCCCCGCTTTGCCGCAGCGGTAAGACCCGATCCCGTGGAGCTGGTCCCTCCGAGAATCAGAGGGAATCTGCCATTAGCGATGGCACTGACCTGGAAGTCCTCGGGAAGAACTTATCGGCCAAACCCCTGCACGGAAGTGTATCTGCATGAAGACGATCAGCACTTTTCTATTGGATGGGTGTTACTGAGCAGAGTTTTCAATGGAGATGGTGTATCCGGATTAAGTGGGGGAAACAGAATGGGAGAGCATTTGGGTGTGGATGATGTCATGCAGATACAGAACTGGACTTACGTCTTTGACGGGGTGAGCTCCCATTGCTCGGTCCCAGCTCCTGCCAACCTAGCAGTTCCAAACTACGTCAGAGTGCAAGTGGATAAATAGGTACTGCTCTGGAGGGACGGTAAACGGCCTTTCTGTGTGCTGTTCTGGTTTCGCCAGAAGTGGCTTAGTCATGCTGGCCACATGACCCGGAAAAACTGTCTGCGGACCAACGTCGGCTGCCTTGGCCAGTAAAGCCAGATGAGTGGCACCCCCCCCCCCGAGTTGCCTGTGACTGGACATAAGTGACAGAGGTCCTTTACCTTTTTAAAAGCACTGCACACTGCCATGCGATGTAAAAGTGCTTCATCTTATCAATGGTCACAACTCCTGAAATGAATGGATGGCTCCAATGCTCCATTTGCTGCCTTCCTTCAAACATTAGCATTTGTGTATGTTGTAAGATGTTTAAAATAGTCAAAAAGATGACAGCTTTTAATTCCTCTGAATTTGATATCTCCTTTAGATTTTTAAAGGCTGGCTCCCAAAGTTATTTAGGCCTATTGCTTGGCCGAATGTTAATCACACACACACACACTTCAGTGGAAACTGCATGCAGCTGAGCAGCTCACATTCGGAGCATCAACACAGAAAGAAACAGAAAGAAAGCCACACAAATATTTTGACGGAAGTGTCTTAGGAAAGCCATTTTAAATCACGGACACCTAGATTCTGAAAATGGTATTGCCTGTATTGGTGTGAGGGATGGGGTCCCATGGCACACATTCCATGTGGTCCCAGTGCAAAGGAAAAGAGCTAAGATCTTCTCCCTTACTATAATGTCCAAACAAGATGTGATGGGGAAGAAGAATGAGAGGTTTGTAAGGAGTCTTCAATAATTTTGCCAAGGAAATTCTTATGGCTCATGCTATTAGCCTTTCTTGTACATGGAGATCCTTTATGAAATGCATTCAGGCCCATCAAACAAATCTGTACTGAGATACACATACTGTATCACCACTTTTACTGCTGGAACTGCTCTGAATCTGACTTCAGGAAGAACGCGTTTTAACTGCACAGTGTCCTGGAATAGACACTCTGTTTTGGGAAAGAAGGGAACTGAGTTCCCTCCCATTTTCCACTTCCTGATGTTCCAAATGACCAGTACCTTGGAGTTATGATTTGTGTTGTTGTCAGGATTCTAACTGGACTGTAACTGACCTAAGAATTCTGCAGAGCAGTTGCTGCTGTGGCTGGCTGGCTGCTCAGGCGAACGTCAGCTCAAATACCTGCGCTGTTCCTGGCATGCTAGACTGTAGCTGAGGAAGGCAATTCACGTAAGTTTATGGATTAAACATTCCTCACTATGCCATCAGCTGTGTTTATGCTCAGTGGAAAAAGATAGGTGCAGTAAAGGTAAAGGGACCCCTGACCATTAGGTCCAGTTGTGACCGACTCTGGGGTTGCGGCGCTCATCTTGCTTTATTGTATGAGTGTCGGCTTCTCTGGATCAGGTGTCTCTACCTAATCAGGGGGTGGGGGAGAGCAGGAACTTTTTCTTTTGCTGCTTCTTTCTGTACATGGAATGCAGGAGGGAGGATGTCCTTCAATGACTTGACATGCTTGTTATTCCCTCTCTCACTGCATCTTGTCTTCTCTTTTGTTTCCAGGATGTCTGCCAATGTCTCCCCTGGTCCCCTCCTCTCCAAACCCCCCCTGCGGATGAAAGAAGGCTCCCTGGTAGTCACATGGCTGAGCTTAGTTTCCGGCCTCCAGATATCTGCATTCCTGGTGGACATTTTGTCCTTGCCGATGTGCGTTGTGTCAACACTCAGTGTCAACTGGAGAGTGTGGCGTGTGGAAAACGTCAAGGGGATTGACTCTGGAAACATCTGGATTGGAATCTGGCAGGTCTGCTTTTGGAAAGACCCTTCTAACGACGGCAACTCTTTTTGGCATTGCGAAGATCTCAATGAGCAACATCCAACCCTCCCGAAGGAAATTTTTATTGCACAGGATTTAATGGCATTAGCTTCCATTATGAATTCAGTGGCCCTGGGATTAATTTCATTTGCCTTGTACAATGTGTTCAAGCCCAGAAAACATAAGGATTTTCTCTTTCGCTTTTTTAGGCTTGGAGCTCTGCTGAACTTAGTTGCAGGGATACTCGTCCTGATTTCTGTGGTATGGAACATGTCTCCTGTCTTACAAAATGGGGAAATTGACTTCCCTGAAACTTTTGAATTGCCTCAAATTCCCAGCAAGCAGCATATTGGACCTTCTATTTATCTAGGCTATATCGCTGCGGGTTTCCAGCTGCTGAGTGCAGCATTGGTTGGGATTGAGAGATGTTGCATCAGGACCACCACAACAGATACATCTCTAATAGAAACTGTAGTGGTGATTACCCCAGGAAGTGGGGTGAAAAGCCAGAGTCTAACTACTTGTTCGAAGTGTGGTTCTTTGCTAGATCTGGTAATTCAAGAGAAATCCTCCACAGTGGAGATGGAGGAAAGCTGTGCAAGTGATCTTGTCATTCCTGAGGAATCCTGTGCAGTAGAGATGGAGGAAAGCCGTACGCCCCAAAGCTCACCTGAAGGACATCAAAGTCCACCTGAAGTCCCAAAACATACTATTATACATGTTATACCCTACAACAGGGAGTCGTAAACTATCAGATCCAGATCAACGCAGATCGCTCCATACACGGATGGATCTGCGTGGATCAGGATATGATAGTTTTGTTTTGGGACTTCAGGTGGGCTTTGATGTCCTTCAGGTGAGGAGGCCTCTTTTTTATGACTAGTAGTTATTTATTTATTTATTTTTTAAAGATTTTCTTGATTTACAAAAGTGTGCAATGTCTCTCTTTCATGTTTTTTTCCCCATGTAACATTTTTATAAACCATTTTCATTTGTTGAGACATTAGGAAGAAAAGGGGAAATAGGTGGAGGGGGGGAACGATGGGTGGGGGTGGGGTCGGGTGGCGATTTTTCTATTTTACTTACTATACGTAGGGTTTGGTGTTAGCATTGTTTGTGCAGGTTCTTTGCTGTTTGCTTGTAATTAATAAACCAATTAATAAACCAATATTAATTAAAATATTGACTCTGTTCGCATGATCTTGGCCGGTCTTAATGCACGCTCTCGTCCCGTTTTTCAGAGCCTCCTCCAGAGCAGACCCACTAAAGCCTCCTATGTACTCCTGGGTCTACTCCTGTGTAGGATTCAGTTCTTGATAATTGTGCACTTGGGTCTGGGTTAAAGGCGGATCTACACGGATCCTCATGGATCCTCCACTTTTTAAAAGATAACTCCAACAAATGCAGTGTCAAATCCCACCTGGAAGGCACGCCTACAGACTGGACTATCAAAAACATGGATGCAGCACCACAAAAACATGGATCCGAGGCATGGATCCTCATGAATTCATATGATTTTTATAGTGAATCAAAATAAAAACACCATGATACTGTAGACCATTTTTTAGTCTGTAAGCAGAACCAAAGAAATCACGCATCCACTGTTTCGTGCTGCCGAAATGGAGCCAAAACATGGTTAAAAAACACGCATCCTGATGAATCCTCATGATTTTTGCATTAGATCAGGCCAAAGTCACCATCAGATCAAACATCATGGCCATGGGCACAGCATGCAACACAAAAATCCCAGATCCATGGCTTCCTGGTGACACCGTAGCCCAAAAACGTGGTTTTGAAGCACGGATCCTCATGGATCCTCATGCTTTTTCCATTGGGGCAATCCAAACTCACTATCAAATCACACATTATGCCCAGGGTCACAACCTGCACCACAAAAAAAACTCGGATCCACGGCTTCCTGGCCACTCCATGGCTCAAAAACATGGTTTTGAAGCACGGATCCTCATGGATCCTCACTCTTTTCACACTGGGGCTCCCCAAACTCCCCGTCAAATCACACATCATAGCCAGGGGCACAGCCTGCACCACAAAAATCATGAGTTGCAATACAAAAATCACAAAAATGCCCTCACCTGCACTGTTAATGTCACCACTGGAACATTATTATTAGAGCCGATAGGAGAATATATGACTATATATTGTACCAATATATGGTTCTTCTTCAAGAACAGATCAAATACATGCCAAAGTATTAAAGAGGAGAAAAAATATGAGAAAAGCAAATATGAGAAAAATCCTTTTATGACAAAATGGATGCAAAAATTTTAAGAGCACTTTACAGTGGAACAATGAGAACAATTATGAATAAAGGAATAAAATTTACTGCAAGTTAAGCCCTAAAACAAAATTGGTACAGTGGAACCTCGGGTTGCAGACATAACCCATGACTGAGGCACGTCCGCAACCCACAGCGTTCGCATCCTGAAGCGCCACGCCTGCACAGGCGCAGGCGCAATTTGGCGCTTCTGCGCATGTGCGAGTGGCGAAACCCGGAAGTAACCCGTTCCGGTACTTCCAGGTTTCCCGCGGTCCGCAACCCAAAAACACATAACCTGAAGCGGCCGTAACATGAGGTATGACTGTACAAAAATGTTCTTTCAATGGTATATAACTTTGAAAAATATACAGAAGATGAATAATGCAATGAATGGACATTGCTGGAAATGTGATAGACCTTAAGGAATCTTCTTCCATTTATGGTGCACTTGTGAAAAGACCAAAAAGTTTTGGAGGAAAGTTCATTTCGAAATGAAAAAATGTTTAAAAAAACCCCTAAATTTGCATTGGACCCCCAAACTATGCTGTTGGGAATGACTCCTTCAGCTACTGTATTGTGAAATTGTCAGTGGAACTATTTAGTTATATGACCATAGCAGTTAGAGTGGTGTTGGCTAACATGTGGAAATCTGACATATGTCCTGAAATAGATGCATGGAAAGAGAAACTATCAGAATATGCAGTAATGGCAAAACTCGCCAATTTAGTAAATAATTGACTCATCTTTATAATTTGTATACAACTTAACAGAACTGTAAGAAAATGAACATCTGTATGGATTTGTATAATAGACCTTAGTTACAAAAATATTTCCTTTTTAAAAATAGAAGCTTTGGGTGTATATGATAAAGAAAGAAATATATAGTAGAAGAAATCTTGTCTGTCTGATCTAGAAATGAAATCATATTTTCAAATAATTCTTGCTTTAGATTTTTATAATCATATATGGTATTTCTCCAATAGCAAACTACTTAGAATTGGAAATAATATTTAGTACACTAATCTTTGTTTAACTCTTGATAAATGTCAGCTTGCTGAGTTATTTTGTACCATTGTGATTCAATGTTATATTTGCGCTCAACAAGGGAAACTCACATGACCTGAAGGTGTTGCTGTGCAATGCTAGGTCAATGATTCATAAGACCACTGCCATCCATGACTTGATTGTGGATGGAGGACTTGTCCTGGTATGTGTAACAGAGACTTGGTTGGATGAAGCAGATGGGCCTGTCCTTGCTGCTGCTTGTCCACCAGGTTTCTCTTACACACAGCAACCCAGGTCATGGGGGGGGGGGGTTTGCAGTGATTTTTAGGAATTCAATAGCTTGCATCAGGCATCCTACTGGGAAAACCCAGTTCTCTGAGTGCATGTTCTGGAAGTTGGGCAATAGGGGCAGTACAGGATTCCTTTTGGTGTACTGACCTCCCCGCTGCGCCAAAGATTCCCTGCCCGAGCTGCTTCAGGTCATGGCGGATGTTCTCCTGGAGATACCTAGTTTGGTTGTCCTAGGGGATTTTAACATCCATGCCCAGTGGTGACCTAACTGTGGTTTACTGTGAAGGAAACTGCAAGGACTGGTACCACTGCTTTCGCATAGGCATTGATTCAAAAGATCTTCCAGAGGTTTTCGTGTGTCCAGACTGTCAATCCACTGTGGCCAAATAGATTTTGAAACTGCGAACTGTCATATTCCACAGGTTGGTATAATACAGCAAAATCCAAACATATAGTTTTCATCATCATGGCAGGGATGGTCCTTTTCCATAGAATTCTTATTCATGGAGTTGGTTTTTATATCCTGCTTTTCTCTACTTGAAGGAGTCTCAAAGTGGCTAAAAATCTCCTTTCCCTTCCACCCCCACAACAGACACCTTGTGAGATAGGTGGGGCTGAGAGGGTTCAGAGAGAAGTGTGACTGGCCCAAGGTCACCCAGCAGCTGCATGTAGAGGAGCGGGGAAGCGAACCCAGCTCACCAGATTAGAGTCCACCGCTCTTAACCACTGCCCACAGAAACGTATCTCTTAAAACTCTGGAGCAAGCTGTTCAGTTCAGCCTCATAGTGATACTGATTTGCGGAGGGAAGGTTGGTGATGAGCAAGATCTGTTCCCATTTCCCAACACAGAGACCACAGAGCAGTTTCTGTTGGGGGCTGAACCTGCAGAGTGTTTCTGTTCAGAATTTCCATGGCAGAAATCGGCTAAGTGCCTTTATAAACATCCAGCTTCTCAAATCGAACCCCATCCTGAATCTTTCAGGTGTAGCTGTTGGAGGTGGAGGGCAGAGAAGGTGCTAGTCCTTACCTCCCTCCTGCCAGCCCCATGATCAGTTGCCCAATGGGCTGAATTTCAGGGCTTTTGCATGTAAAGGGCAAGTGTCAGGGCTGCCTCAAGTCTCAGCTCACAAAAGACCAACGCCTATCTCTTCTTATATACAAAAGTGTTTATTGCAGTTCATTGTTTGCTTCACATCCGAGGCGCGCAGCCCTACGTCTGCTAGGCTTAGACCGCTGAAGTCCCCTCTGAATCCGTCCCTCCCCTGCACCAGTTTAAGAGGCTTGCGCTGCTCCACCTCTTTCTCTCTTTCCTTTTCCGCAGGGTCTTTCTGCCCGCTGGGGTTTCGCCCCTCCTGGATTCCTCTGACGCGGAATCAGACTGCTCTTGCCCCCTCCTGCGGGCTTTGGGACCTGGCCCCTCCTCCGGGCTCCCTGTACTTCCGCGCGCCTCTACATTTGAACTTGGCGCGCGCGCCCAACCTCTAACCTTCCTTTTGACAGCTACACTACTCCCTTCACTACTCCCCTCCCCTTCCGGGAGGGTGGCTTGCTCCGACCTCCCTTCTTTCTCTGCTGCCGGAGCCGCTTCCCCTGATACACTGAAACCTCCACCCCCTTCGCTGCACTCTGGCGGGGAGGCTGGTCCTGACGCCCAGCTGCCACTTTGGGATCCCCCGCTGGCCCCCTGCTCCTGACACGTCCCCCCTGGGGCTCCCCTGGCCTTGACCACCGGCGCCCCCTTCTGGGAATCCTCTGATTCGCTGGAAAGACTCATGGAATCTCTTGAGTCATTGTCATCCTCTTCCTCGCTGTCCTGGGATTCATCCCCATCGCTCTCCATCTCCTGCCTACCCTGTGCCTCTGTCCCTGAACCCCTGACAGCAAGCTTGTTCTTTACTTGTTTAGACTCTTAAAACTTGGGAAGAGATATTTGGCTCCATGATCAAAATGACCAAAAGGGTCAGCTTCTAGAGGACTGGAAAGATCATGATTGTACTTCCCCTACCCTCAGCCCTAACTCCGTTGAGTATTTTTTGTTATGAGACTGAGTGTTTGGGGCTGATGCTGTAGCATTCTTGTCTGGGGACTTGGTGGAAAAACAGAAAAGTGACCCTCACCTAACTCTCCAATGCCCTTCAACAAGAATGCTGTAGGAAGTATTGCTAAGCCCAAAGGGAGGCAAGAATTTGCTTCAGCTCACCCTCTTAATGGAAGAGCAAAAGCTATGTGTGTGTCATTCTCAATCAGTCTACTTTCAGGACTGATTTTAGAAGCCTCTTATATCAGGCCACATGGTCACTGGAGGTGGCCCCATCATGCAGACGTGACTATCCACACAGGGACCATCTATTTTTATTTTTTCCTGATACTGGATTTTAAGTTACAGTTACATCTTTTAAAACAGCTGTCCGTATATCGCACTGTATTCCACCTGCCTTCCAAAGGAACATGTGGCTCTCCCCACATAGTGGGTTAGGTTGAGACTGCTGATCCAAAGTGATCAGTAATTGTTACGGTAATTACAATCCTGCTTTCCCTTGTACCAGCTTACCTTGACTTCAGTAAGGCCTTTGAAAAGGTCCCCCATGATATTATTGTAAAAAAGCTAGTAAAATGTGGGCTAGACAAAGCTACTGTTAGGTGGATTTGTAATTGGTTGACGGGCTGAACCCAAAGAGTGCTCATCAGTGGCTCATCTTCATCCTGGAAAAAATGACTATTGGGGTTCCACAAGGTTCTGCCCTGGGCCTGGTGCTATTCAATATTTTTATAAATGATTTGGATGATGGAATAGAGGGCATGCTAATCAAATGTGCAAATGACTGCAAAGTGGGAGGGGTTGCTAATACACCAGAGGGCAGGGTCAGAATTCAAAATGACCTGAATAGCCTAGAGAGCTGGGCCAAAACCAAGAATAAGGAGTTCAGTAGGGAGAAATGTAAGGTACTACACCTGGCTAGAAAAAAATGAAATGCACAGGTGGGGGACACTTGGCTTGACAACAGTACCTGTGAAAGGGATCTGGGAGTCTTAGTCGACCACAAGCTGAACATGAGTCAACAGTGTGATGTGGCAGCTAAGAACGCCAATGCAATTCTGGGCTGCATCAGTAGGAGTATAGTGTCTAGATCAAGCGAAGGAATGCTACCACACTATTCTGGTTGGTTGGTCAGACCACACCTGAAATACTGTGTCCAGTTCTGGGCACCACAGTTGAACCCAAAAGAAGGTTTATCATGAGGACTACACTCTTGTGCACGGAAATGAAATTACAAAACCCTTGGTTTTTATATTTTTTAAAAATTGACAGTGTAGGTTTGCTTGGAAGGGACTTGAGTGTTGTGATGTACCAGGTTGCTTATAAGTGCATATCTATATAACATATGGGACTAAAGGGGGTGGGAAATATGTCTATGTCTGAACTGTAGTTAAATGCGGAGAAAATATTTGCGGTTCCTACGGAACCTACGGGGGGGGCACATCTTTAAAGTTCTTAAATGTTACAAACATTATGCATGAACCTATCCTTTCGACTTGACAGCTCAGGGAAGATACCAAGCTTTATGAATCCTATAAAATCAACCCCTTTGCCAAGTTCCTCCATTCCAGCACCATTTTGCCCTTGGAAAAAAGACTCTTTCCCCTTCCACCTCCTCAAGCTTGAAGACATGGGTACACACCTCCTGCCCCAGGAAATTCCTAGAGGTGACAATTGCTGGGCTCCTTGTTCTCCAAGGGAAGCCAAATCTCATCCCCAGACTTGCCTCCGGCTCCAGACATGCCAAGGAAGTTCTGTTGTACTTTGGGTGGTGGGTACTTAAGACATGTTTGCCTATGATGCTAAGCTAATACTGTACTTGGGTGTTGCCCTGACATAGCTGCCTATGCTAATCTTGTGTAAGCCTCCCCTTTTGTGACATGTTAGTGATGTAGCAATGATGGATTGATGATGCTGTGCAAACTGTATTCTGACACATGGTGGGAAAGTTTTCAAAGTCAGTGTGGCCCCATGCTCTGGGTTCACTGGCTGCTGTTGAACCTGTTGCGCAACAATAAAGGTTCTGAGTCTACTGACTGCTGTTTTGCTCCAAATTGCTTGCTTGCTGGAATTTCCTTCTTTTACTGACCACATGGACCTGCAGGGGGACCTGTATCCCGACAAGCTGGGCTGTTGAGTAGTCTCTCAACCCGGAATTTTCCTTAACAGTGTGGAACCTCTAATGGAGCTATCTCCCCACTCCCCCCCCCAAAAAAATATTGTTTCTTAGACTGTCCCTGTGGCTGGCTTTTTGTTCTTTTAAGAAAAGCACATTTCACATCAAATTTAGCTGTGGATGAAGCTGGGGAAGGGAGGGGTCACTCTTTCTCTCCTAAACCTCTCCTGTCCACTACCACCCTTTTCTGGGCACAATTATTTTAGACAGTCCACCCCTATTTCGTTCCTATGCAGAGATAATGCCCAATATGCTACTATTACTATTACTATTCTTAGCTTTGCAATGGTCATGGGGGTAATTCACAGGAAATGTGTGGCTTACTGTGTTTATTTTTTTAAAAAATATCTGTTTGCAAAAGGTTTGTATAGAAAATCAATCAATCAATTAGTAATTTGGAATTCTCAGAGATTTTTTTGGGGGGGGGCTGTTAATAGATGCTGTGATATGGTACCATGTTGTCCCAGTGCAAAGGAAAAGAGCTAAGGTCTTCTCCCTTACTATAATGTCCAAACAAGATGTGATGGGGAAGAAGAATGAGAGGTTTGTAAGGAGTCTTCAATAATTTTGCCAAGGCAATTCTTATGGTTCAGGGCCTCATGCTATTAGCCTTTCTTGTACATGGAGATCCTTTATGAAATGCATTCAGGCCCATCAAACAAATCTGTGCTGAGATACACATACTGTATCACCATTTTTACTGCTGGAACTGCTCTGAATCTGACTTCTGGAAGAACGCGTTTTAACTGTACAGTGTCCTGGAAAAGACACTCTGTATTGGGAAAGAAAGGAACTGAGTTCCCTCCCATTTTCCACTTTCCTGATGTTCCAAATGACCAGTACCCTGGAGTTATGATTTGTGTTGTTGTCAGGATTCTAACTGGACTGTAACTGACCTAAGAATTCTGCAGAGCAGTTGCTGCTGTGGCTGGCCGGCTGCTCAGGCGAACGTCAGCTCAGTGGCCAACAGCTCAGTCTTCCTAAGGCTCAGGAGCACCTAGCAAATATTTGCTCCATTCCTGGCACGCTAGTCTCTAGCTGAGGAACGCATTTCACGTAAGTTTATGGATTAAACATTCCTCACTATGCCGTCAGGTGTGTTTATGCTCAGTGGGAAAGGATAGCTGCAGTAAAGGTAAAGGGACCCCTGACCATTAGGTCCAGTCGTGACCGACTCTGGGGTTGCGGCGCTCATCTCGCTTTATTGGCCGAGGGAGCCGGCATACAACTTCCGGGTCATGTGGCCAGCATGACTAAGCCCCTTCTGGCGAACCAGAGCAGCGCACAGAAACGCCGTTTGCCTTCCCGACGGAGCGGTACCTATTTATCTACTTGCACTTTGAAGTGCTTTCGAACTGCTAGGTTGGCAGGAGCAGGGACCGAGCAATGGGAGCTCACCCCATCGCGGGGATTCGAACCGCCGACCTTCTGATTGGCAAGTCCTAGGCTCTGTGGTTTAACCCACAAAACAGCAAAATCATGAGCAGCTTCCCATCCACAACAGGTTGCTGAGGTTCTGGCCATTTTCACAGAAACAATGCAACAGTAGATTAAATCAGTAGCAGTGTGCTGGAAGAAAGTCTGAGTTGCGGCTTCTCTGGATCAGATGTCTCTACCTAACCAGGGGGTGGGAGAGAGCAGGGGAACTCTTTCTTTTGCTGCTTCTTTCTGTGCATGGAAGGAAGAATGCAGGAGGAAGGATGTCCTTCAATGACTAGACATGCTTGTTATTCCCTCTCTCACTGCATCTTGTCTTCTCTTTTGTTTCCAGGATGTCTGCCAATGTCTTCCTGGGTCCCCTCCTGGCCAAACCCCCCCTGCGGGTGAAAGAAGGCTCCCTAGTGGTCAGGTGGCTGAGATTCGTGTCCTGCCTCCAATTATCCGCATTCCTAATGGATATTTTGGCCTTGCCGATGTGCATTGTGTCAACACTCAGTGTCAACTGGAGAGTGTGGCGTGTGGAAAACGTCAAGGGAATCGGCTCTGGAAACATCTGGATTGGAATCTGGGATGCCTGCTTTTGGAAAGACCCTTCTAATGACGGCAACTCTTATTACCATTGTGAAGATCTCAGTGAGCAATATCCAACCCTCCCGAGGGAAATTTTTATTGCTCAGGACTTAATGGTCTTAGCTGCCGTTATGAATTCAGCGGCCCTAGTACTACAGTCATTCGCCCTTTACAATGTGCTCGAGCCCGGAAAACACAAGGATTTTCTCTTAACCTTTTTTGGGCTTGGAGCTCTGCTGAACTTATCTGCAGGAATACTCGTCCTGATTTCTGTGGTATGGAACATGTCTGCTGTCTTACAAAATGGGAAAATTGACTTCCCCGAAACTTTTGAATTGCCTCAAATTCCCAGCGAGCAGCATATTGGACCTTCTATTTATCTAGGCTATGTCGCTGCGGGTTTCCAGCTGCTGAGTGCAGCATTGGTTGGGATTGAGAGATGTTGCATCAGGACCACCACAACAAATACATCTCTAATAGAAACTGTAGTGGTGATTACCCCAGGAAGTGCAGTGAATAGCGAGAGTCTAACTACTTGTTCGAAGTGTGGTTCTTTGCTAGATCTGGTAATTCAAGAGAAATCCTCCACAGTGGAGATGGAGGAAAGCTGTGCAAGTGATCTTGTCATTCCTGAGGAATCCTGTGCAGTAGAGATGGAGGAAAGCCGTACGCCCCAAAGCTCACCTGAAGGACATCAAAGTCCACCTGAAGTCCCAAAACATACTATTATACATGTTATACCCTACAACAGGGAGTCGTAAACTATCAGATCCAGATCAACGCAGATCGCTCCATACACGGATGGATCTGCGTGGATCAGGATATGATAGTTTTGTTTTGGGACTTCAGGTGGGCTTTGATATCCTTCAGGTGAGGAGGCCTCTTTTTTATGACTAGTAGTTATTTATTTATTTATTTATTTTTTAAAGATTTTGTTGATTTACAAAAGTGTGCAATGTCTCTCCTTCATGTTTTTTCCCCCATGTAACATTTTTATAAATCATTTTCATTTGTTGAGACATTAGGAAGAAAAGGGGAAATAGGTGGAGGGGGGGAACAATGGGTGGGGGTGGGGTCGGGTGGCGATTTTTCTATTTTACTTACTATACGTAGGATTTGGTGTTAGCATTGTTTGTGCAGGTTCTTTGCTGTTTGCTTGTAATTAATAAACCAATTAATAAACCAATATTAATTAAAATATTGACTCTGTTCGCATGATCTTGGCCGGTCTTAATGCACGCTCTCGTCCCGTTTTTCAGAGCCTCCTCCAGAGCAGACCCACTAAAGCCTAACCGGTGGGTCTACTCCTGTGTAGGATTCAGTTCTTGATAATTGTGCACTTGGGTCTGGGTTAAAGGCGGATCTACACGGATCCTCATGGATCCTCCACTTTTTAAAAAATAACTCCAACAAATGCAGTGTCAAATCCCACCTGGAAGGCCTACAGACTGGACTATCAAAAACGTGGATGCAGCACCACAAAAACATGGATCCGAGGCATGGATCCTCATGAATTCATATGATTTTTATAGTGAAACAAAATAAAAACACCATGATACTGTAGACCACTTTTTAGTCTGTAAGCAGAACCAAAGAAATCACGCATCCACTGTTTCGTGCTGCCGAAATGGAGCCAAAACATGGTTAAAAAACACGCATCCTGATGAATCCTCCTGATTTTTGCATTAGATCAGGCCAAAGTCACCATCAGATCAAACATCATGGCCATGGGCACAGCATGCAACACAAAAATCCCAGATGCATGGCTTCCTGGTGACACCGTAGCCCAAAAACGTGGTTTTGAAGCCCGGATCCTCATGGATCCTCATGCTTTTTGCATTGGGCCAATCCAAACTCACCGTCAAATCACACATCATGTCTAGGGGCACAGCCTGCATCACAAAAAACTCAGATCCACGGCTTCCTGGTCATACCGTGGCCAAAAACGTGGTTTTGAAGCACGGATCCTCATGATTTTTGCATTGGGCCACCCCTAAATCACCATCAAATCACACGTCATAGCCAGGGGCACAGCCTGGACCACAAAAAAACTCGGATCCACGGATTCCTGGCCACTCCAGGGCCCAAAAACGTGGTTTTGAAGCACGGATCCTCATGGATCCTCACACTTTTCACATTGGGGCTCCCCAAACTCACCGTCAAATGACACATCATAGCCATCAGTGAAAAGACTGATGTCCATCATAACAGAGTTCTACCTTTTGGGTAAAATTTATAAACTATTACTCAAATATGACACCGAGCCCGAACAAGCAAAACCTTATATGACAAAATGGATGCAAAAATTTTAAGAGCAGTTTACAGTGGAACAATGAGAACAATTATGAATAAAGGAATAACATTTACTGCAAGTTAAGCCCTAAAACAAAATTGGTACAGTGGAACCTCGGGTTGCAGACATAACCCGTGACTGAGGCACGTCCGCAACCCACAGCGTTCGCATCCTGAAGCGCCACGCCTGCACGGGCGCAGGCGCAATTTGGCGCTTCTGCGCATGTGCGAGTGGCGAAACCCGGAAGTAACCCATTCCGGTACTTCCAGGTTTCCCGCGGTCCGCAACCCAAAAACACGTAACCTGAAGCAGCCGTAACATGAGGTATGACTGTACAAAAATATTCTTTCAATGGTATATAACTTTGAAAAATATACAAAAGATGAATAATGCAATGAATGGACATTGCTGGAAATGTGATAGACCTTAAGGAATCTTCTTCCATTTATGGTGCACTTGTGAAAAGACCAAAAAGTTTTGGAGGAAAGTTCATTTCGAAATGAAAAAATGTAAAAAAAAACAAACCCTAAATTTGCATTGGACCCCCAAACTATGCTGTTGGGAATGACTCCTTCAGCTACTGTATTGTGAAATCGTCAGTGGAACTATTTAGTTATATGACCATAGCAGTTAGAGTGGTGTTGGCTAACATATGGAAATCTGACATATGTCCTGAAATAGATGCATGGAAAGAGAAACTATCAGAATATGCAGTAATGGTAAAACTCGCCAATTTAGTAAATAATTGACTCATCTTTATCATTTGTATACAACTTAACAGAACTGTAAGAAAATGAATCTGTATGGATTTGTATAATAGACCTTAGTTACAAAAATATTTCCTGTTTAAAAATAGAAGCTTTGTGTGTATATGATAAAGAAAGAAATATATAGTAGAAGAAATCTTGTCTGTCTGATCTAGAAATGAAATCATATTTTCAAATAATTCTTGCTTTAAATTTTTATAATCATATATGGTATTTCTCCAATAGCAAACTACTTAGAATTGGAAATAATATTTAGTACACTAACCTTTGTTTAACTCTTGATAAATGTCCGCTTGCTGAGTTATTTTGTACCGTTGTGATTCAATGTTATATTTGCGCTCAACAAGGGAAACCCACATGACCTGAAGGAACTACAACTAATCCAGAATGCGGTAGCTAGTCTGGTGACTGGGAGTGGCCACTGGGACCATATAACACGTCCTGAAAGACTTATATTGACTCCCAGTACATTTCCGAGCACAATTCAAAGTGTTGGTGCTGACCTTTGAAGCCCTAAACGGCCTTGGTCCAGTAGACCTGAAGGAGCGTCTCCACCCCCATCGTTCTGCCCAGACACTGAGGTCCAGCTCCGAGGGCCTTCTAGTGGTTTCCTCACTGTGAGAAGCAAAGCGACAAGGAACCAGGCAGAGGGCCTTCTCAGTAGTGGCGCCCGCCCTGTGGAATGTCCTCCCATTAGATGTCAAAGAGATAAACAACTACCTGACATTTAGAACTACCTGAAGGCAGCCCTGTTTAGGGACGTTTTTAATGTGTGACTTTTTAATGTATTTTTATTTCATTTTTTTGGAAGCCGCCCAGAGTGGCTGGGGAAATCCAGCCAGATGGACAGGGTACAAATATATTATTATTATTATTATTATTATTATTATTATTATTATTATTACTTTGTAGGATTTGATAATCTTTATAGGTCTTTTAAATTTCTAATCTATCTATCTGTCTATCTATCTATCTATCTATCCCCTCCCCCTTTTCCCTTTCTGTACTTCCCTATCCTTATAAAATTGAATATATGTATATTTTAAAAATATACGGCTCCACAGTTTTCTGGTTTTTTATGTTTGGTCACCCTGAAATCACTATCAAATCACACATGATGAATATGACCACTGAATGAACCTCAAAACCCACAGAGCACAGCCAAGGAACAAACACTATATTAAATACTTTATTCCTCATGGATCGTCATGATTGTTAAATGGACTCCACCAAATTATATTGTAAGATCACACCAATGTCTATGGAATGACCGAAATAAAAACTCTATCTGAAATGGTTCTGCATTAGCAAGAACCATTTGCTAATGTATTGAAATGACATTCATATTCATAGCTTTCACTGTGAAGAACTGCACCTGGAAATTTTTGACGCTGCTAAACTTCAAGAATATCCAAGGCAGAGATTGTGATGATCTTACCTGTGAATGTAAATTATCAAACCAACTAGATGGAGACCACCAAAATAACCATGAAAAACAATCACCTGTCTTGTGTCAATTCAGCTACAAATGGTTTTGGGACAAAAGTTGGTTGCTTGGGGGGGGGGTAATTATAAATGGAGGTTTAACTGCAAGTTTTCTTGCCAACAGATTTTGTCAGTGCAAACTTTGAAATAGGGGGTCTCTAACGTGGTGCCCATGGGCATCATGGTGCCTGCTGACAGCTTTCCTGGAGTCCACCACGTGTTTTTAGAAAAAGAACAGGATTAGTGGTGAATTGTGCCCAGCATGACTTCAGATTGTTCATAGTACATTTGATTGGCTGCAGGGGCATACGAAGAGGCAGCGGGGTGGTGGTGTCCCGGCGTGCCACCCTGGGGGGAGGGTGACAGTACGGTCACTGTACTGGCTGCCGCTTGTGCGGCATCCGTGTGGGCTGCCGCTCTTGCGGCAACTATACAGGCAGCCCCTCTCACAGCGACCGTATGGGCCGTACGGGCAGCTGCTCTCGCGACGACTGTACAGGCTGCTGCTCGCGTAGCGTCCGTACAGGCAGCCCCTCTTGTGGCGGCCATACAGGCTGTACGGGCAGCTGCTCTCCTGGCGACCATACGGGCGGCCGCACGCGTGGCGTCCATACGGTCTGCCATGCATGCACAGTCCGTACAGGACATTGTGTGCGCGCCCATCATCCAGGACTTGTTACCATATTTTAGCTGCCACAAAATCTATCAGCATGCCATCAGAACCAGGGAAGCCTTGCCAGTTGCAGCTCACACAGTTGAAGCGAAATAAAAGAAAGAAGAGTAGATTGGGAAGAAAGTTCCCCAGACTGCAGGAAAAGATAAGAGTAGCTCCAGCATCTGATTCAGTGCAGGCTGCTGAGGGGTTGGACTCCTTAAGATCACCAACTGACTATGAGACACCTGGAAAGCACTCAACCTCAGATGACCTCCACTCCAAAAAGTGGGGAAGAGGATTTGACAGTGGCCAATATTGATTCTTTTCATAGCAGCCCCATATTCTCAACACAAAGTGAGAAGTGTTTGGACAAATCACTGATTTGTACATCAGTTCCCCCATGGCACAACTGTACCTTCCCCACACTCAGTCTACAAACCATGGGACTTGTGGGTTCAGTTGGCAACATCTGTGTGTATGACTATGACATAAACACACTGAAAGGATCAAACTGGATAAATGACCGCATAATAGATGCCTTTCTTGCCTCCAGGGTGATCATGGCCAAAGAGCTAGGTCACGATGGAACAATTTCCCCACTTGCCACTTCATGCAGATATGTCAAAGATTGCCAGTGCAAGCTCTGAAGAATTGTTTGAGATTTGGAATGCTAAAGAAAGATGTTTTGATTATTCCAGTAAATGACAGAGAAGTCCACTGGATACTGATAGTAATCATTTTTCAAAGGAAGACCATGCCCTACCTAGATTCCAAACATGGATTGAACCACTCTGTGATTGTTGGAATAACATCCTTCTTAGAATGTCTGTATGAGATGGATTCAAAATATCCCTATAGTTTTGCGGACTGGTCATTTTTTGCACCAACTGATATACCCAGGCAAGGTAATTCCAGTGACTACGGTCCTTTCACATGTACCATTGCCCATCTGATTGCTTCTGCTGCCCAATTACAGTTCATACAAAAGGATATGGCTGCCATTAGACCCTGGATTGTAAAAGAAATAAAACAGTACAGTGGGAAAACCTATTTTGAAGGACAAGACAAATATTTTCAAGTGGAAATTCATGCTGTTCCTCCCAAGAAGAGACAAATCTTGAACGAGAGTCACATTACTGTGTCTTGATCATGCCCAGAGGGATGGAAGGATACACTAACCTATTGCTCAGATATTTTACCTTCCTTGTTTGAAGGCTGCTGGTCACTATGTTTTTTGAAGGAAGGGGGCAGGAGGCCCAGTGGTGACCTAACTGTGGTTTACTGTGAAGGAAACTGCAAGGACTGGTACCACTGCTTTCGCATAGGCATTGATTCAAAAGATCTTCCAGAGGTTTTCATGCGTCCAGACTGTCAATCCACTGTGGCCAAATAGATTTTGAAACTAGGAACTGTCATATTCCACAGGTTGGTATAATACAGCAAAATCCAAACATATAGTTTTCATCATCATGGCAGGGATGGTCCTTTTCCATAGAATTCTTATTCATGGAGTTGGTTTTTATATCCTGCTTTTCTCTACTTGAAGGAATCTCAAAGTGGCTAAAAATCTCCTTTCCCTTCCACCCCCACAACAGACACCTTGTGAGGTAGGTGGGGCTGAGAGAGTTCAGAGAGAAGTGTGACTGGCCCAAGGTCACCCAGCAGCTGCATGTAGAGGAGCGGGGAAGCGAACCCAGCTCACCAGATTAGAGTCCACCGCTCTTAACCACTACTCACAGAAACGTATCTCTTAAAACTCTGGAGCAAGCTGTTCAGTTCAGCCTCATAGTGATACTGATTTGCGGAGGGAAGGTTGGTGATGAGCAAGATCTGTTCCCATTTCCCAACACAGAGACCACAGAGCAGTTTCTGTTGGGGGCTGAACCTGCAGAGTGTTTCTCTTCAGAATTTCCGTGGCAGAAATCGGCTGAGTGCCTTTATAAACATCCAGCTTCTCAAATCGAACCCCATCCTGAATCTTTGAGGTGTAGCTGTTGGAGGTGGAGGGCAGAGAAGGTGCTAGTCCTTACCTCCCTCCTGCCAGCCCCATGATCGGTTGCCCAATGGGCTGAATTTCAGGGCTTTTGCATGTAAAGGGCAAGCTTGTTCTTTACTTGTTTAGACTCTTAAAACTTGGGAAGAGATATTTGGCTCCATGATCAAAATGACCAAAAGGGTCAGCTTCTAGAGGACTGGAAAGATCATGATTGTACTTCCCCTACCCTCAGCCCTAACTCCGTTGAGTATTTTTTGTTATGAGACTGAGTGTTTGGGGCTGATGCTGTAGCATTCTTGTCTGGGGACTTGGTGGAAAAACAGAAAAGTGACCCTCACCTAACTCTCCAATGCCCTTCAACAAGAATGCTGTAGAAAGTATTGCTAAGCCCAAAGGGAGGCAAGAAATTGCATCAGCTCACCCTCTTAATGGAAGAGCAAAAGTTATGTGTGTGTCATTCTCAATCAGTCTACTTTCAGGACTGATTTTAGAAGCCTCTTATATCAGGCCACATGGTCACTGGAGGTGGCCCCATCATGCAGACGTGACTATCCACACAGGGACCATCTATTTTTATTTTTTCCTGATACTGGATTTTAAGTTACAGTTACATCTTTTAAAACAGCTGTCCGTATATTGCACTGTATTCCACCTGCCTTCCAAAGGAACACGTGGCTTTCCCCACATAGTGGGTTAGGTTGAGACTGCTGATCCAAAGTGATCAGTAATTGTTACGGTAATTACAGTCCTGCTTTCCCTTGTACCAGCTTACCTTGACTTCAGTAAGGCCTTTGAAAAGGTCCCCCATGATATTATTGCAAAAAAGCTAGTAAAATGTGGGATAGACAAAGCTACTGTTAGGTGGATTTGTAATTGGTTGACGGGCTGAACCCAAAGAGTGCTCATCAGTGGCTCATCTTCATCCTGGAAAAAAATGACTATTGGGGTTCCACAAGGTTCTGCCCTGGGCCTGGTGCTATTCAATATTTTTATAAATGATTTGGATGATGGAATAGAGGGCATGCTAATCAAATTTGCAAATGACTGCAAACTGGGAGGGGTTGCTAATACACCAGAGGGCAGGGTCAGAATTCAAAATGACCTGAATAGCCTAGAGAGCTGGGCCAAAACCAACAATAAGGAGTTCAGTAGGGAGAAATGTAAGGTACTACACCTGGCTAGAAAAAAATGAAATGCACAGGTGGGGGACACTTGGCTTGACAACAGTACCTGTGAAAGGGATCTGGGAGTCTTAGTCGACCACAAGCTGAACATGAGTCAACAGTGTGATGTGGCAGCTAAGAACGCCAATGCAATTCTGGGCTGCATCAGTAGGAGTATAGTGTCTAGATCAAGCGAAGGAATGCTACCACACTATTCTGGTTGGTCAGACCACACCTGAAATACTGTGTCCAGTTCTGGGCACCACAGTTGAAGAAGGATATTGTCAAGCTGGAGCATGTCCAGAGGAGGGTGACCAAAATGTAAAAGGTCTGGAATCCAAGCCCTATGAGGAGAGACTTAGGGAGTTGGATTTGTTTAATCTAGAGAAGAGAAGATTAAGGAGTGACATGATAGCCATGTTTAAATATTTGAAGGGATGTCATGTTGAAGAGGGAGCAAGCTTGTTTTCTGCTGTTCTAGAGACTAGGATGCAGAATAATGGATTCAAACTATGGGAAAAGAGATTCCACCTAAACATTAAGAAGAAATTTCTCTCAGTAAGGGCTGTTGGACAGTGGGATATGCCACCTCGGAGAGTAGTGGAGTCTCCTTCTTTGGAGGTTTTTGAGTGTAGGCTGGCTGGCCATCTGTCAGGAGTGCTTTGCTTGTGTGTTCCAGCATGGCAGGGGGTTGGACCAGATGGCCCTTGCGGTCTCTTCCAGCTCTATGATTTTATGATTCTAAGACACTAGCTAGTACGCTGCACTGTTCCATTAGATAGATATTGTTGCTATTTTTTAAGCTAAAGCTTATGTATAGCTGCCATCTATTAGTCTTTGAGCCAGTGTGGTGTAGTGGTTAAAAGCGGTGGACTCGTAATCTGGTGAGCTGGGTTCGCTTCCCCGCTCCTCCACATGCAGCTCCTCACAGGGTGTTTGTTGTGGGGAAGGAAGGGAAAGGAGATTGTTAGCTGCTTTGAGACTCCTCAAGGGGAGTGAAAGGCGGAATATCAAGTCCAAACTCTTCTTCCAAACTCATTGTAATAGTGACATTTCCCATAAATATGCTGAGACACAACTGAATAATGTTATAGATTTCAATGGGATTCATGGAATGGCCAAGTTTATTCAGCAGTTTAAATGAATGGGGCATGGAAGTGCTTAACTGGTTCTTAAGCAGGGCCAAAACCTGGGGGAAGGAATCTTCAGTCTCTGCAGAAAACAGCAAGCACAACAACATTTTGTATGGAATGCAGAGCCAGTTCTTCTCATAAGCAAGCAAGGGGAGCCCCTGAGGTGCTGGATGCACCACTTGAACTGGCGGCATGGTGTGAGTACCAAGGTTGGTTTTGCTCTCTGCATTTTTCCTGAAGTTGCTGAGCTGTGAAAATCATGCCCACTGTCCCCCTAGAAGGCTGAAAACCATTTTGGGATTCAGGAAGGGTCACCTTGGATAATGTTAAGAGACGGTTTGTTAAGATCCTTGCAAGAATTTTGCCGGCCACAGCTAATAGAGAGATGCCGCGATAGTTTCCGCAATCAGTTCTGTCACCTTTTTAAAAAGAGATTGATAATTTTGGCATCCCTGAAGTCTGCTGGGATCGCTTCTCTCTCCCAGAGTTTTTTGATGCGCTTGTGAAGTTGTTGTGTAAGTTCAATTCCACCCACTTGGAAGATTTCAGCAGGTATCCCATCAGGTCCACTGGCTTTGTTGTTTTTCACTTGGTTAATAGCTGTACACAACTCTCCCAGATTTGGAGATACAGCAAGCTCATCTCTAATTTGTTTTTGCAGGATTTGTGAGAGGACCTCAGCAGCTATGGGGGAGTTGTGGTTAAGGAGATGTTGGTAGTGTCCTTTCCAGCACAGTGCAATAGCTTCTTTATCCTTTAGAAGTGTGGTACCATCTGCTGAGCGGAGGGGGCATATGCTATGATTTATTGGTCCATAGATGGTCTGTGTGGCTTTAAAGAAACTCTGTGCATCATGAGTGTCGGATAAGTGCTGGATCTCTTGAGCTTTCTTTTATCCACCAGGTGTTTTTTAGTTCTTTGGTTCTTAGCAAGCAGTGAATTGCCAGGATTTGGAAGCCCCCTGGTGATGAAATCACTCTTTCCACCCACCCACCCCCGTTTCAAAAATGTGCATGGAATGAATGAGCTGGCATTCAAATATATTCTTTTAAAAGCATATTTTCTATTATTATTGGGTCCATTCTGACAAATATTGGGTCCATTCTCTCACTTCTGACCCTTCTTGATTCCCTCATTCCTGGGGGTTGGACTAGATGACCCATGGGATCCCTTCCAACTCTTCCGTTCTACGATTCTCTCGCCTACAATTCCAACACCCGCTTCAGCTTGTACCAATCATACCAGCAGATAAACCACATTTTCTCCAGTTGATGGTCTTTTTTTAGGGGGTAGAAAGGAGCGTGGGTTTGTTTTGGAGGTTTTTGTTAGGAAATCCTGACATCCAGTGGATAGGGAACGCATGACAGCTGACGTTACACTCCCAACATCCACTTAAAAGCCATATGGTACCTTGAAACGCTTCCCCCAAAAGGATTCTGGGAGCTGTAGTGCCGAGAGCTGTTTGGAGACCCCCTATTCCCCTCCCAGAACTACCATACCATAACCAGAGTTCCCTGGGAAGTTGTGGGCATCTCTTTTGAGAGGCAATGGAGTGCGCCTCTGGGGGGTGAAATCAAAAGTTTTCAGCAGGCGCTGGAAGGAATAACGAAGGAGATGCCTGCAAGAAGCCAAGTTACAGGGAACCAGGCAGAGGCCTTCTTGGTGGTGGCGCCTTCTTCATGGTGATCCACTACTGCTTTATTTATTTATTTTTATAATTTTTGTTATATTTTATACAATTGTAACACATACTGCAACAAACGTTGCACAACCCAAAAAAACAAACCAAAACAAAGATTACAAAAGGAAAAAGGAAAAAAAGAAAGAAAAAGATAAAGAATACATCTATAACAAACAACAGACAAATAAACCACATAAACAAGCTTAATTATTTAAAAATCTAATCTTCTAGACATATTACTTGACTTTCTCTAACCCCTCCCTTCTGAGTTTCTTTGTGTCTGAATATAACAGTTTTCCAATATCATTATTACAGCACAATATTCCAGTTATAATCAAATTTCTTCACTTTTCTTAATGTTCTAAATCCCATTTATTGAAATAAATCCTAATTTAATCCTAGGCCGGTTAGGTACTTTCAAGGAACTTCTAATGTTTAATATTACAATCTTTATTCAAATAGTCCTTAAATATCCTCAAATCTTTTTGATATTCCTCTTCTTTCTGGTCGCAGATTCTTTCAGTAAGGTCAGCTAGCTCCATGAAGTCCATCATCTTCATTTGCCATTCTTCCACAGTTGGTAGTTCTTGTGTTTTCCACTTCTTGGCTAGTAAGATTCGAGCAGCAGTTGTGGCATACAAAAATAATTTTACATCTTTCTTGGGCAATTCCAAACCTGTTATTCCTAGAAGAAAGGCTTCTGGTTTCTTTATAAATGTATATTTCATTATTTTTTCCAATTCATTATTATTCTTTTCCCAGACGTCTTTCAACTTAGGACAGGTCCACCACATATGATAAAAAATTTCATTCTTTTTCTTTGCTAATTTAACAGGGGTCAAGTACCATCTATACATCATCTTCATTATATTTTCCTTTAACATCGTACATGTGGTAAACTTGATCCCTTTCTTCCATAACCTCTCCCAGTCCTCCATCATTATATTATGTCCCACATCTGTTGCCCAATCAATCATAACCAGTTTAACTTGTTCATCTTTGTATGCCACTAAAAAATAAATTAGACATTTTAGACATATTCTTAACTTTAGTATCTAACAACTCCGTTTCCAAGTTGTTCCGCAAGTTCAGACATCGAGGGCTAATTCTGTTTCCGATGATAAAAAACCATCTGTTTCCACCGAAAAACCTTTCAGGGGATCGTTTGCAACAGTTTGGCACCATTTTTGAGTGAATTGCAGAACGTCAGATTTTTGCTGAAATTGTGACCGCGCAGCTTAGGGATTTTTTTTAAAAAAAAGTTGTTCAGACGTCGAGAGCTAATTCTGTTTCCGATGATAAAAACCCATCTGTTTCCACCAAAAAACCTTTCAGGGGATCGTTTGCAACAGTTTGGCACCATTTTGAGTGAATTGCAGAACGCCAGATCTTTGCTGAAATTGCGGCTTAGGGATTTTTTCAAAAAAAAGTTTTTCCGCAAGTTCAGACGTCGAGGGCTAATTCTGTTTCCGATGATAAAAACCCATCTGTTTCCACCGAAAAACCTTTCAGGGGATCGTTTGCAACAGTTTGGCACCATTTTTGAGTGAATTGCAGAACGTCAGATTTTTGCTGAAATTGTGAACGCGCGGCTTAGGGATTTTTTCAAAAATAAGTTGTTCAGAGGTCGAGGGCTAATTCTGTTTCCGATGATAAAAACCCATCTGTTTCCACCGAAAAACGTTTCAGGGGATCGTTTGCAACAGTTTGGCACCATTTTTGAATGAATTGCAGAACGAGAGATTTTTGCTGAAATTGTGACCGCCCGGCTTAGGGATTTTTTCAAAAATAAGTTGTTCAGAGGTCGAGGGCTAATTCTGTTTCCAATGATAAAAACCCATCTGTTTCCACCGAAAAACCTTTCAGGGGATCGTTTGCAACAGTTTGGCACCATTTTGAGTGAATGGCAGAATGTCATATTTTGGCTGAAATTGTGACTGGGCGGTTTAGGCATTTTTTTAAAAAAAAGTTTTTCCGCAAGTTCAGACATCGAGAGCTAATTCTGATACCGATGATAAAAACCCATCTGTTTCCACCGAAAAACCTTTCAGGGGATCGTTTGCAACAGTTTGGCACCATTTTTGAATGACTTGCAGAACGCCAGATTTTTGCTGAAATTGTGACCGCGCGGCTTAGGGATTTTTTCAAAAAAAGGTTGTTCAGACGTCGAGCGCTAATTCTGCTTCCGATGATAAAAACCCATCTGTTTTCAATGACAAACCTGTCAGGGGATCAATTGCAACAGTTTGGCACCATTTTTGAGTGAATTGCAGAACGTCAGATCTTTGCTGAAATTGTGAACGCCCGTCTTAGGGATTATTTTTTTATAAAAAAAAGTTGTTCAGACGTTGAGGGCTAATTCTGTTTCCGATGATAAAAACCCATCTGTTTCCACCGAAAAACCTTTCAGGGGATCGTTTGCAACAGTTTGGCACCATTTTGAGTGAATTGCAGAACGCCAGATCTTTGCTGAACTTGTGACCGGGCGGCTTAGGGATTTTTTTAAAAAAAAGTTATTCAGACGTCGAGGGCTAATTCTGTTTCCGATGATAAAAACCCATCTATTTTCAATGACAAACCTGTCAGGGGATCATTTGCAACAGTTTGGCACCATTTTTGAGTGAATTGCAGAACGTCAGATCTTTGCTGAATTTGTGAACGCCCAGCTTAGGGATTTTTTCAAAAAAGGGTTGTTCAGACGTCGAGGGCTAATTCTGGCTCCCATGATAAAAACCCATCTGTTATCAACGACAAACCTTTCAGGGGATCGATGGCAACAGTTTGGCACCATTTTTGAGTGAACTGCAGAACGTCAGGTTTTTGGTGAAATTGTCACCGCGCGGCTTAGGGATTTTTTTTTTTTAAAAAGTTGTTCAGACGTCGAGGGCTAATTCTGTTTCCGATGATAAAAACCCATCTGTTTCCACCGAAAAACCTTTCAGGGGATCATTTGCAACAGTTTAGCACCATTTTTGAGTGAATTGCAGAACGTCAGATTTTTGCTGAAATTGTCACCGCGCGGCTTAGGAATTTTTTTTTTTTTTTAAAGTTGTTCAGACGTCGAGGGCTAATTCTGTTTCCGATGATAAAAACCCATCTGTTTCCACCGAAAAACCTTTCAGGGGATCGTTTGCAACAGTTTGGCACCATTTTTGAGTGAATTGCAGAACGTCAGATTTTTGCTGAAATTTTGACCGCGCGGTTTAGGAATTTTTTCAAAAAAAATGTTGTTCTGCAAGTTCAGACGTCGAGGGCTAATTCTGTTTCCGATAATAAAAACCCATCTGTTTCCACCGAAAAACCTTTCAGGGGATCGTTTGCAACAGTTTCTCACCATTTTGAGTGAATTGCAGACCTTCATATTTTTGCTGAAATTGTGACCGCGCGGCTTAGGGATTTTTTTTTTTTTTAAGTTTTTCCCAATTTCAGACATCTAGAGCTAATTCTGATTCTGATGATAAAAACCCATCTGTTTCCACCGAAAAACCTTTCGGGGGAACGTTTGCAACAGTTTGGCACTATTTTTGAATGAATTGCAGAACGCCAGATTTTTGCTGAAATTTTGACCGCGCTGCTTGGGGATTTTTTTTAAAAAAAAGTTGTTCAGACGTCGAGGGCTAATTCTGTTTCTGATGACAAAAACCCATCTGTTTCCACCGAAAAACGTTTCAGGGGATCGTTTGCAAGAGTTTGGCAACATTTTTGAATGATTTGCACAACGCCAGATTTTTGCTGAAATTGTGACCGCGCGGCTTAGGGATTTTTTCAAAAAAAAGTTCTTCAGACGTCGAGGGCTAATTCTGTTTCCGATAATAAAAACCCATCTGTTTGGCACCATTTTTGAAAGAATTGCCAGATTTTTGCTGAAATTGTGACCGCGCGGTTTAGGGATTTTTTCAAAAAAATGTTGTTCTGCAAGTTCAGATGTCGAGGGCTAATTCTGTTTCCGATAATAAAAACCCATCTGTTTCCACCGAAAAACCTTTCAGGGGATCGTTTGCAACAGTTTGGCACCATTTTGAGTGAATGGCAGAACGTCATATTTTGGCTGAACTTGTGACCGGGCGGCTTAGGGATTTTTTTTTTAAAGGTTTTTCCGCAAGTTCAAATATCTAGAGCTAATTCTGATTCCGATGATAAAAACCCATCTGTTTCCACCGAAAAACCTTTCAGGGGATGGTTTGCAACAGTTTGGCACTATTTGTGAGTGAATTCCAGAATGCCAGATTTTTGCTGAAATTGTGACCACGCGGCTTAGGCATTTTTTTTAAAAAAAGTTGTTCAGACGTCGAGGGCTAATTCTGTTTCCGATGACAAAAACCCATCTGTTTCCACCGAACAACCTGTCAGGGGATCGTTTGCAATAGTTTAGCACCATTTTTGAGTGAATTGCACAACACCAGATTTTTGCTGAAATTGTGACCGCGCGGCTTAGGGATTTTTTCAAAAAAAGTTGTTCAGACGTCGAGGGCTAATTCTGTTTCCGATGATAAAAACCCATCTGTTTCCACCGAAAAACCTTTCAGGGGATCATTTGCAACAGTTTGGCACCATTTTCAGTAAATGGCAGAACGTTATATTTTGGCTGAAATTGTGACCGGGCGACTTGGGATTTTTTTTAAAAAAAGGTTTTCAGACGTCGAGGTCTAATTCTGTTTCCGATGATAAAAACCCATCTGTTTCTACCGAAAAAACTTTCAGGGGATCGTTTGCAGCAGTTTGGCACCATTTTTGAATGAATTGCAGAACGCCAGATTTTTGCTGAGAAAGTGACTGCGCGGCTTAGGGATTTTTTCAAAAAAAAGTTCTTCAGACGTCGAGGGCTAGTTCTGTTTCCGATGATAAAAACCCATCTGTTTTCAATGACAAACCTTTCAGGGGATCGTTTGCAACAGTTTGGCACCATTTCTGAGTGAATTTCAGAACGCCAGATCTTTGCTGAAATTGTGACCTCGTGGTTTAGGGATTTTTTCAAAAAAAAAGTTGTTCAGACGTCGAGGGCTAATTCTGTTTTCGATGATAAAAACCCATCTGTTTCCACCAAAAAACCTTTCAGGCGATCGTTTGCAACAGTTTGGCACTATTTTTGAGTGAATTGCAGAATGCCAGATTTTTGCTGAAATTGTGACCTTGCGGCTTAGGGATTTTTTCAAAAAAAAGTTGTTCAGACGTCGAGGGCTAATTCTGTTTCCGATGACAAAAACCCATCTGTTTCCATCGAAAAACGTGTCAGGGGATCGTTTGCAAGAGTTTGGCACCATTTTTGAATGAATTGCACAACGCCAGATTTTTGCTGAACTTGTGACCGCACGGCTTAGGGATTTTTTTTTTTAAGGTTTTTCCGCAAATTCAGTCATCTAGAGCTAATTCTGATTCCGATGATAAAAACCCATCTGTTTCCACCGAAAAACCTTTCAGGGGATGGTTTGCAACAGTTTGGCACCATTTTTGAGTGAATTGCACAACGCCAGATTTTTGCTGAACTTGTGACCGCGCGGCTTAGGGATTTTTTCCAAAAAAAGTTTTTCCGCAAGTTCATACTTAGAGGGTTAATTCTTATTCCGATGATAAAAACCCATCTGTTTCCACCGAAAAACATTTCAGGGGATCCTATGCAACAGTTTGGAACCATTTTTGAGTGAATTGCAAAACGTCAGATTTTTGCTGAAATTGTGACCGCACTGCTTAGGGATTTTTTCAAAAAAAAAGTTTTTCCGCAAGTTCAGACATCGACGGCTAATTCTGTTTTCGATGATAAAAACCCATCTGTTTCCACCGAAAAAGCTTTCAGGAGATCGTTTGCATCAGTTTGGCACCATTTTTGAGTGAATTGCACAACACCAGATTTTTGCTGAAATTGTGACCGCGCGGCTTAGGGATTTTTTCAAAAAAAGTTGTTCAGACGTCGAGGGCTAATTCTGTTTCCGATGATAAAAACCCATCTGTTTCCACCGAAAAACCTTTCAGGGGATCATTTGCAACAGTTTGGCACCATTTTCAGTAAATGGCAGAACGTTATATTTTGGCTGAAATTGTGACCGGGCGACTTGGGATTTTTTTTAAAAAAAGGTTTTCAGACGTCGAGGTCTAATTCTGTTTCCGATGATAAAAACCCATCTGTTTCTACCGAAAAAACTTTCAGGGGATCGTTTGCAGCAGTTTGGCACCATTTTTGAATGAATTGCAGAACGCCAGATTTTTGCTGAGAAAGTGACTGCGCGGCTTAGGGATTTTTTCAAAAAAAAGTTCTTCAGACGTCGAGGGCTAGTTCTGTTTCCGATGATAAAAACCCATCTGTTTTCAATGACAAACTTTTCAGGGGATCGTTTGCAACAGTTTGGCACCATTTCTGAGTGAATTTCAGAATGCCAGATCTTTGCTGAAATTGTGACCTCGTGGTTTAGGGATTTTTTCAAAAAAAAAGTTGTTCAGACGTCGAGGGCTAATTCTGTTTTCGATGATAAAAACCCATCTGTTTCCACCAAAAAACCTTTCAGGCGATCGTTTGCAACAGTTTGGCACTATTTTTGAGTGAATTGCAGAATGCCAGATTTTTGCTGAAATTGTGACCTTGCGGCTTAGGGATTTTTTCAAAAAAAAGTTGTTCAGACGTCGAGGGCTAATTCTGTTTCCGATGACAAAAACCCATCTGTTTCCATCGAAAAACGTGTCAGGGGATCGTTTGCAAGAGTTTGGCACCATTTTTGAATGAATTGCACAACGCCAGATTTTTGCTGAACTTGTGACCGCACGGCTTAGGGATTTTTTTTTTAAAGGTTTTTCCGCATATTCAGTCATCTAGAGCTAATTCTGATTCCGATGATAAAAACCCATCTGTTTCCACCGAAAAACCTTTCAGGGGATGGTTTGCAACAGTTTGGCACCATTTTTGAGTGAATTGCACAACGCCAGATTTTTGCTGAACTTGTGACCTCGCGGCTTAGGGATTTTTTCCAAAAAAAGTTTTTCCGCAAGTTCATACTTAGAGGGTTAATTCTTATTCCGATGATAAAAACCCATCTGTTTCCACCGAAAAACCTTTCAGGGGATGGTTTGCAACAGTTTGGCACCATTTTTGAGTGAATTGCACAACGCCAGATTTTTGCTGAACTTGTGACCGCGCGGCTTAGGGATTTTTTCCAAAAAAAGTTTTTCCGCAAGTTCATACTTAGAGGGTTAATTCTTATTCCGATGATAAAAACCCATCTGTTTCCACCGAAAAACATTTCAGGGGATCCTATGCAACAGTTTGGAACCATTTTTGAGTGAATTGCAAAACGTCAGATTTTTGCTGAAATTGTGACCGCACTGCTTAGGGATTTTTTCAAAAAAAAAGTTTTTCCGCAAGTTCAGACATCGACGGCTAATTCTGTTTTCGATGATAAAAACCCATCTGTTTCCACCGAAAAAGCTTTCAGGAGATCGTTTGCATCAGTTTGGCACCATTTTTGAGTGAATTGCACAACACCAGATTTTTGCTGAAATTGTGACCGCGCGGCTTAGGGATTTTTTCAAAAAAAGTTGTTCAGACGTCGAGGGCTAATTCTGTTTCCGATGATAAAAACCCATCTGTTTCCACCGAAAAACCTTTCAGGGGATCATTTGCAACAGTTTGGCACCATTTTCAGTAAATGGCAGAACGTTATATTTTGGCTGAAATTGTGACCGGGCGACTTGGGATTTTTTTTAAAAAAAGGTTTTCAGACGTCGAGGTCTAATTCTGTTTCCGATGATAAAAACCCATCTGTTTCTACCGAAAAAACTTTCAGGGGATCGTTTGCAGCAGTTTGGCACCATTTTTGAATGAATTGCAGAACGCCAGATTTTTGCTGAGAAAGTGACTGCGCGGCTTAGGGATTTTTTCAAAAAAAAGTTCTTCAGACGTCGAGGGCTAGTTCTGTTTCCGATGATAAAAACCCATCTGTTTTCAATGACAAACTTTTCAGGGGATCGTTTGCAACAGTTTGGCACCATTTCTGAGTGAATTTCAGAATGCCAGATCTTTGCTGAAATTGTGACCTCGTGGTTTAGGGATTTTTTCAAAAAAAAAGTTGTTCAGACGTCGAGGGCTAATTCTGTTTTCGATGATAAAAACCCATCTGTTTCCACCAAAAAACCTTTCAGGCGATCGTTTGCAACAGTTTGGCACTATTTTTGAGTGAATTGCAGAATGCCAGATTTTTGCTGAAATTGTGACCTTGCGGCTTAGGGATTTTTTCAAAAAAAAGTTGTTCAGACGTCGAGGGCTAATTCTGTTTCCGATGACAAAAACCCATCTGTTTCCATCGAAAAACGTGTCAGGGGATCGTTTGCAAGAGTTTGGCACCATTTTTGAATGAATTGCACAACGCCAGATTTTTGCTGAACTTGTGACCGCACGGCTTAGGGATTTTTTTTTAAAGGTTTTTCCGCATATTCAGTCATCTAGAGCTAATTCTGATTCCGATGATAAAAACCCATCTGTTTCCACCGAAAAACCTTTCAGGGGATGGTTTGCAACAGTTTGGCACCATTTTTGAGTGAATTGCACAACGCCAGATTTTTGCTGAACTTGTGACCGCGCGGCTTAGGGATTTTTTCCAAAAAAAGTTTTTCCGCAAGTTCATACTTAGAGGGTTAATTCTTATTCCGATGATAAAAACCCATCTGTTTCCACCGAAAAACATTTCAGGGGATCCTATGCAACAGTTTGGAACCATTTTTGAGTGAATTGCAAAACGTCAGATTCTTGCTGAAATTGTGACCGCACTGCTTAGGGATTTTTTCAAAAAAAAAGTTTTTCCTCAAGTTCAGACATCGACGGCTAATTCTGTTTTCGATGATAAAAACCCATCTGTTTCCACCGAAAAAGCTTTCAGGAGATCGTTTGCATCAGTTTGGCACCATTTTTGAGTGAATAGCAGAACGTCAGATTTTTGCTGAAATTGTGACCGCACTGCTTAGGGATTTTTTCAAAAAAAAGTTTTTCCGCAAGTTCAGACATCGACGGCTCATTCTTTTTCCCATGAAAGAAACCCTTCTGTTTCCACCGGAAAACCTTTCAGGGGAGCATTTGCAACAGTTGGGCACCATTTCTGAGTGAATTGCAGAACGCCAGATTTTTGCTGAAATTGTGACCGCACTGCTTAGGGATTTTTTCAAAAAAAAGTTTTTCCGCAAGTTCAGACATCGACGGCTAATTCTGTTTCCGATGATAAAATCCCATCTGTTTCCACCGAAAAAGCTTTCAGGAGATCGTTTGCATCAGTTTGGCACCATTTTTGAGTGAATTGCAGAACGTCAGATTTTTGCTGAAATTGTGACCGCGCGGCTTAGGGATTTTTAAAAAAAAAAAGTTTTTCCGCAAGTTCAGACGTAGAGAGTTAATTCTTTTTCCGATGATAGAAACCCTTGTGTTTCCACCGGAAAACCTTTCAGGGGAGCATTTGCAACAGTTGGGCACCATTTTTGAGTGAATTGCAGAACGTCAGATTTTTGCTGAAATTGTGACCGCGCGGCTTAGGGATTTTTTCAAAAAAAGGTTGTTCAGACGTCGAGGGCTAATTCTGTTTCCGATGATAAAAACCCATCTGTTTCCACCGAAAAACCTTTCAGGGGATCGTTTGCAACAGTTTGGCACCATTTTTGAGTGAATTGCAGAACGTCAGATTTTTGCTGAAATTGTGAACGCCCGACTTATTAATTATTTTTTTATAAAAAAAGTTGTTCAGACGTTGAGGGCTAATTCTGTTTCCGATGATAAAAACCCATCTGTTTCCACCGAAAAACCTTTCAGGGGATCGTTTGCAACAGTTTGGCACCATTTTGAGTGAATTGCAGAACGCCAGATCTTTGCTGAACTTGTGACCGGGCGGCTTAGGGATTTTTTTAAAAAAAACTTCTTCAGACGTTGAGGGCTAATTCTGTTTCCGATGATAAAAACCCATCTGTTTTCAATGACAAACCTGTCAGGGGATCATTTGCAACAGTTTGGCACCATTTTTGAGTGAATTGCAGAACGTCAGATCTTTGCTGAAATTGTGAACGCCCGGCTTAGGGATTTTTTCAAAAAAAGGTTATTCAGACGTCGAGGGCTAATTCTGGCTCCCATGATAAAAACCCATCTGTTATCAACGACAGACCTTTCAGGGGATCGATGGCAACAGTTTGGCACCATTTTTGAGTGAACTGCAGAACGTCAGGTTTTTGGTGAAATTGTCACCGCGCGGCTTAGGGATTTTTTTTTTTTAAAAAAGTTGTTCAGACGTCGAGGGCTAATTCTGTTTCCGATGATAAAAACCCATCTGTTTCCACCGAAAAACCTTTCAGGGGATCATTTGCAACAGTTTGGCACCATTTTTGAGTGAATTGCAGAACGTCAGGTTTTTGCTGAAATTGTCACCGCGCGGCTTAGGAATTTTTTTTTTTTTTAAAGTTGTTCAGACGTCGAGGGCTAATTCTGTTTCCGATAATAAAAACCCATCTGTTTCCACCGAAAAACCTTTCAGGGGATCGTTTGCAACAGTTTGGCAACATTTTTGAGTGAATTGCAGAACACCAGATCTTTGCTGAAATTGTGACCGCCCGGTTTAGGGATTTTATCAAAAAAACGTTGTTCAGACGTCGAGGGCTAATTCTGTTTCCGATGATAAAAACCCATCTGTTTCCACCGAAAAACCTTTCAGGGGATCGTTTGCAACAGTTTCTCACCATTTTTCAATGAAATGCCAGATTTTTGCTGAAATTTTGACCGCGTGTGTCAGGGAACTGCCATCGGAAGGAAGGGAGGTGGAAGGGCTCACACAGGTTGGGAGAGACTCAGCAGCTGAAGAGGGAACCAGTAGGGGGAGAAGAGCTGAGCTGAGGGAAAGTGAGCAGGAGAGATGGCTCCGAGACACTTCCAGCGAAAACAGTGGGGAGGTTTCAGGACCTCCTGTAGGGACACCCACTCCTCGCCGGAAACTGTCACGCAGAGAGTCCAGAAGACGTGTTTCCGTTAAGGAGCTTTTATGTTGGAAGCGATTCCGAAAGCAACCACTGTCGGAATCTGCAAGCGACTGACAGAGCCATGTTTAAGGGGCTCCGTTACAGACAGAGGTTTGCAAACTTGACCAAACTCTGAGGGACTTGGATTTTACGCACAAGCAGCTCATCGTCCCATCACAGCATTCCGACAGTCTCTGTGAGCAGTTTGTGCAGAAGAAGGCATCATGAGCAACCCAGTCGGAACCGGAGAAGCAGGAGCTGGAGCGGGTCCAAGCCTGGAGGAAAGGTACCGGGCGCTGGAGGTCCAGCTAGCGCTGCAGACGGCGAGGCTCGAGGAGAGGAGGGCTCAAGATGCAGAGAAGGGGAAAACCACCCCGCTCGCCAGAAAGTTGCCAGGATTGGTGCAGAAGTTTGGGGGGGAGGCCAAGGACTATCATGCCTTTAGGACAGAGATGCAATATGCCCTTAATCTGCAGTTTGATGACTTTCCCGACGAGGAATCGCGGGTGGCTTTTGTGATTGGGCATCTCGAAAAGGGGGCGAAAGACTGGGCGAGGCCCCTGATGGCAACAAACAACGACATCCTGAAGGATATGAGGAAGTTTTTTCGTGCAATGGATTTGATGTTTTCCAGCGATATTGAGCAGGGAGTGGTACGCAGACAGTTAATGGCGTGCAAACAGGGGAGCCGATCTGTGCGTGAGTACTGGACTGAGTTTACCATGTTGATCCATAAATTGGGGTGGGATCTATCGGCGGAACCCATTCAAATGCTCTTTGAAGAAGGGCTTGCTTCGGCGGTAAAGGATGAACTTTCCCGGGCGCCCAGGGCGGAGTCTATGGACCAGCTGACCAAATCAGCGCTGACCATAGGAGCGCGCCAAGAGGCGAGAGCCTTGGAGAGGCGGGAAGGGAAGGGGGAACGTTGGAGGGAGCTTCGCATTCCAGAGATTCCAGAGCCACCGTTCCCGCCGGGAGAGCCGATGGAAATTGGAACAGCGTGCGCGCAGTTTCAAAGCCCAGTGAAGAGCGGAAGAAGGAGGGAAAGGGCGCCAAGAAATGTTATCTCTGCCAACAGCCAGGTCATTTTGCCAGAGTCTGCCCCCAAAGAAAGGAATGGCAAGGAATGGCGGGAGCTGTTGGGGAGAGGGAGGAAAAGGTACCGGAGCAAGTAAAAGCCAACGCCTGGCTGCCACCGTCGGGGCACAGCAGCCAGGCCAAAGAGCAGTGAAAGTGCCCACGCCGGAACCTCCTAAACCCGCCCTAGTGATAGAGGTGTTACTAGAGCTGCCTAACGGACACCCACTAAAGATAAAGGCGCTATTGGACTCAGGCAGCTCCTGCAATTTCATGAGTAAGGAGTTTGCTGCTGAGCACCAGATACAGACTATCCCTTTAAGTAACCCTTTGCAGGTGACCACGATCGATGGAAGGGAGCTGCTGGGAGGAGAAGTCAGCCAGCAGACCGTCCCAATGATAATGAGGGTAGCAAGACACACTGAGCTAATAGCGTTTAATGTGGCTACCTTGGGAGGAGCTCCCATTATTTTGGGGATGAGCTGGCTAGCGTTACATGATCCGCTAGTGGGCTGGCATCAGAGAGTGGTCTCCTTTGGGTCAGCACATTGTCTAGAACACTGCAAAGAGCGAGAGGCTCAAGGAGGGGCCAGAGCCCCTCTAGCAGGGACGGAAGTAACGGAGAAGGGGAAGGTTCCCCAACAATACGCCGACCTGAGCAACGTCTTCAGCGAGAGGGAGGCAGACAAACTACCCCCACATAGGCCCTTTGACTGTCAAATCAATTTACTCCCTGGGGCACAGCTCCCTGTAGGCAAGCTGTACGCCATGTCAGACAGAGAGATGCAGGAGCTAAGGGAGTTCATTGACAAGAACCTGAAGAGAGGGTTCATCAGAGAGTCCAGGGCGGTGGGGGGCAGCCCAGTGTTTTTTGTGGACAAAAAAAACACGGACAAACCCAGGCTTATAGTGGACTTCAGGGCCTTAAATGCAGTGTCAGAACCAGTGACTTTCCCGATGCCCAGAATTGATGACATTTTGACAAGGGTCAGGAAGGGAAAGATTTTTACTAAACTGGACCTGAGGGGGGCGTACAACCTGATACGAATAAGGAAGGGGGATGAATGGAAAACCACCATGTTCACCCCTTTGGGGGCATTTGAATATTTAGTTATGCCCTTCGGCCTACAAGCAGGCTCCGCGTGCTTTCAATCGTTTATGAACCACGTCCTGGGGCCTTTGCTTTACAAGAATTGTGTGGCCTTCTTAGATGACGTGTTAGTATATTCAGAGACTGAGGAGCAGCATGTAAAAGACGTCAGGGAAGTGTTGGGCAGACTGCAAGCCAATCAGCTGTGGGTGAAGCTAGAGAAGTGTCAGTTTCATGCCAAGGAGGTGGAATTCCTGGGGTACCGCTTGTCGGACAAGGGATTGGCCATGGATCCTGGCAAGGTCCAAGCGGTACTGGAATGGAAAACACCGAAAACAAGGAAGGATGTGCAAAGATTCCTTGGATTTGGAAACTTCTATCGGAAGTTCATCAGAAATTTTGCCCACTTGACGGCTCCCATTACGGACTGTCTCAGCAGTAAGAGGAAATTCGTTTGGACTGAGGAGGCGGAGCGAGCATTTGAGGAACTGAAAAGGGCGTTCGCTTCGGAAGAACAGCTCCTGCATGTGGATTTACAAAAACCGATGCGAGTGGAGACGGACGCATCAGACCGGGCTGTGGGGGCGGTGCTTCTGCAGCCTGGGAAGGAGGAGTCAGAGTGGAGACCGTGTGCCTTTTTTTCGCGAAAGCTGAACAAATCTGAGAGGAACTACACGGTGTATGACCGAGAACTACTTGCCATTCATGAAGCGTTCAGGAGATGGAGGCATTTATTAATTGGGGCACAACATAAGGTGCAAGTGTGCACGGACCACAAGAACTTAGAGTATTGGAGAACGGCACGAGTGCTCAACCAACGGCAAGTGCGATGGGCCCAGGAGTTCTCCAAATTTCACTTTGAAATTTGTTATGTGCCAGGTCCAGAAAATGTTAGGGCGGACGCTCTCTCACGCAAACCTGAATATTTGGAAGGGGAGGGGGGACCCGAAGAGAGACATGTCATCCCAGAGGACCGCTGGGTGTGTGGGGCGGCATTGGTGGGGCAAAGAGAACTGGTAGAGGAAACAGAGAATGATGAATATGCCCAGAATAAGCTCAGAGGTCTTAGGGGTGAGGGAGAGGAACCAGGGGGTTTTGAGGAAAGAAATGGAGCGTTGTATTACAAAGGGGCACTGTATATCCCCGAAGGAGACTTAAGGGGGAGGGTACTCAAGCAGTTGCACGACAGCCCCACGGCGGGGCATTTTGGACAACACAAAACCATGTGGTTGGTCACCAGGGAATTTTGGTGGCCTAAGGTGAGGGAAGATGTACGGGAGTATGTAAGAGGGTGTGAGCAATGCCAGCGAGCCAAAGGGGAGAGGCGGGCGCCGGCGGGGCTATTAGAACCCTTACCAACCCCAGAACGACCTTGGGAGGCAGTGTCGATAGATTTTATGACTGATCTGCCGAAGTCCAAGGGGAAAACAGCCATCATGGTGGTGGTAGACCTACTAACAAAGATGTGCCACTTTGTAGCCTGTTCGCATGCAGTCACGGCGGAAGAGACAGCGAAGTTATCTGTAGAACACATTTTTAGGTTGCACGGAGTGCCATTGAGGGTGGTCTCAGACAGGGGAAAACAATTTACTTCCAGGTTCTGGAGGAAGCTCATGAGCTTACTGCAGGTGGAGGTCAACTTTTCGACTGCCCGGCACCCTGAAACCAACGGGCAGGCGGAAAGAGCAAACGGTGTCCTCCAGCAATACCTGAGGTGTTATGTCAATGACAGAGAGAATGACTGGGTAGAGAAGTTGGCGCTGGCGGAATTTGCCTACAACAATGCAGAGAATGTGTCCACAGGGATGAGCCCCTTCTTGGCTAATTATGGGTGTCATCCCAGGGCATTCCCAGGGGGAGGAGGGGAGAGATGGAGCGTCCCGGCAGCCGAGCATTTTGTAGAAGAAATGGAAGCAATCCATCGTCAGCTCCAACTCAACTTAGAAAGGGCGAAGGAAGAATACAAGAGGCAGGCAGACAAGAACCGAAGGGAAGGTGAAACCATAAGGGTGGGAGATCGGGTGTGGCTGTCAACCCAAGGGTTGCCGTTCAAAGGAGGTTGTAAGAAATTAAGACCCAGGAGGTTGGGTCCCTTTGAGGTCATTCAACAAGTCAACCCAGTGGCTTTCAGGCTCCGGTTACCCAACCACATGAAACTGCACCCAGTATTTCACAGGTCGTTACTGTCACCGTATGAGGGGGGACGAGAAGGGATGTCCACTCGGGGACCGATCATAGAAGAAAGGGAATGCAGCAGCCATGTGGCAGAAATCCTCGACGCCAGGTGGAAGGGGGATCAGGTGGAGTATTTGGTAGCGTGGGAAGGAGAACCGGAGTCAGAAAACACTTGGGTAATGGCAGAAGATATCAATGACGAGGTATTGATAGAAACGTTCCATCAAATGTTCCCAAGGAAACCTCAGCCTGTGGAGATGTTCCGGAGGGAATACTTTGGGACCACCGATGAGGAGGAGGAGTTGGAAGGATTCACGGATTCGGAAGGGGAAGGGGAGATGGACTCTGAGGAGGAGGAGTACTTCGAGACCAGGAACCGCAACAGGTGGAGAGAAGTGTTCGAGACATCGGAAGGTGAAGGAAGTTCCTTCCGGGGTTTTGCCTCCTCACCGCCCATAGAGGAGGGGGCGGGAGGGGGTGAAGGGGGCCCTGGAGGGGAGGTGGATGTCAGGGAACTGCCATCGGAAGGAAGGGAGGTGGAAGGGCTCACACAGGTTGGGAGAGACTCAGCAGCTGAAGAGGGAACCAGTAGGGGGAGAAGAGCTGAGCTGAGGGAAAGTGAGCAGGAGGGATGGCTCCGAGACACTTCCAGCGAAAACAGTGGGGAGGTTTCAGGACCTCCTGTAGGGACACCCACTCCTCGCCGGAAACTGTCACGCAGAGAGTCCAGAAGACGTGTTTCCGTTAAGGAGCTTTTATGTTGGAAGCGATTCCGAAAGCAACCACTGTCGGAATCTGCAAGCGACTGACAGAGCCATGTTTAAGGGGCTCCGTTACAGACAGAGGTTTGCAAACTTGACCAAACTCTGAGGGACTTGGATTTTACGCACAAGCAGCTCATCGTCCCATCACAGCGCGGTTTAGGGATTTTTTCAAAAAAATGTTGTTCTGCAAGTTCAGACGTCGAGGGCTAATTCTGTTTCCGATAATAAAAACCCATCTGTTTCCACCGAAAAACCTTTCAGGGGATCGTTTGCAACAGTTTCTCACCATTTTGAGTGAATTGCAGACCTTCATATTTTTGCTGAAATTGTGACCGCGCGGCTTAGGGATTTTTTTTTTTTTTAAAGTTTTTCCCAAGTTCAGACATCTAGAGCTAATTCTGATTCCGATGATAAAAACCCATCTGTTTCCACCGAAAAACCTTTTGGGGGAACGTTTGCAACAGTTTGGCACTATTTTTGAATGAATTGCAGAACGCCAGATTTTTGCTGAAATTTTGACCGCGCTGCTTGGGGATTTTTTTTTAAAAAAAAGTTGTTCAGACGTCGAGGGCTAATTCTGTTTCTGATGACAAAAACCCATCTGTTTCCACCGAAAAACGTGTCAGGGGATCGTTTGCAAGAGTTTGGCACCATTTTTGAATGATTTGCAGAACGCCAGATTTTTGCTGAGAAAGTGACTGCGCGGCTTAGGGATTTTTTCAAAAAAAAGTTCTTCAGACGTCGAGGGCTAGTTCTTTTTCTGATGATAAAAACCCATCTGTTTGGCACCATTTTTGAAAGAATTGCCAGATTTTTGCTGAAATTGTGACCGCGCGACTTAGGCATTTTTTCAAAAAAAAGTTGTTCAGACGTCGAGGGCTAATTCTGTTTCCGATGATAAAAACCTATCTGCTTCCTCCGAAAAACCTTTCAGGGGATCGTTTGCAACACTTTGGCACCATTTTTGAGTGAATTTCAGAACGCCAGATTTTTGCTGAAATTGTGACCGCTCGGCTTAGGGATTTTTTTTTTTTAAAAAAAATGTTGTTCAGACGTTGAGGGCTAATTCTGTTTCCGATGATAAAAACCCATCTGTTTCCACCGAAAAACCTTTCAGGGGATCGTTTGCAACAGTTTGGCACCATTTTTGAGTGAATTGCAGAACGTCAGATTTTTGCTGAAATTGTGAACGCCCGGCTTAGGAATTATTTTTTTATAAAAAAAGTTGTTCAGACGTTGAGGGCTAATTCTGTTTCCGATGATAAAAACCCATCTGTTTCCACCGAATAACCTTTCAGGGGATCGTTTGCAACAGTTTGGCACCATTTTGAGTGAATTGCAGAACGCCAGATCTTTGCTGAACTTGTGACCGGGCGGCTTAGGAATTTTTTTAAAAAAAACTTCTTCAGACGTTGAGGGCTAATTCTGTTTCCGATGATAAAAACCCATCTGTTTTCAATGACAAACCTGTCAGGGGATCATTTGCAACAGTTTGGCACCATTTTTGAGTGAATTGCAGAACGTCAGATCTTTGCTGAAATTGTGAACGCCCGGCTTAGGGATTTTTTCAAAAAAAGGTTATTCAGACGTCGAGGGCTAATTCTGGCTCCCATGATAAAAACCCATCTGTTATCAACGACAGACCTTTCAGGGGATCGTTTGCAACAGTTTGGCACCATTTTTCAATGAAATGCCAGATTTTTGCTGAAATTTTGACCGCACTGCTTAGGGATTTTTTCAAAAAAATGTTGTTCTGCAAGTTCAGACGTCGAGGGCTAATTCTGTTTCCGATAATAAAAACCCATCTGTTTCCACCGAAAAACCTTTCAGGGGATCGTTTGCAACAGTTTCTCACCATTTTGAGTGAATGGCAGAACGTCATATTTTGGCTGAACTTGTGACCGGGCGGCTCAGGGAGTTTTTTTTAAAAGGTTTTTCCGCAAGTTTAAATATCTAGAGCTAATTCTGATTCCGATCATAAAAACCCATCTGTTTCCACCGAAAAACCTTTCAGGGGATGGTTTGCAACAGTTTGGCACTATTTGTGAGTGAATTGCAGAATGCCAGATTTTTGCTGAAATTGTGACCGCGCGGCTTAGGCATTTTTTCAAAAAAAAGTTGTTCAGACGTCGAGGGCTAATTCTGTTTCCGAGGACAAAAACCCATCTGTTTCCACCGAAAAACCTGTCAGGGGATCGTTTGCAACAGTTTGGCACCATTTTTGAGTGAATTGCACAACACCAGATTTTTGCTGAAATTGTGACCGCGCGGCTTAGGGATTTTTTCAAAAAAAGTTGTTCAGACGTCGAGGGCTAATTCTGTTTCCGATGATAAAAACCCATCTGTTTCCACCAAAAAACCTTTCAGGGGATCGTTTGCAGCAGTTTGGCACCATTTTTGAATGAATTGCAGAACGCCAGATTTTTGCTGAGAAAGTGACTGCGCGGCTTAGGGATTTTTTCAAAAAAAAGTTCTTCAGACGTCGAGGGCTAATTCTGTTTCCGATGATAAAAACCCATCTGTTTTCAATGACAAACCTTTCAGGGGATCGTTTGCAACAGTTTGGCACCATTTCTGAGTGAATTTCAGAACGCCAGATCTTTGCTGAAATTGTGACCTCGCGGTTTAGGGATTTTTTTTAAAAAAAAGTTGTTCAGACGTCGAGGGCTAATTCTGTTTTCGATGATAAAAACCCATCTGTTTCCACCGAAAAACCTTTCAGGTGATCGTTTGCAACAGTTTGGCACTATTTTTGAGTGAATTGCAGAACGCCAGATTTTTGCTGAAATTGTGACCGTGCGGCTTAGGGATTTTTTCAAAAAAAAGTTGTTCAGACGTCGAGGGCTAATTCTGTTTCCGATGACAAAAACCCATCTGTTTCCATCGAAAAACGTGTCAGGGGATCGTTTGCAAGAGTTTGGCACCATTTTTGAATGAATTGCACAATGCCAGATTTTTGCTGAACTTGTGACCGCACGGTTTAGGGATTTTTTTTTTAAAGGTTTTCCGCAAATTCAGACATCTAGAGCTAATTCTGATTCCGATGATAAAAACCCATCTGTTTCCACCGAAAAACCTTTCAGGGGATGGTTTGCAACAGTTTGACACCATTTTTGAGTGAATTGCACAACGCCAGATTTTTGCTGAAATTGTGACCGCGCGGCTTAGGGATTTTTTCCAAAAAAAGTTTTTTCGCAAGTTCATACTTAGAGGGTTAATTCTTATTCCGATGATAAAAACCCATCTGTTTCCACCGAAAAACATTTCAGGGGATCCTATGCAACAGTTTGGAACCATTTTTGAGTGAATTGCAAAACGTCAGATTCTTGCTGAAATTGTGACCGCACTGCTTAGGGATTTTTTCAAAAAAAAAGTTTTTCCTCAAGTTCAGACATCGGTGGCTAATTCTATTTTCGATGATAAAAACCCATCTGTTTCCACCGAAAAAGCTTTCAGGAGATCGTTTGCATCAGTTTGGCACCATTTTTGAGTGAATTGCAGAACGTCAGATTTTTGCTGAAATTGTGACTGCGCGGCTTAGGGATTTTTTCAAAAAAAAAGTTTTTCCCCAAGTTCAGACGTAGAGGGGTAATTCTTTTTCCGATGATAGAAACCCTTGTGTTTCCACCGGAAAACCTTTCAGGGGAGCATTGGCAACCGTTTGGCACCATTTTTGAGTGAATTGCAGAACGTCAGATTTTTGCTGAAATTGTGACCGCGCGGCTTAGGGATTCTTTCAAAAAAAAGTTTTTCCGCAAGTTCAGGCGTAGAGGGTTAATTCTTTTTCCGATGATAGAAACCCTTCTGTTCCCACCGGAAAACCTTTCAGGGGAGCATTTGCAACAGTTGGGCACCATTTTTGAGTGAATTGCAGAAAGTCAGATTTTTGCTGAACTTGTGACCGCGCGGCTTAGGGATTTTTTCCAAAAAAAGTTTTTCCGCAAGTTCAGACGTAGAGAGTTAATTCTTTTTCCGATGATAGAAACCCATCTGTTTCCACCAAAAAACCTTTCAGGGGCACATTTGCAACAGTTTGGCACCATTTTTGAATGAATTGCAGAACGTCAGATTTTTGCTGAAATTGTGTTCGCGCGGCTTAGGGATTTTTTCAAAAAAAAGTTTTTTTGCAAATTCAGACGTCAAGGGTTAATTCTTTTCCCGATGATAGAACCCCTTCTGTTTCCACCGGAAAACCTTTCAGTGGAGCATTGGTAACAGTCTGGCACTATTTTTGAGTGAATTGCAGAACGTCAGATTTTTGTTGAAATTGTGTTCGCGCGGCTTAGGGATTTTTTCAAAAAAAAGTTTTTTTGCAAATTCAGACGTCAAGGGTTAATTCTTTTCCCGATGATAGAACCCCTTCTCTTTCCACCGGAAAACCTTTCAGTGGAGCATTGGTAACAGTCTGGCACTATTTTTGAGTGAATTGCAGAACGTCAGATTTTTATTATTTTTTTTAATTCCGCAAGTTCATACATCGAGGGCTAATTCTTTTTCCGATTATAGAAACCCTTCTGTTTCCACCAGAAACAGTGGGAAATCTGTGGAAAATCTTTTTTTGAAAAAAAAAACCCTAACCCACGGGGCCACAATTTTTCAAAAAATCTGACTTTCTGCGATTCATTAAAAAATGGTGCCAAACTCTTGCAAATGCTGCCCTGAAAGGTTTGGCGGTGAATACAGAAGGGTTTTTATGCTAGGCTAATAAATCAAGCCTCAATGCCTTAAGCTGCGGAAAGCGGGTTCAGAATTTCACTAAAATTCTGACATCATCCTATTCACTCAGAAATGGTGCCAAATTATTGCAGATTCTCCCCTGAAAGGTTTGGTGGTGAAAACAGAAGGGTTCTTATCCTGGAGTAAGAAATCAGGCCTCAACGCTTTAAACGTTGGAACTCCACCTGTGGAACGGCGATCTGGCACTTCTCTCTCTTTACATTGAGCCCGGCCTCCTGGAACCTGGTCAGCATGGTGCGGAAGCGCTTGAACAGCTGCTGGTGTGTGAGTCTGCAGACACCAAGACGTCATCAAAATATGGTACCACGCCCGGAAGCCCTTGCAGGAGACGCTCCATAAGGCTTTGGAAGATGCCAGGAGCCACACTCACCCCGAATTGCAAACGGCGGCAACGGAATGCCCCTCGGTGGGTGACAGTCATCTGGGCTTCAGCAGTGGCATCATCGATGGGCAGGTGTTGATAGGCTTGGGCAAGGTCCAGCTTAGCAAAGACCTTACCCTCACCCAGGGAATGCAACAGGTGTTGGACAACAGGAACCGGATAAGCGTGCTGCTGAAGTGCCTTGTTGATTGTGCACTTGTAGTCAGCGCAGATCTCACTGACCCGTCTGGCTTGACAGGCGTGACAATGGGGGTTTCCCACTTGGCGTGGTCAACCGGCTCCAAAACTCCTTGGGTGATCAGCTTGTCCAGTTGTTCGTCCACCTTAGCCTTGAGAGCAAAGGGAACCCGGTGTGGCTTTAGTTTGATGGGGGCAACTTGTGGATCAAAGCTAAAGGAGATGGGCATACCTGTATATTGCCCCAAAGTGCTGTCAAAAACCTCGGCAAAGTCTTTGACCAGACCCTCAGTCTCTGCGTTAGAGATGCGGTTGATGCCGGTGACTTCCAGGCCGAGGGCATCAAACCAGTCTAGCCCTAGGAGGCTTGGCCGCTGACCTTCGACCACCACCAGTCGGAGCAGGCCCGAAAAATCCTTGAAGGCGATCTGGAACCGGCCAACACCTACCACGGGAATGTCGTTTCCCTGGTAGTCTCTCAGGTGTACGCGGTGAGAGTCGAGTTGCCTTTTAGACACTCTGGGTACCAGTCTTTTGATGGTGCTCCAAGATACGATGGACAGGGCAGACCCGGTGTCGATCTCCATGTCACATGGAGCTCCTTCAATGATCACAGTGACGTTCAGCTTGCGTCGCGTAGGCGAGTCGATTTGGCCAATCGTGGTTCCAGACGGGCAGTGGCAGTTGGTGAGAGCGAAACAGCTTTCCATGGCGGACTGGAGTGAAAACTTGGACTTGCGAGTCAGTGAAGGGGGGGTGTCAGACGGAGCCGATCGGCAGACCTTAGCGATGTGGCCCCTTCTGGAACACTTCCGACAGATGGCATATCTGAATCGACACTTGGCACGGGAATGGTTGCCTCCGCAGCCGCCACATTCCGGTTGGCCCTTGGACTTCTTTTGGAACTTTCTGCACTCCCGCTTTGTCTGATGCACGTCATCGTCTTCACTGGAGGATGCCTCATCACTGCTGGCCTCTTCATGATGCACTGGAACTGGCTTCCTAGCAAGATGTGGGCTGCTGGCCTTGCGGATCTCCTGGGCGGAGCATTCGGTAGCTTCCGAGGCCACAGCTTCCTCAATGGCTTTCTGCAGCGTGAGGTCTGGCTTGGCAAGGAGACGCCGTTGCAGACGGATGTCCCGGACCCCGCAGATGATTCGATCCATCAGGGCATCGTCTGAGTCTCGGAACTCGCAGTGCATTGCAGCCTGTTGGAGGGAAGTAGTGTAGTTGTTAATTGACTCCCCCTCTGACTGGTTCCGGTGGTAAAACGCATGGCGGGCAGCAATCTTGGACAGCTTTGGCACGTAGTGGTTGCAGAGCTTCTCTTGAATCGTGTCCCACGGTGCTGCCTGGACTGCTTCAGGTGCAAGCAATGCTCGGGCCATCTCAAACACCTCAGGCCCACAGAGGCTGAGGAATAGGCCCCACTTCTGCTCCTTTGATACTTCTGTCAGCTCAGTGGCTTGGAGGTAGCAGTCGAACCGAGTGAGGTAGGAGTCCCATGATTCAGAGGCTGGCACGAACGGCGGTAGAGGCACAAGTGAAGCCATGATTCCGATGCCGGCGTGGAGGGCGATGGATGGAACACCGTGCTCTAGCCAGAACAGTCAGCTCTGAATTGGTTCTGTTCAGTGATTTCGCTCAGTGATTCAGCTCAGTGATTTAGCTCAGTTCAGAGGGTGGCCGCATCTGGCTATGCTCTGATGTCCATCAATCCCATCCTCGTCGCCAGTGTTAAGTTGTGGGTGAACATATCAGACGACACAGCGATCCTTCAAACAGCTCTTGTTTATTCAAGGGCCAGAACATAAATGAGCTGAAGGGCTCAGTCAGCCTGCTTATATAGAGCTCCAGTACAACGTTACTGAGGCAACTTCCTAAAACTATCCAATCACTGAACGTCACTTTCGATCCTTCATTTGCATAACTATCTACAGTATCCCCCTGCTGGCCCAGGGTGAGAACTTCAGTACATAACAGAAAGGTTGGGCAGTGAAAACAGAAGGGTTTTTATCCTAGGCTAGGAAATCAGGCCTCGACGCCGTAAGCTGCGGAAAAACTTTTTTTGAAAAAATATTTAATCCACGGGGTCAGAATTTCACTAATTTCACTAAATTTCACTACATTCGGGTGAATTTGAGTGAATTGCAGAATGTCAAAATTTCACTAAAATTCTGACCCCGCGGGTTAGGGATTTTTTCAAAAAAGAATTTTCCACAGCTTAAAGCGTCAAGGCCTTATTTCTGAGCCTAGGATAAAAACCCATCTGTTTTCACCGCCAAACCTTTCAGGGGAGCATTTGCAACAGTTTGGCACCATTTATGAGTGAATTGCATAAGGTCAGAATTTTAGTGAAATCCTGACCCCCTGGGTTAAGTATTAAAAAAGAAAAAAAAGAAAAAAGATTTTCCGCAGCTTAAAGTGTTGAGGCCTGATTTCCTAGCCTAGGATAAAAACCCTTCTGTTTTCACTGCCCAACCTTTCTGTTATGTACTGAAGTTATCACCCTGGGCCAGCAGGGGGATACTGTAGATAGTTATGCAAGCGAAGGATCGAAAGGGGAGAATTTGCAACAGTTTGGCACCATTTTTGAGTGAATTGCATAACGTCAGATCTGACGTTATGCAATTTAGGTTAATTTATAATTAACCTAAAGTAGGTAATAAAAACCATCAGGTGTCCATGTCTCTTCTGCCACAGAGAGACCAAAAGAACAGCAAGAGCGAATAAAACTAAAGCATTTGCAGGGCAGGACTCTGCTGCTCAAGTCTGCAGCTGCTTGAGACAAAAAACCAAACCCACAAGGGAAGCAAACATATCACTGAAGAGTACTGTAGTTTTAACTCAGAGGGAGCCAATCCTTCCACCCCAACATTTTTCAGCACAGTTTTGGTGTGAAAGAGTTCTGCCATGGGAAAAAGGGTTCCCCTTATATTTAGGAAAAGCTTGTAACAAATTTAAACCAACATTCGCATTGGGTTACTACAGAACCGCCAGGGTCGGATTTCGCTTTGATGAGGCTCTAAGCTGCTGAAGGTAATGGGGCCCTTTATATGTCCAGCTGTCCTTCGTCAACAACAAATTGTCGCTGTTTTTTTGTGTTGAATATATGCTATATGGTAATTTATGGACCTAATAAGTATCTAAAGCCATTTGCGCATAACGAAATAGGAGCCTACACAACACAAAACAGTGTTGGTGTATGTATGTTTTGTTTTATTTGTTTTTTATCTTGTATTTTGGAAATGTACAAATTTTGTTTCCTTCAAATTGGGGAGGGGCTCCAAGACAGTGGGGCCCTAAGCTATAACTTATTTAGCTTATACGTAAATCCGGCACTTAGGACCGCGGAGTACACAATAAAGTGTTAGAATACCCCCTAAATGAGATTATTTCCCTCTTAAAGAAAGCAAATACAGTTTTTAAATTCCCTCTGACAGGGGAAAGATTATGAGTGCGTGCACACACAACGTTATTGGTGAGTGTGTGTGTGTGTGTGTGTTTAGTTTATGAACAATATTCCTCTCCACCCTTTGAGATCTCGCAGCCAGTGTGCTCACTGCCAAGGGCTCTGGCAGCTGTACCTTTAACATATATCAAGCTATTCCTGGAACTTGGTTGCTTCGTTTTAACTGGCTAGTTATTTAGGACTGGAAGCTGCAGATAAAAACAAGCCCCACCATCGAGACTCTGCGACTGACTTCCTCTTCTCCTCTGACTTTGCTGTTTTCTGCTCTCCTGCTAACATGGAAGCAACATGCCTAGTTGTCCTGCTCAGGTTCTGCGTCCAGATATTAGCCTTCCCTGCTTACTTGCTATGGTATCTGGGTATCTGGGAACCCCTTTGCAAGAAGTTATTCCCCTACTTCATGGCTGTGGTGACCATCTGTTATAATAAGCACATGTCTGACAAGAAAAAGGAAATGTTCAGCAACCTGAAGGACTTTGCCAGTCCTACGGGGGCCCTCACACTGTTGGAGATTGGTGCGGGAACTGGCTCCAACTTTCAGTTCTACCCCATGGGATGCAAAATCATATGCACTGATCCGAACCCCAACTTCCAGAAGTTTCTCAACAAGAGCCTGGCTGAAAATCCACACGTGCAGGTGGAACGCTGTTTGGTGGCTCCGGCTGAGGACCTGCACCAGGTACCAGATGCATCGGTGGATGTGGTGGTTTCAACGCTGGTGCTATGCTCCGTGAAGAACCCCGAGCAAGTTATGAAAGAAGTCCTACGGGTGCTGAGACCGGTAAGTAGCTCACGCCATGGGAAGAACAAGGACAATTCAGTAACTGCAGGGGCATGTGTATTCTCGGGTGTTAGTCAATTCTATATCCGTTGGGGAATCACAAATGCAGGTAGATGGATTCAGATCCCTTGTTGTTTCTGTGTAAACCAATTTGCTTCTGAGCTATTTACATTCTCACAAGTTGCAAACGTTGGAATCACTCCCTTGCTTTTCTCCCTAACTACAGTTAGGAAGAAACAATCCCGCACTCTGTGTTATTGAGGGCACCTTAGACAGATCTAGACATGCCTCTTATTATTTTGTCTGTTGTTGTTGTGCACTTGTGAAAGACCAAAGCAAATTTCTAAACGTGCTTGTCTCCAACTGGTAGATGGTTGGGCAGGAAGGCCCAGTATACCTGAAGCAGCATCTCCATCCCACTCATTCAGCCCAGACAATGAGGTCCAGTGCCGAGGGCCTTCTGGTGGTTCCCTCACTGCGAGAAGTGAGATTACAGGGTACCAGGCAGAGGGCCTTCTCGGTAGTGGCACCCACCCTGTGGAACGCCCTGCCACCAGATGTCAAGGAAACAAACAACTATATGACTTTTAGAAGACATCTGAAGGCTGTTTAGGGAAGTTTTTAATGTTTGATGTTTTATTGTGTTTTTAATACCCTGTTGGGCAGATAAATTTATTATTATTATTATTCTCCTGAATGTATTTGACAGCAGCAGATAGCCATAGTTTTAAAGGAGAATGCTATAAGCATAACGAAACCGTAACATCTTAACTACTTTTAAACGAGGAGATCTAAAGAGCAATTGGATTGTGCAAGAATGTGCATAAGAACATGCTTAACTTCAAGTCCCCTTTCGCAACAGCCTAGATTCAAACTACAGAAGGGCATTTGCGACCAAGGCTATTTTAAAAGAAGTTGGAGAGGTTTTACTGTGCAGACTGTTCCAACACATAAATAAATAGTCAATTAATTTTCTGTTAGTATTTGATGTTACCCTTAAGACTTCTCTTTAACTATCGTTTCTCAGATATGGATGAATAGACAGAAAGAGGAAAGCCAAGGCTGAACTTCTTTTTTAAAACTGACCTCATTGTAAAACATTGTAAAATATGTGAAAGCCCAGAGAATTGTACAGTGCTCTCCAGACACTCAGACACTCCTATTTTCCAGGGACAGTCCTTCATTTACAGAAGCTGTGCTGGTTTTTTATTTGATCCAGGAATGTCCCACTTTTCCTTAGGATATCCCTATTTTCACTGGAGAAATGTTGGAGTGTATGGAGATCTGCAATCCCTGAATCAAAGGGATAAGTAACTATATAAGTTTTAGAAGACGTCTGAAGGCAGCCCTGTACAGGGAAGTTTTTAAATGCTTCATCTACTGGCAGAGGGTCATGTCTGTCTTATCCTAAACCTCCCGCAGCAGCACAGATTAGGAAACAGAGTTACACAGAAAGTTGTGAGTGTTGAAATTGCTACATCCCTATGGCCTTTACAACAAACTCTGGACAAATCCTTCATGGAATATTCCGATTCACTCTTTGATGCAAGGTCTGATGATGATGTAAGAGTTCATGAGGTGGGGGATATCAGGATTTTCACTTTGAGTCAGCAAACCGCAACTGATCTGAAAGGAAAAGAATTTGAATTCTGATATATGATAATAACTGTCAATTGGCTTTGGTGACAAACAGCATTTAAACAAATCCCAATTGCTTCCTGCAAACATGTGAAAATCTTTTTGTCTTCCCACCCCTTTTAGGGTTTTGTGTTTTTTGTGTGTGTGTTTTTGGTGGGAGCTGTAGTTTCTGTTGCTGAAAAAAAATGTAAATTTTGGTTTTCAAAATGTTCCAGCTTGCAAAGCAGAATTTTATCAAGCGATGGAAATGATATATTTGTGGGAAACTGATTTTTAAGAAAGAATGAAAGTGCTTTCAGATTATATATATACAGTATGTATATATATATATATATGTGTGTATGTATGTGTGTATATATATATATATATATATATATATATATATAAAATTTCCATATACTGTACAGTGGTACCTCTGGTTACGAACTTAATTCATTCCGGAGGTCCGTTCTTAACCTGAAACCGTTCTTAACCTGAGGTACCACTTTAGCTAATGGAGCCTCCTGCTGCCGCCGCACCGTGCAGCCGCGTGATTTCTTTTCTCATCCTGGGGCAAAGCTCTTAACCCGAGGTACTACTTCCGGGTTAGTGGAATCTGTAACCTGAAGTGTTTGTAACCCGAGGTGTTTGTAACCCAAGGTACCACTGTATATATATTCCACCATGAGTCATTCTGATTCCTCAAGAGCAATATATTTTAAACTAGCAGTGGTAAATTCTTAGGCTAGGGACATGATCCAGCCCAAACAGCTATTATCTTTCTCCCTGCAACACTGCCAATTTGTACAGCTGCAAATTGGATGTAAATTGCCCTCTCCTCGGTCATCAGATAGTTCATTTGATGAGCCAGGAAAAGCTTTTCAGCTGATCTGTATGGATCCATACTGACTTTTGGTCTTTCTCAGCATTGGCATGCAACTCTCAAAGGGTTTGCTAAGCATGACTGCAACCTTGGGCCCAAAAGGTTAGTTAGTTATCCCAGTTCACAATCCTAAAAGCACCCAACATAAATAAACTTCGGAATTTTTAGCAGTTTACATACCAGTTCACAGTGTACTTGAATTTGCAGTTTGCACAATCAGTTATTTGAGAAACGAGCCCTTAAACTCAACCTGTTAATCATTAACATGTCCAAGGACTGAACTGGGGTCAAGTTTGACAATGATACCAAATTTTTCACGTTGGTTGATGCAAAAAGCGGTTGTGAAAAGCTCCAAAAGGATTTCTCCAAACCATAGAACCAACTCCTAGGGGCCGAGGTCCCACTGACCCCACGAATAAAATATTTGAGGGGGCCGGGAACCCCCATAGGTGATGGGCAATACGATTAAAATGGAGTGTTTCTGTGTACTACTTCTTGTGGTTGATTATATGGGGAGGGGCATACCTGGCCTTCCGCAATATTTTATTCAAGTTGGCACTCCTGCTCCAAACTGAGCGAATGGGCATTAAAATGGCCAATGAAGTTCAAAATAATCAAGTGTAGAGTGATTTGGGGGTGATAAATGAAAATAAAATCACGTATAACCTCAGGAATCTGAATTGGTGGTAAGTGACCAGGGATGAGACTTTGCAGCCATAGCAGATAGTTTGGTGAAGAGGTTGACCCAGCTTGTAGTAGCTGGGATAAAAGGCAAATATGGAGATGTGTATTGTTATGCTCGGAATGGAGAAAGCGGACAGAGAAATCATAGAATTGTAGAATTAGAAGGGAGCCTGGAGATCATCTAGTCCAACCCCCTACAAGGCAGGAATATGCAGCTGTCCCATACAGGGATCGAACCTGCAACCTTGCCGTTCTCAGCACCACGCTCTAACCCACTGAGCAGTCTGTGTTCCTCTCATAAGACTAGAACCCCAAAGCCATCCAATGCAGCTGAATGTGGGAAGATTCAGGAGAGAATTCAGGGAGGCAGTGGCTGTTGCCATGAAAAATTAACAGCACTCTGATACCATTAGCGCTGATTATGCAAAGGAATATCTGAGGAAATCCAAAGGAGAATAGAAAGTAACTTATATGCATCCATTTCTTTTTCTCCAGGGTGGCGCTTTCTACTTCCTAGAACACGTTGCAGGTGCTCCTTCCAGCTGGACTCTCTTCTGGCAGCAGATCTATGATCCAACTTGGATATGTCTGTTTGACGGGTGCCACTTGGCCAGAGAAACCTGGAACGACCTGGAAAAAGCTGGCTTCTCAGAGCTGAAGCTACGGCACATACATGCCCCTTTAAAATGGCACCCTACCAGGCCGCATATCATAGGTTATGCTGTAAAGTAGCTTGGAAATAAATTTCTGAACAAGATCTCCACGCAGGTGTCTCTGGGTTGGGGTGTAGAACCTAATCATAAGAATTATAGCACAGCCCATCACTATGTCACCTATGGCCTGTGAACCTCTTGCGCAATCTGTAATTGGATGCACACACATGTATGTTATCGCCAATCCATTTTTTATTTCCACTTGACAGACTGTCCAGCTACCTTCACTTTCCACAATCCAGCTTCTCCCATGCAGATGTGAACGTTGCCATAACACATAGCTTGGGCTTGCCTCATTCACTTACACGTGAGCATGCATGAACTCCCATTACTATTCTCCCTGGAAGCATCTGATCCCCATGGAGGTTGGGATATCAGAAGAAGAAGAGTTTGGACTTGATATCCCACCTTTCACTCCCCTTAAGGAGTCTCTAAGCGGCTAACAATCTCCTTTCCCTTCCTCCCCCACAACAAACACTCTGTGAGGTGAGTGGGGCTGAGAGACTTCATAGAAGTGTGGGAAGCCCAAGGTCACCCAGCAGCTGCATGTGGAAGAGCGGGGAAGCAAACCCAGTTCACCAGATTACGAGTCCACCGCTCTTAACCACTACACCACACCATTGTCCATTACCTTAAACAGAATTTCTTTTTAATTTGGAAGATGATTGAGAGGTTCCTATCGCAGGTGCTGCCAGTGTGGTGCTTGCAGGCACACGCGTACTAACAGAGGCCTTTCCTGAAACCCACGGAGTCCCTTCCCTGCACTTAAAGTCTACACATCACAAAACAGTGTTGGTGTATGTGTGTTTTGTTTTATTTGTTTTTTATCTTATATTTTGGAAATGTACAAGTTTTGTTTCCTTCAAATTGGGGGGTGGGGGGGCTCCAAGACAATGGGGCCCTAAGCTATAACTTGTTTAGCTTATACGTAAATCCGGCATTTAGGACCGTGGAGTACTTCTGCAATAATGTGTTAGAATACCCCCTAAATGAGATTATTTCCCTCTTAAAGACAGCAAATACAGTTTTTACGTTCCCTCTGACAGGGGCAAGGTTATTGGTGAGTGTGTGTGTGTGTGTGTGTGTGAGAGAGAGAGAGAGAGAGAGAGAGAGAGAGAGAGTGTTTAGTTTATGAGCAATATCCCTCTCCACCCTTTGAGATCTCACAGCCAATGTGGTCCCTGCCAAGGGCTCTGGCACAGCGTGTTCTCCCTAACAGAGAGCACATGTTGTGGTTGGGGGATACAAGTCATCCTGTTCTTGCTGGGAAGATTTGGATAACCCAAGGCATAATTGGTTAAATTGGGTTGCTGGGGTGTTTTGATTGTTGCCAATTCGGAGGAGGGTCAGAGTCTTTAAATACAGGACGCCCAACGTCCTCTTGCCTCACCCTCGAGACTCTGCAACTGACTTTCTCTTCTCCTCTGGCTTTGCTGTTTTCTGCCCTCCTGCTAACATGGAAGCAACATGCCTAGTTGTCCTGCTCAGGTTCTGCGTCCAGATATTAGCCTTCCCTGTTTACTTGCTGTGGTATCTGGGTATCTGGGAACCACTTTGCAAGAAGTTATTCCCCTGCTTCATGTCTGTGGCATCCATCTATTATAACAAGCACATGTCTGACAAGAAAAAGGAAATGTTCAGCAACCTGAAGGACTTTGCCAGTCCTACGGGGGCCCTCACACTGTTGGAGATTGGTGCAGGAACTGGCACCAACTTTCAGTTCTACCCCACGGGATGCAAAATCATATGCACTGATCCGTACCCCAACTTCCAGAAGTTTTACAACAAGAGCCTGGCTGAAAATCCACACGTGCAGGTGGAACGCTGTTTGGTGGCTCCGGCAGAGGACCTGCACCAGGTACCAGCTGCATCGGTGGATGTGGTGGTTTCAACGACAGTGCTATGCTCTGTGAAGAGCCCAGAGCAAGTTATGAAAGAAATCCTACCGGTGCTGAGACCGGTAAGTAGCTCACGCCATGGGAAGAACAAGGACAATTCAGTAACTGCAGGGGCATGTGTATTCTCGGGTGTTAGTCAATTCTATATCCGTTGGGGAATCACAAATGCAGGTAGATGGATTCAGATCCCTTGTTGTTCCTGCGTAAACCAATTTGCTTCTGAGCTATTTACATTCTCATAAGTTGCAAATGTTGGGATCACTCCCTTGCTTTTCTCCCTAACTAAAGTTAGGAAGAAACAATCCCACACTCTGTGTCATTGAGGGCACCTTAGACAGATCCTAGACATGGCTCTTATTATATTGTCCGTTGTTGTTGCGCACTTGTGAAAGACCAAAGCAAATTTTTAAACATGCTTGTCTCTGATGTTGAAACTGATAAGAGGGTTGGGCAGGAAGACCCAGTATACCTGAAGCAGCCTCTCCACTCCCGTCGTTCAGCCCGGACACTGAGATCCAGCTCCGAGAGCAGTGAAGGGAACCAGACAGAGGGCCTTCTCGGTAGTGGCACCCACCCTGTGGAACGCCCTGCCATCAGATGTCAAGGAAATAAACTTTTAGAAGACATCTCAAGGCAGCCCTGTTTAGGGACGTTTTTAATGTTTGATCTTTTATCGTGTTTTTAATATTCTGTTGGGAGCTATCCAGAGTGGCTGGGGAAACCTGTATGTATGTATGAATAAATAAATAAATAAATAAATAAATAAATAATTATTATTTCTCCTCCTCACATTTCAGCCTCTCTGCATTTGTTTTGTGCCGATCCCCCCCTGCCTTTTAAAAAAAAGAAAAATAGAATGATTCATGTCTGGGAATGGCTTTTTAAATACATTATAGCCTCTCTTTCCTTTCGAAGCATAGTGAGTAAAATGTATCTGTTTCACCCACTGAGATTTCTTTGACATCTTCCATCTCTGCTTACCAATGAAACTGGCAAAGTCGGGGGCAAACACAAAATCACCCTTGGCTAAGCTGTTAACTGACTCTAGTGACAGATCCCATACCCTTCAACATTTATTTGATGAAAATAGGGACATCCTATTAAACAACAACAGCAGCAATTGTATTATTGGTTGCCCCAACCACTCTGGGTTGCTTTCAACATACATAAAAACATAATAAAACATAAAATATTTTTTTTTAAATCCCTATACAGGGCTGCCTTCAGATGTCTTCTAAAGGTTGTATAGTTACTTATTTCCTTGGCTTGGGGGTCACATAACTACATATCCTCCAACATTTCGCTGATGAAAATAGGGACTGAGGAAAAGCAGGACATTCCAGGATCAAATCAGAAACCGGGACGTAAATCTAGGGCTCTTAGCGTAAGGACATGATCCAGACCAAACAGTTATTATCTTTCTCCCTGCAACACGACCAATTTGGACAGCTGCCACAAAAAATAAAATAAGGTAGCATTAAGTGCAGAGTAGACCTATTAAAATGAATGAACCTCTCTTAGTCACCGTGATTACTGTAATTTCAATAGGTCTACTTAATTAAATACCTGCCAGGGTACTAGGGTGGATGAAGTTATTTAAACCTCTCCTTCAAGCCCAGTGGCCTGATGAGGATGTAAATTGCCCTCACCAGGAAAAGGGATAGCTCCCCTTTTCAACGCTTACATCTGTATGGATCCATACTGACTTTTGGTCTTTCTCAGCATTGGCATGCAGCTCTCAAAGGGTTTGCTAAGCATGACTGCAACCTTGGGCCCAAAAGGTTAGTTAGTTACCCCAGTTCACAATCCTAAAAGCACCCAACATAAATAAACTTTGGAATTTTGAACAGTTTACATACCAGTTCACAGTGTACCGGTACTTGAATTTACAGTTTTCACAATCAGTTATTTGAGAAACAAGCCCTTAAACTCAACTTGTTAATCATTAACATGTCCAAGGACTGAACTGGGGTCAAGTTTGACAATGATACCAAATTTTTCACGTTGGTTGATGCAAAAAGCGGTTGTGAAAAGCTCCAAAAGGATTTCTCCAAACCATAGAACCAACTCCTAGGGGCCGAGGTCCCACTGACCCCACGAATAAAATATTTGAGGGGGCCGGGAACCCCCATAGGTGATGGGCAATACGATTAAAATGGAGTGTTTCTGTGTACTACTTCTTGTGGTTGATTATATGGGGAGGGGCATACCTGGCCTTCCGCAATATTTTATTCAAGTTGGCACTCCTGCTCCAAACTGAGCGAATGCGCATTAAAATGGCCAATGAAGTTCAAAGTAATCAAGAGTAGAGTGATTTGGGGGTGATAAATGAATATAAAATCACGTATAACCTCAGGAATCTGAATTGGTGGTAAGTGACCAGGGATGAGACTTTGCAGCCATAGCAGATAGTTTGGTGAAGAGGTTGACCCAGCTTGTAGCAGCTGTGAGAAAAGGCAAATGATGGAGATGTGTAATGTTATGCTCGGAATGGAGAAAGCAGACAGAGAAATCATAGAATTGTAGAATTAGAAGGGAGCCTGAGGATCATCTAGTCCAACCCCCTACAAGGAAGGAATATGCAACTGTCCCGTACAGGGATCGAACCTGCAACCTTGGCATTCTCAGCACCATGCTCTAACCCACTGAGCAGTCTGTGTTCCTCTCATAAGACTAGAACCCCAAAGCCATCCAATGCAGCTGAATGTGGGAAGATTCAGGAGAGAATTCAGGGAGGCAGTGGCTGTTGCCATGAAAAATTAACAGCACTCTGATACCATTAGCGCTGATTATGCAAAGGAATATCTGAGGAAATCCAAAGGAGAATAGAAAGTAACTTATATGCATCCATTTCTGTTTCTCCAGGGTAGCGCTTTCTAATTCCTAGAACACATTGCAGGTGCTTAGATCCAGCTCTGAGAGCAGTGAAGGGAACCAGACAGAGGGCCTTCTCGGTAGTGGCGCCCACCCTGTGGAACGCCCTGCCAAGGAAATAAACTTTTAGAAGACATCTGAAGGCAGCCCTGTTTAGGGACGTTTTTAACGTTTGATCTTTTATCGTGTTTTTAATATTCTGTTGGGAGCCATCCAGAGTGGCTGGGGAAACCTGTATGCAGCGGTGTAGCGTGGGTTATCAGCACCCGGGGCAAGGCAAGTAATTTGCGCCCCCTAACCCGGGGCAAGGCAAGTACAGTAATTTACTCTCCCAAGCAGCAGCAGCAGCAGCAGCGAGGCTTCTCTTTCCCCGCGCTCTCCTGGAGCTGCCTCTTTTCTTTCCTTTTTTCCCTTTCTCCAAGGCTTTTCGCTTTCTCTCCTTAATTGATTCCTCCTCCACACCGCAGCGTTTCCTAGCTGCTTCCCCCCCCCTTCCCCTCTCTCTCCTCCTCGCTCTGCTTGCCTTGCCCTGCACCGGCAGCAGGAGGCGCAGCCAGACCCCCACCAGCCAGCCCGCCCGCCCGCCCACCCGGCTTCCTCTCCTTTTTTTGCCCGCGGCAGAAGGCTTCGCTCTCCCCCTTCCGCGACCTCCTCGCCAAGCCGAGCGAGCGCGGGCTCCCTAAACCGTGGATTTTAGTAGGGGCAGAGAGCTGCTAGTGCGAGCGCGCCCCCCGCCCATGTTGCGCCCGGTGCGGCCGGCCCCCCGGCACCCCCCACGCTACGCCACTGCCTGTATGTATGAATGAATGAATAAATTATTATTATTATTATTATTATTATTATTATTATTATTATTCCTCCTCCTCACATTTCAGCCTCTCTGCATTTGTTTTGTGCCGATCCCTACCTGCCTTTAAAAAAAAAGAAAAATAGAATGATTCATGTTTGGGAATGGCTTTTTAAATACATTATAGCCTCTCTTTCCTTTCGAAGTATAGTGAGTAAAATGTATCTGTTTCACCCACTGAGATTTCCTTGACATCTTCCATCTCTGCTTACCAATGAAACTGGCAAAGTCGGGGGCAAACACAAAATCACCCTTGGCTAAGCTGTTAACTGACTCTAGTGACAGATCCCATACCCTCCAACATTTATTTGATGAAAATAGGGACATCCTATTAAACAACAACAGCAGCAATTGTATTATTGGTTGCCCCAACCACTCTGGGTTGCTTTCAACATACATAAAAACATAATAAAACATAAAACACTTTTAAAAATCCCTATACAGGGCTGCCTTCAGATGTCTTCTAAAGGATGCCCCTGAGTCCATCATCCAAGTCGTTGATAAAGATGTTGAATAAGACCGGGCGCAAGACAGAACCCTGTGGCACATGTATGTTATCGCCAATCCATTTTTTATTTCCACTTGACAAACTCTCCATCTACCTTCACTTTCCACAATCCAACTGCTCCCATGCAGATGTGAACGTTGCCGTAACACATAGCTTGGGCTTGCCTCATTCACTTACACGTGAGCATGCATGAACTCCCATTACTATTCTCCCTGGAAGCATCTGATCCCCATGGAGGTTGGGATATCAGAAGAAGAAGAGTTTGGACTTGATATCCCACCTTTCACTCCCCTTAAGGAGTCTCTAAGCGGCTAACAATCTCCTTTCCCTTCCTCCCCCACAACAAACACTCTGTGAGGTGAGTGGGGCTGAGAGACTTCATAGAAGTGTGGGAAGCCCAAGGTCACCCAGCAGCTGCATGTGGAAGAGCGGGGAAGCAAACCCAGTTCACCAGATTACGAGTCCACCGCTCTTAACCACTACACCACACCATTGTCCATTACCTTAAACAGAATTTCTTTTTAATTTGGAAGATGATTGAGAGGTTCCTATCGCAGGTGCTGCCAGTGTGGTGCTTGCAGGCACACGCGTACTAACAGAGGCCTTTCCTGAAACCCACGGAGTCCCTTCCCTGCACTTAAAGTCTACACATCACAAAACAGTGTTGGTGTATGTGTGTTTTGTTTTATTTGTTTTTTATCTTATATTTTGGAAATGTACAAGTTTTGTTTCCTTCAAATTGGGGGGTGGGGGGGCTCCAAGACAATGGGGCCCTAAGCTATAACTTGTTTAGCTTATACGTAAATCCGGCATTTAGGACCGTGGAGTACTTCTGCAATAATGTGTTAGAATACCCCCTAAATGAGATTATTTCCCTCTTAAAGACAGCAAATACAGTTTTTACGTTCCCTCTGACAGGGGCAAGGTTATTGGTGAGTGTGTGTGTGTGTGTGTGTGTGTGAGAGAGAGAGAGAGAGAGAGAGAGAGAGTGTTTAGTTTATGAGCAATATCCCTCTCCACCCTTTGAGATCTCACAGCCAATGTGGTCCCTGCCAAGGGCTCTGGCACAGCGTGTTCTCCCTAACAGAGAGCACATGTTGTGGTTGGGGGATACAAGTCATCCTGTTCTTGCTGGGAAGATTTGGATAACCCAAGGCATAATTGGTTAAATTGGGTTGCTGGGGTGTTTTGATTGTTGCCAATTCGGAGGAGGGTCAGAGTCTTTAAATACAGGACGCCCAACGTCCTCTTGCCTCACCCTCGAGACTCTGCAACTGACTTTCTCTTCTCCTCTGGCTTTGCTGTTTTCTGCCCTCCTGCTAACATGGAAGCAACATGCCTAGTTGTCCTGCTCAGGTTCTGCGTCCAGATATTAGCCTTCCCTGTTTACTTGCTGTGGTATCTGGGTATCTGGGAACCACTTTGCAAGAAGTTATTCCCCTGCTTCATGTCTGTGGCATCCATCTATTATAACAAGCACATGTCTGACAAGAAAAAGGAAATGTTCAGCAACCTGAAGGACTTTGCCAGTCCTACGGGGGCCCTCACACTGTTGGAGATTGGTGCAGGAACTGGCACCAACTTTCAGTTCTACATCACGGGATGCAAAATCATATGCACTGATCCGAACCCCAACTTCCAGAAGTTTTACAACAAGAGCCTGGCTGAAAATCCACACGTGCAGGTGGAACGCTGTTTGGTGGCTCCGGCAGAGGACCTGCACCAGGTACCAGCTGCATCGGTGGATGTGGTGGTTTCAACGACAGTGCTATGCTCTGTGAAGAGCCCAGAGCAAGTTATGAAAGAAATCCTACGGGTGCTGAGACCGGTAAGTAGCTCACGCCATGGGAAGAACAAGGACAATTCAGTAACTGCAGGGGCATGTGTATTCTCGGGTGTTAGTCAATTCTATATCCGTTGGGGAATCACAAATGCAGGTAGATGGATTCAGATCCCTTGTTGTTCCTGCGTAAACCAATTTGCTTCTGAGCTATTTACATTCTCATAAGTTGCAAATGTTGGGATCACTCCCTTGCTTTTCTCCCTAACTAAAGTTAGGAAGAAACAATCCCACACTCTGTGTCATTGAGGGCACCTTAGACAGATCCTAGACATGGCTCTTATTATATTGTCCGTTGTTGTTGCGCACTTGTGAAAGACCAAAGCAAATTTTTAAACATGCTTGTCTCTGATGTTGAAACTGATAAGAGGGTTGGGCAGGAAGACCCAGTATACCTGAAGCAGCCTCTCCACTCCCGTCGTTCAGCCCGGACACTGAGATCCAGCTCCGAGAGCAGTGAAGGGAACCAGACAGAGGGCCTTCTCGGTAGTGGCACCCACCCTGTGGAACGCCCTGCCATCAGATGTCAAGGAAATAAACTTTTAGAAGACATCTCAAGGCAGCCCTATTTAGGGACGTTTTTAATGTTTGATCTTTTATCGTGTTTTTAATATTCTGTTGGGAGCTATCCAGAGTGGCTGGGGAAACCTGTATGTATGTATGAATAAATAAATAAATAAATAAATAATAATTATTATTTCTCCTCCTCACATTTCAGCCTCTCTGCATTTGTTTTGTGCCGATCCCCCCCCCCCCGCCTTTTAAAAAAAAGAAAAATAGAATGATTCATGTCTGGGAATGGCTTTTTAAACACATTATAGCCTCTCTTTCCTTTCGAAGTATAGTGAGTAAAATGTATCTGTTTCACCCACTGAGATTTCTTTGACATCTTCCATCTCTGCTTACCAATGAAACTGGCAAAGTCGGGGGCAAACACAAAATCACCCTTGGCTAAGCTGTTAACTGACTCTAGTGACAGATCCCATACCCTCCAACATTTATTTGATGAAAATAGGGACATCCTATTAAACAACAACAGCAGCAATTGTATTATTGGTTGCCCCAACCACTCTGGGTTGCTTTCAACATACATAAAAACATAATAAAACATAAAATATTTTTTTTTAAATCCCTATACAGGGCTGCCTTCAGATGTCTTCTAAAGGTTGTATAGTTACTTATTTCCTTGGCTTGGGGGTCACATAACTCCATATCCTCCAACATTTCTCTGATGAAAATAGGGACTGAGGAAAAGCAGGACATTCCAGGATCAAATCAGAAACCGGGACGTAAATCTAGGGCTCTTAGCATAGGGACATGATCCAGACCAAACAGTTATTATCTTTCTCCCTGCAACACGACCAATTTGGACAGCTGCCACAAAAAATAAAATAAGGTAGCATTAAGTGCAGAGTAGACCTATTAAAATGAATGAACCTCTCTTAGTCACCGTGATTACCGTGATTTCAATAGGTCTACTTAGTTAAATACCTGCCAGGGTACTAGGGTGGATGAAGTTATTTAAACCTCTCCTTCAAGCCCGGTGGCCTGATGAGGATGTCAATTGCCCTCACCAGGAAAAGGGATAGCTCCCCTTTGCAACTCTTACATCTGTATGGATCCATACTGACTTTTGGTCTTTCTCAGCATTGGCATGCAGCTCTCAAAGGGTTTGCTAAGCATGACTGCAACCTTGGGCCCAAAAAGTTAGTTAGTTACCCCAGTTCACAATCCTAAAAGCACCCAACATAAATAAACTTCGGAATTTTGAACAGTTTACATACCAGTTCACAGTATACTTGAATTTACAGTTTTCACAATCAGTTATTTGAGAAACAAGCCCTTAAACTCAACCTATTAATCATTAACATGTCCAAGGACTGAACTGGGGTCAGGTTTGACAATTTTTCACGTTGGCAAAAAGCGGTTGTGAAAAGCTCCAAAAGGATTTCTCCAAACCATAGAACCAACTCCTAGGGGCCGAGGTCCCATTGACCCCACGAATAAAATATTTGAGGGGGCCGGGAACCCCCATAGGTGATGGGCAATACGATTAAAATGGAGTGTGTCTGTGTACTACTTCTTGTGGTTGATTATATGGGGAGGGGCATACCTGGCCTTCCGCAATATTTTATTCAAGTTGGCACTCCTGCTCCAAGCTGAGCGAATGGGCATTAAAATGGCCAATGAAGTTCAAAATAATCAAGTGTAGAGTGATTTGGGGGTGATAAATAAAAATAAAATCACGTATAACCTCAGGAATCCTAAATTGGTGGTAAGTGACCAGGGATGAGACTTTGCAGCCATAGCAGATAGTTTGGTGAAGAGGTTGACCCAGCTTGTAGCAGCTGTGAGAAAAGGCAAATATGGAGATGTGTAATGTTATGCTCGGAATGGAGAAAGCAGACAGAGAAATCATAGAATTGTAGAATTAGAAGGGAGCCTGAGGATCATCTAGTCCAACCCCCTACAAGGAAGGAATATGCAACTGTCCCGTACAGGGATCGAACCTGCAACCTTGGCATTCTCAGCACCATGCTCTAACCCACTGAGCAGTCTGTGTTCCTCTCATAAGACTAGAACCCCAAAGCCATCCAATGCAGCTGAATGTGGGAAGATTCAGGACAGAATTCAGGGAGGCAGTGGCTGTTGCCATGAAAAATTAACAGCACTCTGATACCATTAGCGCTGATTATGCAAAGGAATATCTGAGGAAATCCAAAGGAGAATAGAAAGTAACTTATATGCATTCATTTCTTTTTCTCCAGGGTGGCGCTTACTTCTTCCTAGAACACGTTGCAGGTGCTCCTTCCAGCTGGACTCTCTTCTGGCAGCAGATCTATGATCCAACTTGGATATGTCTGTTTGACGGGTGCCACATGACCAGAGAAACCTGGAAAGTCCTGGAAAAAGCTGGCTTCTCAGAGCTGAAGCTACGGCACATAGATGCCCCTTTAAAATGGCCCCCTATTAGGCCGCATATCATAGGTTATGCTGTAAAGTAGCTTGGAAATAAATTTCTGAACAAGATCTCCACGCAGGTGTCTCTGGGTTGGGGTGTAGAACCTAATCATAAGAATTATAGCACAGCCCATCACTATGTCACCTATGGCCTGTGAACCTCTTGCGCAATCTGTAATTGGATGCACACACATGTATGTTATTGTCAATCCATTTTTTATTTCCATTTGACAGACTGTCCAGCTACCTTCACTTTCCACAATCCAGCTTCTCCCATGCAGATGTGAACGTTGCCATAACACATAGCTTGGGCTTGCCTCATTCACTTACACGTGACCATGCATGAACTACCATTATTATTCTCCCTGGAAGCATCTGGTCCCCATGAAGGTTGGGATATCAGCCATTGTTGATTACCTTAAACAGAATTTCTTTTTAATTTGGAAGATTATTGAGAGGTTCCTATTGCAGGTGCTGCCAGTGTGGTGCTTGCAGGCACACGCGTGCTAACAGAGGCCTTTCCTAAAATCCACGGAGTCCCTTCCCTGCACTTAAAGCAACATTTTACTGAAGGTTAACAACAGGAAGATTTAAAGGAACTATTAGAAACTCAAGGCAGCAGAGATATGAGATGATCAGAGCCCCCCCCCCGAACTTGAAGCATGGGAAGTCCCACTAAAAATTTAAAATTTGGCAGAATATTTGGACTATATGATATTTAATTGTATAATTTGGAATATTTAATGTGATTTGATTGGATTGTTAAAATGGGAAATTTAATTAAAAAATATTTTTTAAAAAAGAGCAACATTTTACTGCAACCGGTATAACAGGTTGTGGAGTGTGCCCACAACAGCTTATCAGGTTTGCTAATGTGCCCTCAGGCTCAGTGGCAGAGCGTGGCGTGCCAGCGCCTGTGGCTGCGTGGAGGGGGTGAGTGGGTGGGATGGAGGGAAACAGGTATATATGCCTCATGGCATCCGTGTCACCCAGGAGATGGCAGCTGCAGAGATAAGAAGAGTCGTTCCGTTGTCTGAAGAGGTCACTTCCTGGTTCACATGGAGAAGTCGTCTTCAACAGAGTCCACTGATGAAAGCAGACAGCTGTATTGAAGCAGCACTGGGTGTTAAAATTTTGCACCCAGGGAAACCACTCCAATCCACGCCACGCCACAGCTCAGCCTCAGAAAGTTTGGTGACCCCCTGTCCTGCAGCGCTTTGGTTTATTTTTGTATTCTGCTTCCTCTACCTGCTTCCCCTTGCCTTTTATTTCTAATAAAGCTTCACTTTTTGACCGCTTAAGTGTGTGCAGTAACCAACCTCAGGATTCTGGAATCCCCATGTGCATGGAATTCATGCTAATTTGAATGTTGAGGATCAGCGTTGTAAGAAACCAGCACATTCTTCTTTGATCTTGGAAAGACTTGGGGAGCGTGGGCTGCTTTTACACTGTGAGCAACGTGTAAGCGAATGGTCTGGGAAATGGGGGATGCATTGGTCCCAGTGTTCCAGGGCTTTAAGATGTGGGTGGGTGGGTGGAGCTGCTTTGATCTTGGAATGGGATAAGGCAGCTGGAAGTTAGCCCCCCTTTCCCCATTACATTGTGTGCAGGTGAGGAGTGCGGGGTGCAGTGGCTAGGAGTCTTTTTTTTTTCAAATAAAAAAATGAATTGCTTTGGTGCAGCCCCAGTCCCCCCCCCCTCTTGGGTTCTGGGACTGTGGGTGATGCCTAAAAATGAGGCTGGTGGTAAAAGGTAGAAAGGTAAAGGACCCCCAGACGGTTAAGATGCCGGCGTTTGTCCACAGACAGCTTTCCAGGTCATGTGGCCAGCATGGCTAAACTGCTTCTGGTGCAACGGACACCGTGACGGAAACCAGAGCGCACGGAAACGCCATTTACCTTCCTGCTGCAGCAGTACCTATTTATCTACTTGTGTTGGTGTGCTTTCGAACTGCTAAGTTGGCAGGAGCTGGGACACGGCAATGGGAGCTCACCACCATTGAGCGGATTGGAACTGCCGACCTTCCGATCGGCAAGCCCAAGAGGCTCGGTGGTTTAGACCACAGTGCCACCTGCTCCCCTTATTGGGTGGTGGTGGCAGCAACTGGTGGAGACTTAAGACTCAACTGGCAGCACTGCAGGGCTGTTGTGCAGCAGCCGGGAAAGGAAGGGGGCATGAGAGGCTTTCCCTTCTCCACACAGCCTTCTCTAACTGAACAAACTGGCAGATTTGCTGTTAAGGTTCCATTCCTCTTAAGAGTACAGTAACATATCTGCAGAACAGGAGGGTTGAGGAGCCATGGGAATGAGGATGGTGCAAGGGGAGTTTGAAAAAATAGAGGAGGAAAGAGGGGTGAAAGTGAAAAGGAGGGAACAGGAGGCATGGGACGGGGGATGAAGGTTCAGGCAGTTACTATGAGTGTGGTCTGAGCATAAGTGGGGCTGCAGAAAAGGAGGCAGAAAAGAAGCTATGGACAGGAGGGTGAAGATGAAAACAGGTGCAAAATGGGGCTGCAGAACAGGAGGGATTATGTCTCGACAGAACAGACAATCCAGTAATTAAAGTGCCTTTTTTGGGGGGGTGTTGGGCATTGAGTTGGCGAACAGTGGGGTTAAACTGAACTTTCCTTGAAAGGTCCTTTCATCCTGATGCTACATTTGCCAAACTAGCTGGCTCATGGCAACCCTTAGCCCCAAATGACCGCCGTTGTAACTGCCATCCTTTGCACAAAAGAACTCTCCATAAAACAGGAGCAGAGAAGGTAGGTCTTCCGATCCCTGCCTGAGGGGCAAAAGGTTGCAGAGACATCAAGGGAAAGCTATGGGGAGAAATCGCAAGGCTGCTTTGAGAGAGAGAACTGTACATACTTGAGCTGAACAACTTGGATGAGTTAGAGGAGGAACAAATTGTTCCAGACCCTTCCAAGTGTCCCTATTTTCCAGGGACATTCCCAGATTTACAGAAGCCATCCCGGTTTCTGATATGATTCCACTTTTCCTTAGCACGTCCCTATTTCCATCAGAGAAATATTGCAGGGTATGGAGTTACGGGACCCTCGAGCCAAGGAGATAAGTAAATATACAACCTTTAGAAGGCATCTGAAGGCAGCCCTGTATAGGGAAGTTTTTTAAATGTTTAATTAGGTTTTTATATATGTTGGAAGTGGCCCAGAGTGGCTGGGACAACCCAGCCAGATGAGCAGGGTATAAATGAGAAAAATTATTATTATTATTATTATTATTATTATTATTAAATAGGATGTCTGTATTTTCATCAGATAAATGTTTGAGGGTATCTTGTTCTAAACACTTAAGATTTGGCTACATGTTAATCAGTTATGTGATTATATCCTCCACAGATTTTTTTCTTAACCCCTCTCCCCCCCCCCCAATAAACCCTTGGGTTAAGCTGCCTCTGAATGGAAAATGCAGGTAATAATGATTTTATTTTTATTATTTATACCCTGCCCATCTAGCTGGGTTTCCCCAGCCACTCTGGGAGGCTACCAACAGAATATTTAAAACATGATAAAACATCAAACATTAAAAACTTCCCTAAACAGGTGTGCCTTCATATCTCTCTGCCCCCAGCTCCAGGCCCTTCCCAAGTTATTCCCCCTCACACAGATATGTACACACTCATGTGTACATGTGTGACGGGTAAGAGAAATCTGAGTAAGCTGTGGGTTAAGCAAAAAAACAAATAAACTGCTTTTGCGCTTCAGAACGCCAGAGGAGAAAGAGTTACACAGTCACCCTCCTTCCCTTCCCTTCTGGCAGATTGCCAAAGACTGCTTTTGACAGTCAAAACAAAAGGCTCAGGCTGAATGAGGAAGTCAGTGGGTAACGTGATCCTTAGGAAGTTCCTGAACCTAGCAAGAAGTTTGCAGCTTCCTCGTCCACAACCCTGCTTTGAGATTTGCACTGGAACTAAGCGATGATAGAGGAAAGAGAGCCATCTGTGTCCTAACTTTCCCAAGACAGGCTATATCGACGTTTGCACAGAATTCAAAGCTATTTCCCCTGCTTCTGGACTTCCGAGGGAAAAAGAGGGCGAAAGATCCGAGACTGGGCTAGAGGAGCTGAAATGGCAACAGCCCTGGTCTTCTGCCTCCGTCTCTGTCTCCAGCTGCTAGCCCTTCCCATATACGTGCTGTCGTACTTGGGCGTATGGCAGCCCTACTGCAAGAAGATTTTCCCGGCCTTCATGGAGAAGTTTGCACCCAGTTACAACAAGAAGATGTCAAGGCAGAAACAAGAGCTGTTCCGCAACTTGTTGGAGTTTGCAGGCCCCTCGGGGCAGCTGCGGCTGCTGGAGATAGGAACCGGCACGGGCTCCAACTTCCAGTTCTTCCCGGCCAACTGCAGGGTCACCTGTACAGACCCCAACCCCCACTTTCAACGGAGTCTAACCAAAAGCATGGGCCAGAACCAGCACCTTCAGTTTGACAGCTTCTTGGTGACCCCGGCGGAGAATCTGCAGGAGGTGGCCGATTCTTCCGTCGATGTCGTCGTTTCCACTTTGGTCCTCTGCTCCGTGCGGGACATTCAAAGTGTTCTGAGCGAAGTCTGCAGGGTCCTCAAGCCGGTGAGTATTTGAGGGGGAGAGGGCAGCAAAAGAGACATGGTGGGGTAGAGATGCAATTTTAGAGGAGTGTAGTAGGCAGCAGGCCGATGCAAAGGAAGGGAGCAGCAGGGTTCACTTGCCCCAGACCTCAAAGATGGCATGGGGGCCCTCGCCAGGGTCTCCCAAACTTACGCTGTCATGCCAATAACAAGACTCCCACCACAGACCTCAGACAAGCTCTGAACAGGCCTGGTAGGTAGCTATGTGTTACAGTGCAATTGTAAGCACGCTTATCGGGAGGTAAGCTCCATTGAACTAAATGGGACTTTGCTTCTGAATAAAATGCCTAGGATTGCAGACCCTCCAAGTGTCCCTATTTTCCAGGGACAGTCCCAGAGTTACAGAAGCCGTCCCGGTTTGTGATTCGATCCCGGAATGTCCCACGTTTCCTTAGGAGGTCCCTATTTTCATCGGATAAATGTCGGCGGGTATGGATTTATGCGATCCCTGAGCCAAGGAAATAATAATAATAATAATAATAATAATTTATTATTTATACCCCGCCCATCTGGCTGGGCTTCCCCGGCCACTCTGGGCGGCTTCCAAAAGAATATTAAAATACTATAATACATCAAACATTAAAAGCTTCCCGAAACAGGGCTGCCTTCAGATGTCTTCTAAAAGCCTGGTAGTTGTTGTTCTCTTTGACATCTGGTGGGAGGGTGTTCCACAGGGAAGGCGCCACTACCGAGAAGGCCCTCTGCCTGGTTCCCTGTAACTTGGCTTCTCGCAGTGAGGGAACCGCCAGAAGGCCCTCAGTGCTGGACCTCAGTGTCCGGGTAGAACGATGGGGGAGGAGACGCTCCTTCAGATATACTGGACCAAGGCCGTTTAGGGCTTTAAAGGTCAGCACCAACACTTTGAATTGTGCTCGGAAACGTACTGGGAGCCAATGTAGGTCTTTCAAGACCGGTGTTATGTGGTCTCTGCGGCCGCTCCCAGTCACCAGTCTAGCTGCCGCGTTCTGGATTAGTTGTAGTTTCCGGGTCACCTTCAAAGGTAGCCCCACGTAGAGCGCATTGCAGTAATCCAAGCGGGAGATAACCAGAGCATGCACCACTCTGGCGAGGCAGTCCGCAGGCAGATAGGGTCTCAGCCTGCGTACCAGATGGAGCTGGTAAACAGCTGCCCTGGACACAGATTTGACCTGTGCCTCCATGGACAGCTGTGAGTCCAAAATGACTCCCAGGCTGCGCACCTGGTCCTTCAGGGGCACAGTTACCCCATTCAGGACCAGGGAATCCTCCACACCTGCCCGCCTCCTGTCCCCCAAAAACAGTACTTCTGTCTTGTCAGGATTCAACCTCAATCTGTTAGCCGCCATCCAACCTCCAACCGCCTCCAGGCACTCACACAGGGCCTTCACTGCCTTCACTGGTTCTGATTTGAAAGAGAGGTAGAGCTGGGTATCATCTGCATACTGATGAACACCCAGTATGCAAGGTTGATGAAAGGTTGTAAGTAACTATACAACCTTTAGAAGACATTTGTCTTACCAGACTGACTTTGTATATGTTCCTTTTGACAAAGGCCTAAAGCTTCACTGAAGACTGTGTCTATTTGGCATTCCTTTTGGGACCCCTGACTACGGACCCCAACCTTGTACTAAATTTCCCTGTCAGACAGAAGGGATATTGCTAGTGGCAGGTAATCAGCCCTTGGGCTTACATGTTTGCGAATGCCCCAAGTCTAATATTCATTCAGAAGATATATATTTTGCCTTTTGACTGAATGATCCTCAATGCAGCTTGCAACAGATTGTAATAACATACATATGTAGGAGCTCTTAGACCTTCGAACTACTGGAATATTGACATTTTTGCAGGTATTTATGCAAGGAAGAAGCAAAGCACAAGTAGGTCGGTCAGATTTTGGGGAAAATAAATACCTGGTGAAATTGATTTTAAGGCACTGAAAGTGGTCTTATATCATGCACAAAACATCCTACACTCTTGGTTTCCCTGAAATACTTGTTGTTCAAATGGTCTCCTCCTTTCCTTTAGGGTGGAGCATTTTATTTCTTGGAACACGTGGCTGCAGACCATTCAAGCTGGTGCTACTTTTGGCAGCAAGTTCTCTTCCCAACATGGAAACTTCTCTTTGACGGATGCTGCTTAACAAGAGAGATCTGGAGTGACCTTGACAAAGCAAATTTCTCAGATGTAAAGCTGCAACATATATACGTCCCCTTACACTGGACACCGATTCAGCCACATATAATTGGTTATGCTGTAAAATAATTCTCAATTCACCAGTGCAATCCAATCAGATGAATGTTTACTGAAAAATATGTTCCACTGAGTTCAGCTCCTGTGTCAGACTGCAATACAGTAGTATGCTCAGTTACTTGGGAGAAGGCTCCACTGAACTCAGGGAATTTTTATTTCTGAGTAAACATGCTAAGGCTTCTCCTTTTATATACACATTTCAAAGGAAGTTTCCTTCTCTGAAAGGAATTCAGTTCTACTTTCTAAAGTGCAGAGCAGACTGGGAAAATCTTAGAATATAGTCAACGACAGCTTGTTTAAATCAATTAACTTCAAATTAAAGCACTACTAAGACACCATTTTAACGTTCTCTGCATGCTTTTTTCTCCCAAAAAATATGTGTAAACACATAGCATTGCTAACTGGCCAGAAAAAGAAATCAGCCTGGCCAGCTTGTGCTGATTTGATCTGCAGAAATCAGCTGGTGAAGCTTTTACTGACAGGCACCTAAATATTATCTGAGTGGGGTGTAGAGATTGGGGAATTCTCACCACTTGCTTCAAACAATTCCAGGACTGTGAGGGGCAGAGCCATGGCAGATGAACTGGTGGGGAAGGGACCCTCGCTCAGTGACAGAGTACAAGGTGCAATCCTTGGGCTTCCTGCTAGGACCCAATTGCAGGTGGCATGGGGAAAATATTGTCCAAGACCTCTGGCAGCATAGTGAGCATGGGCAGAGTTGGACAAAAAGTCTGACCCTATATATGGTTACCTATATTAAGAAGTGAAGGTGTGTTTGTAATGTAGCTGTTACAAATTTTTGTTGATAAAAATGCTGGTAAATGGGTTGGTACAGGAACCAGTTCAAAAGTTGCCTACTTCAGCAATAGTTAATTGATGTCAGTATTTAACTTTATCATTTTTGCTGTATGGTTGTTTTATTGCTGCAACCCACTTTGATATATTTTTTATGACATAGCAGTACATATTTTACAGATAAAACTCTATCCCAAAGGTATTTTAACATCCCTTTAGCACTACCATATTCTACATGTTAAATATGCATTTATACCTGGGTTCTGGAACTGGTTGATATTGACCCCCTACAGTTTAGGGGTGAATAAAGAGCCAGGGGTTGAAAAGGGTATAGTAGTAGGAAATCTTAATGAGGAATAGTACAAAAGAATAATCATCATGAGCCTCAGAAATAAACAGTATGGGCATGTATCTTCCTTGCCAATGTGGAACCTTATATTTAACAAGATTTCACAATCCAACAGTATGCCAGATTTATTTTTAATTTTTGCAGTTCCTGGTAATGGTGGATGATTAATAAATGTTCATGATATTCTGGTATTTCTTGACTATATTTCATATACCTACCTAAGTATATGCAGTGGGGTTGATGCCAACTTCGTAAATTCATCAAAGGGTCAATGATCTCCTAAGCTTAGGAATTAAACATGAGAAGACATGAGCACTGAACCACTGTCATAGTACAGGTGAACTCTTTATTTACTGTGTTTGCTACTGTTTAAGATAAAACCAATTTGAGAAACTACTTTTGCCATTTTTATGGATGTTGATTGTTTACAGATAGTTGTCTTGGTGATATTGTGTCGATTGCAGTAGTCCTTGTATTACCACCCTCTTCATTGCTTTATAGAAGAAGAAGAAGAGTTTGGATTTGATATCCCGCCTTTCACTCCTTTTAAGGAGTCTCAAAGTGGCTAACATTCTCCTTTCCCTTCCTCCCCCACAACAAACACTCTGTGGGGTGAGTGGGGCTGAGAGACTTCAGAGAAGTGTGACTGGCCCAAGGTCACCCAGCAGCTGCATGTGGAGGAGCGGAGACGCGAACCCGGTTCCCCAGATTACGAGACTACCGCTCTTAACCACTACACCACACTAGCAGTTAAGCTTAGCCAGCCATGTTGGGCAGAAGATTCCTGCATCGCAGGCGGTTGGACTAGATGCCCCTCGGGATCCCTTTCCAACTCTATGCTTCCATGCACGAAACGAAGGTGTATGTATACACACCTGCTTACTGCTGACTTGCTGTTTATTGGAAATTTAATTTGTAACATTCTTTTTTTTAACCAGACTTTTGGTTGATCTGATTGACATCCTATGCCCTTTTAAAATGTGGCTCCTTTGGGGGTTGTTTTCATTTTGATTTTTTATATATTGTGGTTTTTATATTGATCTTTTCTGTGAACCTCCGGGTATAGGGTGCTATATAAATTCAATCATTATTATTAATAATAATAATAATGCAATTGCCACAAATCAAACCAACTGGGTATAGGGCGGTATATAAATTCAAATAATAATTAATAATAAAGCAATTGCCGCAAATCAAACCAACCAGTAAAGGAAGGAGGTGTGTCGGCGGTGCGGCTGCAATGCAATTCTTTATCGAAAACGAAACAAAAAGAAGAAGGATCTGAGTCAAATCTTAACTTTAAATTTTACTTCCAAAAAAGATTTCTCGAAGGCTGGGGATGTATTCCCTCAGCTTTCTTGCAATGGGCTTTAAATCGCGCAGAAATCCCTCGCAACCGCGGCTCGATCGGCCTCGCGGTTATGTTTGCCCCATTAGGGAGGGAGGTTTCGTCCCGCCAGAGTTTCGCGCGGACCTCGCTTCCGTCCCGCGCGCCCTTTCCCGGCAAATGCAAGAGCGGGAGGCCGCCGAGCGCAGAATCCTCTCGGCCCCCGTCACGTGACGCTCCCAACGTCACTCCGGCCGAGGAGAGGGAAAGACGGCGAGAGTGGGGGAAAGTTGGCCGCCATTTTTTCTCCCTCGACGGACGATGCGGCGGAGCCTTCGCCCCGCAGCCGGGCCCTCGCTGGCGCTCCTCGCGCTGCTGTACGGACCCCTGCCCGGAGCTCTGCCCTCCAAAGTCCCCGCACACGGTGAGCCCGGCGTCCCCCCTGGTTCCCGTGGGTGCGGCAGCGGGCGCTTGGGCAGGGCAGGTTCCCTCACACGTTGAGGGCCTTGGGCGGAAGTGCGCCTGCGCGCGGAGTCCCCTTCCGAACTACGACTCCCGGCAGCCTCCAGTGCGACGGACGCAGAGTGCGTAAGGGGCGTGCCAAGGAGAGTCGCGCACGTGGAGGGATGCCTCCTGGCGTGATGGAATCCTCAGCTGTTTCTTCCCGGACAGCTCTTCCTTCTACTCTCCCGATTACTGGGATCTCTTCCCAAGTTAAGCGGCCCTCGGTTTGCCGCTCTGCCTGGCTGCTGTTTTTCCTGGAGGTCGAAGCACGTGGATCTAATGTTAGGAAAAGAAGGCAGCGAAAACTCTACCCTTTTTCCTTCCTTCTGCTCCTGTCAAACTGCGCTTGATGCTATACGTGGTGGAGTTTAAGTCAAAGGGGGAAAACGCCCAAACCTGTTTGGAAGCGCACGCGATGCGAAAGTGGATTTAATTCGAGTAATTCCCCCATTTAGTAATTTTCTGAATTTTTGTTGTTGTTGTTTAGTCGTTTAGTCGTGTCCGACTCTTCGTGACCCCCTGGACCAGAGCACACCAGGCACCCCTGTCTTCCACTGCCTCCCGCAGTTTGGTCAAACTTATGCTGGTAGCTTCGAGAACACTATCCAAACATCTCGTCCTCTGTTGTCCCCTTCTCCTTGTGCCCTCCATCTTTCCCAACATCAGGGTCTTTTCCAGGGCGTCTTCTCTTCTCATGGGGTGGCCAAAGTATTGGCACCTCAGCTTCAGGATCTGTCCTTCCAGTGAGCACTCGGGGCTGATTTCCTTAAGAATGGATAGGTTTGATTTTGCAGTCCATGGGACTCTCAAGAGTCTCCTCCAGCACCATAATTCAGAAGCATCAATTCTTCGGCGATCAGCCTTCTTTATGGTCCAGCTCTCACTTCCATACATCACTACTGGGAAAACCATAGCTTTAACTATACGGACCTTTGTCGGCAAGGTGATGTCTCTATTTTCTGAATTACCATGTAACAATGCCACAGGCGCACGGTCGGTGTCGATCTCTGCCCCTAAAGTTCATATGATTGCAACATTCCTTTTCTAAGCTCTGGAAGAAAGGAGGTTTTGTTAGGTTGTCAGTGCTGCTTTGGGGCGGAAACGGTGTAAGATGTCACTTTCAGCAATTTAAGAATACACGTGAAGTGTACCAGTTCAAGCAATATTGGCTTGAAATTTAATCAGCTTTGTAAGCATATCTGACCTGTTCAGTAAGGCTGCTGTGCCCTTTTAGAAGCAAGCCACATAGGCCATTAAATCGATTTCCATAATTCATAATAATGGAAAAGTTTTAAGAAGAATTGCCTTTCCAAAAGCCTTTTATGTTCAGTTGTTGTTGTTTTAATGTAATGCTGTCTAACCATGTGAAGAAGAAGAAAAACAAGTTCTAGTTTTAATCTTGTAAACTAGATCTTGAGCATAGATGAGATTGTGATATTTCCAGGTGGGAATTCTGATTCAAGTTTTTGCAGGGTGCTGTCGCACAGACGAATTGGAATGAGATCTGCCCCTTCACCTCTGTTTAGACTTTGTTTCTCCTTTGTCATTTTGTTGCAGCAATAGAGAAACAGGCCTGGATCTGCTCTGGGACTTTTCATACTGTATTTTTATTTTTATTTAATTCTTTTTGCAGGATTGTGAAACGCTTTATCAGATTTTAGTTTAGTCTGAGTTTTTTATCTAGACCAGTGGTTCCCAATTAGGGGTCTGGGGACCTCTGGGGGTCTGTGAAATGCCCCCATGGGGTCCACAGCCCATCCCCACTAATTTTTTACATGGTAATATCACAGTTTTTATAGTCTGTGTTTTTTTGTATACCTTTGCTTATTTTTTAATATACCTTTGCTTGTTAGGGGCTACCCTAAAAAATTGCTTTGCAGAGGTAATTATCATAGAGTTATCAAAATTTGCAAAAGCAGGGGGTCTGTGGCTTGGCTTTTGAAAAATAGGAGATTCTCAGTAATTAGCCAACTGGGAACCACTGATTTAGACTTTATGCCACATTACAGTAATAATTTACATCAAGTGTTTTGTTTTGTAATGAAAAGTACTCAACTTGTTGAATTGTACTGTTATCTTTTCCCTTTCCTGTGTCTTTTTGTGTGTGTGTGTGTCTTTTATGTACTGTTATAAGAATTCTAAGGTGTCATAAATAAAACGTGTGTTCATAAGTGCACAAGGTAAACACTCATACATAAGTACCTAAGCTACATGTCTGAAATAGTATAGGAGAGCAATCCTGAAGCCATCTTGACTCTTAATGACCCCAGCTATTTCCTCTGCAGAAGAAAATACAGTTGTACCTCGGGTTACATACACTTCAGGTTACATACGCTTCAGGTTACAGACTCCGCTAACCCAGAAATAGTGCTTCAGGATAGTGCTTCAGAACTTTGCTTCAGGATGAGAACAGAAATCGTGCTCCGGCAGCATGGCAGCAGCAGGAGGCCCCATTAGCTAAAGTGGTGCTTCAGGTTAAGAACAATTTCAGGTTAAGTACGGACCTCTGGAACAAATTAAGTACTTAACCCGAGGTACCACTGTATCTTGGAAAAACCTCTCCCAATAGTTCTTTTAACTTACAGGTCCTTCAAATCCAATCAAAAGAGCACATTTTGTGTATGAATATGGGAGGTCTGTGGCCATGATTTCAGAAACTAGGTTATTTACCATTTCAAGAGGATGGCTCAAACTAGCCAGAATAAGGCAGTCAGCACACATTAGGTATCTTGACAAACAGGAGACAAGCCACACCCTCAAATTTCTGTTGTAGACTGCCTCTTTCCATGATGCTTGTGTGATGCTTTTGGGTGGTCTTTGAATAAGGGGCTGGGCAATTTCTAAGTCTTCAAAAGCTGTTATACACTGGTGTTGTGGGCCCTTCTCACCTCCTTGCAAGGGAGGGAGGACTCTGGTGCAACAGGAAAATAAAGATCTGCCTTGCTTTGACTGGTTCCTGCCTCCATCCATTCTTCTGTGACCAATAACTGTCTTAAGGGACACTGAATCCCTTGATGGAGAGTTGGGCTGCAAAAGCCAACCCCAATTTTTTCTATAACAATACCTTCCATAATATCTCTTAAAAATTGTAATGTTTTGTACTCCTTTGTTTCTGTTCATAAACATGTGCCTTTTGTAGTAAAAAGAAGAGGAAGAAACATTTGTGCAAATGGAGCCTTTCCCTTAACTTGAATTGCCTTCTGGGTGAAATTTTCAGGGAACAGTGGCAGCTGAGGTGGGAAAACTTAACAATCCTCTCTTTCCCATGTGCTGCCACCCCCTCCCCATTTAGAGAAAAAGGTTCCATACACAACAACTGGAACCTTTTCCTGAAGCTAAATTGCTGTGAGGAGCAGTTGGGAGGGAAAGGTTAATCACCTCTGCCCCCCCCCCCAAAAAAAACATTGCCAGGAGTCTGAGCAGCAATTCAGCTTAGGAAATAAAACTCCTTTGTAAGGAAGAGCAGGATATAATTTTAATAAAATTATATACACACACATTCCATTTGTGTGACTCTGACTTTTTCTCTTAAGCTTGAATGCATCTGGGGAGGGAAGAGGAAGGAGAGAAGGGGATGCATTTAAATTACTGGGTGGATGAATGTGAATGAAATTTGTATGCTACTCTGGTCCCAGTCACATTGACCTCTTATGTTTTGGCTTCTGTTATATGTTTGGCCACCATCCTGGAGGCATGCACTCTGTTAACCTCAATCAAACAAGTTGGTGTGTTCTTTTAGGCCGGCATCTGACAATAAGATTATTTAATGATTCACAGAAGCCTTCATGCTTGCATAATCTCCAACAGAAAGCAATCTGATAACAGAACTGTGTCAGATTGCACGGTTGAAACAATGGCTATATTGTATTGTTGCTGAATGCCTGCTGTGTTTTACACTGAAATACCAGTACAACTTTTTTATTTTTAGAATGCGGAAGAAGGCCTCTTGTGGATGAGACAGCAGAAGGATCTCGGATTATAGGTGGACATGATGCTCAGCTTGGGGCTTGGCCATGGCAAGTTAGTCTACAAGCTCAACCTGCTCCTGGAGAATCTTTTTACCATATATGTGGTGGATCTTTAATTAATAGCAACTCAGTGCTGACAGCAGCACACTGCATTAAAGTAAATATGTATGTATTTTTTTTGTTCTGAATCTTTTTCTGTCAGTTTTGTGCTTGAGGGACATGTATTGGTCTCTACCCACAAGGGGGGGATCTGGGAAAAAAATGTTTTAGTACTGTATATTGCCAACCCTTAACAGGGGTGTTTTGGTTCATGTGTCTTCAGCTAGCCTAATTGAACCATACCAGAGCAGGAGCCCTATAGCGTTGGCCATGGCTCAGGGGAAAGAGGAGGGAGAAAAGGAAGAGGGGAAGATTTCAGTTTTTCCTACCATTCTGAAACCTTTCCCCATTATGCCATATAATACAGTGGTGCCCCGCAAGACGAATGCCTCGCAAGACGAAAAACTCGCTAGACGAAAGGGTTTTGCGTTTTTTGAGTCGTTCCGCAAGACGAATTTCCCTATGGGCTTGCTTCGCAAGACGAAACGTCTTGCGAGTTCTTGCGAGTTTGTTTCCTTTTTCTTAAAGCCGCTAAGCCATTAATAGCCGCTAAGCCGTTAATAGCCGCTAAGCCGCTAATAGCCGTGCTTCGCAAGACGAAAAAACCGCAAGATGAAGAGACTCACAGAACGGATTAATTTCGTCTTGTGAGGCACCACTGTACTGTGGTTTTCAAGTTCAGGGCTGGTTGCCAGACATAAATCTGAACACTTAATTTAATCCAATCCGTGCAATACTTCTGTAGGACAGTCTTTACTGATGACAATTTCCATGTGGTTGCTATAGAATACATAGCTTGTCAAAAAAAAAAGTTGGGTAGATAGAACCTGCAGGCTGGCATATGTCCATGGAAACCTTCTTTCCAAAATAGCCACCAGCCATCCTCCTGAAGCACTTATTTCATGAACCATAACATCTACATAACAGTTATGTACTTAAGTTTTGGTTGTTTCCTTAATAGCTCATATAGTATTGTATAATAATGCAGTCTTATTAAAGTAATATAATTATGCTAATAATACTCAAAATAGGTACAAAAGAAGTGGAGATGTGTACCTCAAACTCTGAGTCCCCAAAAATGATATATCCACACTCCAGGAGAATCATCTGCAAGATGGACTGGAATGCCACTTTACTATAGTTATTTTTACACATTTACCTGTTTTTAATTATATGATTATGTTGTTACCCACTCTGGGACTTTATGGTGAAGGGTAAGAAAACTGGGTGGGGAGGGCAGCACAGGAAAGGAGTGTTTGTTTGTTTGTTTGTAGCTCATGGTGCCTATCTCCCAACTCTAACGATCACTTACAGTATACTTTTAAATGTTAGGGGCTTAATCAGACCATCTTGCCCTCTGAATTGACATCTTCACCATTCGACAGCTGAATTAGCCTCAACGATAGATCAGATTTCTAAACTCACACTATCTGCCCAACATCCATTTATTGAAGGTTCTTTTCTCTCTCTCGTGAGGTGGGAGTGTAAGTTGCCCAGCAGGCTATTTTTATGTACTTGTTTTGTTTTTTTAATATCCCTGTTTCACTCCCGAACTTAACCACTGAGTTCACTATTAGACAGAACAAGCAAGAAACAAAAAGCTGCAGTGTATCCTCAGTCCCTAAAAGTCCTCCTCCTGTTCAAGGTTCTATCCAGCTTGGAATAAAAACCTTATAGCCCTTTTCAGGTCTGGCTGGTAGAAGGGGGGAGTTTTCAGGAGGGAGGGCCCTCCTCATCTCCCAACCTATCTGCTGCGTTAAAAGGGTCAAGTGTAGGGAAAAACCTGTCTGAGAGAGCCACTATGAATCACAATATAGCACAATCAGCACAATACTGATCTAGGTGGACAAATAGACTGATGGTGTATGGCAGCTTAATTTCTTTCTATAGCACTCTGATCCCATAATTATAATGACATACCTACACATTTCCCTCATTGGTATTTGCATGCACAGTGAAGGCAGAAATCATTTAGCGTCACTTGAAGCTTGTCCCAAACCCATTTGGTCTTGAGCATGCCAATTCCTTCTTTTCCCCACCTCAGGTTTTCTTTTTTCTTTTCCTTCTCAGCTAAGATGTTAAGATTCTGTTAGGCCCCAAAATTCAGATTCATGTCAGGCTTTTGCTTCTTTGTCTTTGTAAATATATATTTTTTATTTAATTTAAATACTGCAGATCTAGGAAGTCCCCGAATATGCAGAAATAATCCACTTATTTTTGAGTGGCACCAATTCTCTTCCACACAGATGGGCCCTCAATAGCCCAAGTTCTAGAGAAAAAATAATGAATTGCTGTGTCAGCCCATATAGGAATAGTATCATACTGTGAGGGTATAGGCTAAATTTTCGATATGTGCCATTTTCACAGATCTGCGACACAACAGAATCACAGAAAGGCTGTCTAGATGCAGTCTGTATGCTTCTGTGACATCAGAAGCCAGTGTCAGTCCTTTAAATAACCTTCAAAGCAGGAAGGCATTTTCATTTCTGGGAGAAAGTTGAACAGTTTTTGGGGGGAGTGGTGCCTTACTAAAAACAATTTTCTCCTACTACTTCAAGCAGAGCATTGCTGCTGTCATTGGTTGTTTTGTGGGTCGCCGTGACGCTCCAAAATACCCTGACAGGAATGACATTCTGTTATGATCTTGTAGTGGTGTTTCAACTGCAGTATTGGGAAATATGGCTTATTTGGCTACTGATTGTAGCAGCTGTACACCACATGAAGCAGCTGCCCCCACCTAAACAAATTGCCCTCCTTTGGCCTACCTCCTCCACCCCACATTGACCTCCAGATCAGAATCTAGCCCACCTTAAAATGCCATTGTTAACCTCATAGTTGGATACTTAATTGCTTTTCTATCACAGCTACGCTCATTTAGGATTCAATACCTAGAAGAGAGGGGACACAGGTGGTGCTGTGGGTAAAACCTCAGTGCCTAGGACTTGCCGATCGCATGGTTGGCGGTTCGAATCCCCACGGCGGGGTGAGCTCCCGTCGTTCGGTCCCAGCTCCTGCCCACCTAGCAGTTCGAAAGCACCCCCAAGTGCAAGTAGATAAATAGGTACCGCTTTATAGCGGGAAGGTAACGGTGTTTCCGTGCACTGCGCTGGTGCTGGCTCGCCAGAGCAGCTTCGTCACGCTGGCCACATGACCCGGAAGTGTCTTCGGACAGCGTTGGCTCCCGGCCTCTTAAGCGAGATGAGCACGCAACCCCAGAGTCGGACACGACTGGCCCGTACAGGCAGGGGTACCTTTACCTTTACCTAGAAGAGAGCTTTCCAAACTGTGTGCCGCGACAAATTAATGTGCTGACTGCAGTGTGTAGGTGTGTTGCAGGGGAGCGGGTGGCGCAGTAGTCTAAACCACTGAGCCTCTTGGGCTTGCCGATTGGAAGGGTGGTGGTTCAAATCCGCAGTGGTTTGAATCCGCGTGACGGGGTGAGGTCCCATCGCTCTGTCCCAGCTTCTGCCAACCTATCAGTTTGAAAGCACACCAGCGCAAGTAGATAGTTATTGGAATTTTTCAACATAAATGTGCCATTTTAACCCTCAGCCATGCATGCTAATGTAACGTGTAACAGCTGAGAATGGGGATGCTATGAAGGGCACTTTTTCTTCATTTAAAAGCATTTCTAAAATGCTTAATATTCTAAAAACCTAAGTGGCATGCAACACAAAAACAATATCTGTATCACCAACATACTTTGGTGACCAAGAGCAACGGAATTGCAGGGGCCGGAGAACCAGCAAAATGAAAAGTACATGTAGATCAGAGCTCATCAGTGGTGCACTTTGCATGTCAACCAATTATATGAAAAAGTCACACACACACCCCAACGAACTTTTTTTGGATGTATTATCAGTAGGCTTTGCAGGAGAGCAGCCATGTTAGCCTCTTGCAGGAGAAACAGTAAGCATTGAGGCACCTTAAAGACTTCACAAGTGTTACCGGCATAAGCTTTCGTTGACTCTGGCTCATTTCTACAGATAGTGGAGCCGGTGGCTGTGTGATCTAAATCACTGAGCCTCTTGGGCTTCCCGACTGGAAAGTTGGCGGTTCAAATCCACGTGACAGGGTGAGCACCCATTGCTCTGTCCTGCCTTCTGCCAACCTAGCAGTTCAAAAGCATGCCAGTGCAAGTAGATAAATAGGTACCGCTGTGTCAAGGTAAAAAGTGTTTCTATGCACTCTGGCACTCATTATGGTCCTCCATGTGCCAGCAGCGGTTTAGTCATGCTGGCCAAATGACCCAGAAAGCAGTCTGGACAAATGCTGGCTCTCTAGGCCTGATGCAAGATGAGCATCACAACCCCGTAGTTGCCTTTGACTGGGCTTAAGTAGGGGCTGGAAAGGGTTAGCTTAACCTCCAGTGTGCTAGTAAAACTGAATTACTGTGTCGTGAAATGATGCTTGTCCAAAAAGTGTGCCACCAACTTGAAAAGTTTGAAAAGCGCTGACCTAGAAGTTCCAGTAGGATTTCTCAGCAAAAGGATTTTCACCATAGGTTCAGGTTTTAAAAGAGCCGCATATCATGAAACTTGTACCATTGTAGAGTACAAATGACACTTATCTTTTCTCTCTGTATGGCTTCCATGATTCACTATGGCATGTCCAAGGGATTGTTTACTTTGAGCAACAGGTGTATATACTGATGCATAAACTGCTTATGCAGCTCTTCCCATTCAAAAGTGCTCTGGTATAATTTCTACTCAAAAGTTCTAGTGTCAAATGCAAAATTATCTGTGCAGTTCTTTGCATTGATGGACGATCTTTCAATTACCTCCTATTTTTCTTGTCTTTTTTGCACTTTATTTTTGATTCTGAATAGAATTTCCGAATAAATTTCCATAAAACTAATATACTATTTAAATGACATAAAAAGCAAAACTCATAGGCTAGCTTTTATGAAGAGTGAGCCATGACAAGATTCCAAGTTCATAGTTTGAGTAGAGTTCCTGAAGGGGAATGATTGCATGTATGTTGACCCGGTTTTGCTGTTGCTCTCAAATTTTAAAGTCTGAAATAGGAACTTCTGCACTAATTATTTACTCTAGAAGGGATTTTATTCTGTCCTAGGAGTCCAGAATCTTGGAGGGCAGTGATTGGCTTGCATCATCTGTATAAACCCCACTCTCGTACTGTAATACAGAAGGTCAGCACTATCACAATCCATTCTGACTTTGAATGGGGCACCTTTGAAAATGATGTTGCCTTGTTTCATCTTGCCAAGTCTGTCAAGTACAATGACTATATTCAGCCCATCTGCTTACCTGACACTCCTCCTCTCCTGTCTCATGAGACCTCGTGTTACATAAGTGGATGGGGAAGCACATATGAACATGGTAAATCTTTTATTTTTCCTTTAAACTTTTGTTACTAGTGAGAATTAAGTTATCTCCAGCTGCATACTTAGCTGGAAAGTAAGTCCCATTGAAGCAGTTCAACTTATTTCATACATGGGGAGAACATGGATCTTCAGATCAGTGGCACTGCCATGAGCACATACATAGCTCCATAGTATGGCAACCTTTTCCTGGCTGACTTAGAACACTTTCGGATTTCCCCAAAAGCTTTTCCTGTACCTACGGGTGCTTCTGGATTGCTGTTATTGCAGGATCAGTGTTCTTCATGTCTGCAAGTATTTTGTAGGTTCCTCTGGATGTCATTATCCCAATGGCAGCTTGTATTTTCCTCATTTAATCCAGATTTCTAGTATTTCTAAGTGGAATCTGAGGATAAAGGCACAATACATGACTCAATATATAATGAGTCATTTTTGTGGCAAGGAGGAGTAGATGCTGGTCTATTCTACAAAAAAATATGCCAGTTATTCAGATACTCAATTACTCTGGCTTTTGCTCTGACCAAACCTGTGCAAACATCATAATTCTCATATTGTGCACCAAACTAACCTGGCTAATTTGTAAACCTGGCTAATTTGTAAACTGTTTGAACTACCATGCATAATATAGTGATAGCCATAATAAAATCTTTATAATATGTATAGCAGTTCAAACAGTTTACAACTGGCCAAAGCAAATAATGTGACAGTGAATCTACTGAATTTACATCTGTTTGCCAAGCCATAATGACATCTTATTGCACAGTAGACACTACTACTAACACTCTCAGTGGTGGGATCTAAATTCAATGTACTATCTTTACACATAGCCACACTCATTAAACAATTGCACTACTGGAAAAATGAAAAGAAAATTGAGTTCTGCATTAGTTTCTTAAAAGTACACACCGTAACTCTTGAACCTTAGTTTAGCAACTAATGTAGATTATGCATGGAGAATGGGGGTCTGGTGCAGTAGGCTTAAGAAAGATGTACTGACCCAAGAGCTACTAATATCCCTGTTGTCCTGTACATTCCAGATTATTAAACAACAAATTAGCATACTTCCACCTTTGTCTTGTGTTTTCATTATAGGCAAAGCTGTACGTATATTACAAGAAGCTCAAGTCAACATTATTCCACAGCAAATCTGTAACAAATTTGATTGGTATGCTGGGGCAGTATCATTGAATATGCTTTGTGCTGGTACTGAAAACGGGAGTGTCGATAGCTGCCAGGTAAAATTCCATTTGAAAAACATATTGGCGAAACCTCCAGCCATGTGGTTGCTAAGTCAAACTTTACTACCTGGTAGTAACACAATTATATGTCAGTGTAACACCATAGTCAGTTCCAGAAACATACAAATTTGTTCATGTTCATGTGCTAAAACATTTATTATTTACAATAGTGCATAAGTATCCCTTATACACTGAACAAAAATAATAAAAAGTTCCCCCTTGCAAGTATACACTTGAAAAGACAAAAGGAGAATTGGAGAAAAAGTGGAACTAGGGTTGCCATATTTCAAAAAGTAAAAGCCAGGACACCATGAAAGTTGTTGAGGCTTTTTTAGGAAGAACCCCCCCCCAAAATGAGCTTTTAAAAAGGAAAACCCAGAAATTGTTGCACTTTTTTAAAGACAAACCCCAAAGTTGTTTTGTTGAGCTTTTTGTGTGTGACAAAAACACCAAAAGAATTGCGATTTTTCATATGGCAGCCCTAGTGGAACTAGATTTCTAATACAGATTTCAAGGAATGTGCAAATCTGGGCATACTTCCAGCTGAAGTAAAAAAGCCTTCACCGTGATTTTTAATAACTTGTTTACCTCAGTAAAGACTGCTAAGGGGTGGGGTAGGGGATAAAAGCGGAGGAACTTTATAGAATAGTCAGAGTGTGTTCATTTTCTTCCATTCAGAACACTTGGACCACATTAGTTGCTTTCAAAATAGAGAGTGAGGAATGTTCTTCTCAACACCTGTGTACATAATGCCTTGTTACGAGAGCAAAAACTGGATGGAGCGCCATGCGCACTTCAATGCGTAGAGTAAATTTCTCATCAGGCTTACTGAGCTTGTAGCTGGAATTCCCAGAATAGGCATTACCAATTTTTTGTAAGTGACATAGTTATGGTTAGTGCTGTTCCACAAAGTCCAGCTTTCCCACATCCATCTTTCCTAGCAATCTATTTTTCTTTTGATAACTTTTGTTTATAGTTACTTATTAGTAGCATTTAGTCTGTCGCTCAACACTGCCAAAGCTCTCTGGGAGGCTTACATGGAAGGCATAGCTCAGACTTACTGAATTCTATCCAGTGCTGTGTGAGTAGAGTTCCACTCACAAACAGGACTTCCACTTCCTCTCCTCCCCTGCAATGCCCAAAATCGGTTTGGTTTTTCAACCCTCCAGAACTGTTTCTGAGGGTGCACACGGAAGGGAAAGGAAGTTCCACTGTGTGCATGGAAGCCTATTGCACCCGTAAAGCTCCAGCATTAGATACAGCCCCTACTATCATAATTTCTATGCACGCTACATCTCCAGAATACCTTCAGCAGCACTCAAGTTGTCTTCTTTATTTTTTATCCTCCAGGGAGACAGTGGTGGTCCTCTGATGTGTTCTTTCCTAGATGACAAGTATTATCTGGTAGGAATCACCAGCAGTGGTGTTGGTTGTGGCCGACCACAATTACCGGGAGTCTATATCCGTGCCGCAAATTACAGAAGTTGGATTGATTCACATGTATCTGACAACAAAACCACCACTGTGAGCATTCAGTTTGTCCTGATCTTTTCAACTGCTGGATGGGTAACTTTCCACCTCATTTTCTAAAACAGGCAAACTTCTACTCCACTGAACTAGAATAATCTCGAATTGTTTTCTGAATTTACTTCTTTTTCTTGACAAATGTGTTTTAGCCAAATTCATTGATCTGGATTCAGGCATTAAGATCCCGTTGAAATCAAAGTGTAGTTTGTCCCATGGATTTAATTGGGAATGAAAAGTGACACACAGAGCAACCCAAACTGGACTTAGAAACAGCAGTGGAGTGACAAATATGTTGCCACATCAAAAGTCCTGCTGACTCATGCTGACCAAGGCAGATGTTGGGGAGGGGAGGGATATTTTTTGCTGTGCCAGCTCCAGTCTGATATAGCTGAGAGGCCTTGAATATCAAACCTCTCAGGGAGTCTGTGGGACTTTGGGTCCAACAGACCCAAAGCTGCCAGGACCCTGACTCTACCCTGCAATGCCTGTTTTGTGGCTGCTAGCTACCACTGGCAGTAACTTTTTGAACGATTCTGGGGCATCTGCAAAGCAACCCCCATCCCATGGCAACCCCCATCCCATGGCAGAGAGGCGATTACATTTCATCCAGTCCCCATCAACGTGTGTTTATGTAAGGGATTGTGTTATTAGTTTGCATCCAGTCCTTTATTTTTAAACAACCTATATGCTTTGTATTTTTATTATTATTTACTGAATTTATATACTGCCCTATACCCAGACACCTCAGTGTGGCTCACAGAACAAAATAAGATTCAAATATATTATTTCACCCTTAATTTTAAAATATGAACCCGAAAGGCAGTTAACATGTGTGATTTACATTGCAACCATCACACTCTTCAAAATGGGCTAACAGGCATGCTCTGAAAACAGTCACTGAGCATATGATACAAACATATTTTTATTAATGTTTAAGCAGAGGACTCATAATTTGTGGAATTCAAATCTTACCCATTTTTTTATTATTCTAGAAAAAATGTACATGACAGTTGCCTAACAAACAATGCCATACAATTATACCGTGCTTGATAATAAATTTTGCAGTTGAATGTCAACCTATTTGAAACCCAGGTGTAGTATTTATGGGAATCCTTCACTTTCCGTTGCTGGTGCCCAACTTAAAGATGGGGCGTGGGGGGTGTGGTGAATATTATTCACCTGGGCGTGGGGGGTGAGGTGAATATTATTCACTCTGGGCGGCTTCCAACAGAATATAAAAACGTAATAAAATGTCAAACATTAAAAACTTCCCGATACACCTGTGTCCCTGGAAGAGATAAGAAAACAGCCATGTGTTGAACCCTGAGTCAGTCCCTTTTACAGGAACATAGCATTTTGAATACAGGCTTGCTCTTTTGATACAAAGGAGGACAAAAAGTGCTGTGGCATAGTACTGTAGAATTATTCTGTTTTGTTACCATCTCTATACAGCAGCCTAAAGTACAGTGTGTGCTTCTGAACATGACAAGAGCTTAAGAGTGCATTCCCATGCTTGGTCCAGTAATGAATGTTAGATAAAACAAAGAAACACCTATATGCCAGAATACTGTTTCTGGAGTGGAAAGGCGGCAAAAAGGAAAGCTCAATCTGTTGCGTTTCTGCCTCTCAGCTTGTTAATGGCACAGTAAACCTGCCACAAAATGAAACAGGAAACCGAAGTTCAAACTCCTGCTAAGTTACGAATCTCCATTATAGATACCTTGGATCACCATGTACAAATCTCTTTCCTACCTCACATGACTGGAGGGGGGGGTACATACAGTTGGTATTGTGAAGATCTATAAATAAGAGTTAAGTCCCCCCCCCCCAAAAAAGCTGCTTCAGAAGTATTGGGAGGGGGTGAACAGGCGGTTTCCGTCCTCCAGTACAGCATGCGAGGTGACCCCGAAGGTTGTGATCAGGGAAATGAATGGAAATAGCCTTCCCTCCCTCCAGCAAGGCGCTGCCACCGGCTCCCGACACCTCCGCCGACGGGAGGGGAGACCCATTTTGCAGAGGGACAAGTCGCGACACCCGCCGACTGGGAGCGAAGGCTGAGGCGCCAACGCGCAGGCGCCGCCGTCGGAAAAACGTAGCGCGCGGCTGTCACGTGACGCTCAGCCGGGCAGCGCGGGAAAAAAGCGGGAGAAGACTCGCCGCCCGCCATTTTGTGTACTTGACAGACGATGCGACGTCTTCGTGCGCCGGCTGCTGGCTGGCTGGCGCTGCTCCTGCTGCTGGGCGAGGCCGCCGGCGAGAACCCCTCGCCCGGGATCTCGCTAGAGAGTGAGCCCGGCTTCGCTTGGCGTTGGACGGCGGAACCCGCGGGCACATTCTCACGTGTCAGGTTCTCACGTGTCAGGCACGCCCTTCGAGGCTGGGGCTGGAGGGAGGCTGCTAGTGGCCTCCGGTGTTAGGGGCTTCCCCTCCCGTGAGAACCGCCCATAAGGAACGAGGCTAGGGGAGGGGGCTGCTCAATGAGACCCTCGGCTGCCATCGGAAAAATAGGCCAAGGAGAATGAGGGGGTTCGGTTTCTATCCTATTGGAGCAAGCAAAATTACCTGCAGTGTTTTAGGGGTGGGGTGGGGAAATAAAAAATTATTTAGAACCAACCCTTGAATTAATTTGTAGCCTTATGAGGCTTTGCCCTCGGGTGGGAAAAATATTGCGCCCGGGAAAGGGAAGTGGGAGTCAACAGACACTCAAGGAATAGTTTCGGAGAAAAAGGTTTTATTTCTACCATCCATGAACTGGTAGAAGGAGCAAGTGTGATAAGTCACAAAAAGCATGCACGAAGTTCACAGTCCTGTGCACAAGCATATATACCCCTTTCCAGTTCCCTCCTCCTTTCTCCAGAGTCCTGCCCATGAGTTCCTCTGAGCATGAACAGAAAGCTGTCTTGGGACTATTGTGGACTCTTGCCAGGAAAGGAGGGGTGAGAAGCCTTGGGTTCACCTTGTTCAGATGTGTTGCAACTAGAATGAGATAAGATTCATTTCCCAGGCCTGCTATGAACAGAGCCTATTCATTAGCCTTTAAAAGTAACATTTTGCCTTTTGCCACAGCATCTTGTGAGAAAAGCAGAGACAAGCAGAGAAAAGCTGTTTTGGATTTTTTAGAAGACAAAAGGAGTTTTGGACAGTTTTGAGGCCTGGTGTGATTATTGAAGCCTGGGGTGATTTCAGACAGGATTTGGGTATTCTGTCCCTTCAATTGACTGGAAGGTAAAGGGCCACTAGACGGTTAAGTCCAGTCAAAGGCAACTATGGAGTCTATTGATTATGGGACTATTGACTGGAGGGACACAGGTGGTGCTGTGGTCTAAGCCTCTTGGGCTTGCTGATCAGAAGGTCAGCGGTTCAAATCCATGCGATGAAGTGAGCTCCCGTTGCTCTGTCCCAGCTCCTGCCAACCTAGCAGTTCGGAAGCACGCCAGTGCAAGTAGATAAATAGGTACCGCTGTCACGGGAAGATAAACGTTTCTGTACGCTCTGGTTTCCGTCACGGTGTCCCATTGCACCAGAAGCGGTTTAGTCATGCTGGTCACATGAACTGGACAGCTGGCTGTGGACCAACACTGGCTCCCTCGGCCTGAAAGCCAGATGAGCACTGCACCCCATAGTTGCTTTTGGTTGGACTTATCTGTCCAGGTGTCCCTTACCTTTTCCTTTTTTTACCTAATTGACTGGAAACAAGGCTAGATCCTTTTATGGAGAGCACCTTCGAGAGAAGGAATGAGCTGCCCACATACAAAACAGGAACAGTCTTAGATTTCTTGATGCCCCTTGTCCGTCCACCCTCAGAAAGGGGGAGAGGAAAATCATGAACTCTGGATCTTTCCTTGGAACTAGGATCTTACTCAATTTAGAACATGTGATTTTTACCCATCTTCTTGCAGGTTTAGGTGCCCTGTTGGGGTAAAAAAAGAGAGCATCTTACAATAGTCGTATAATGTAGTCTTCTGTTAACATAGGTTAAAATCAGTGATATTGCAGAGGCTGGCTTTGGTTTGCAACCCAACAATACAGTATAACCAGGGTTATTTTCCCCCACACTGTGAATGTTTCAGGTTTGCATAATGTCTCCATCAGGTGTTCTGGGTATCCCCAACAATTCAAGGAATGTACTAGTGCACAAACACAAGTCCTTGCATAAATGGAAAGATGCAAACCAATTGCTGGATTGCATCTCACCAATATAAATTTTGATATTTAGAATGTGGAACCAGGCCACTTGTAGATGAGACCACAGAGGAAGAACGGATTGTAGGTGGACATGACGCTGAACTTGGAAGATGGCCTTGGCAAGTTAGTCTTCAAGTTCACCATACTAATGGAAGATACCTTCATGTATGTGCTGGATCTTTAATTGATTATGACTCCGTGCTAACAGCAGCACACTGCATTCAAAACAGGTATATATTCAGATCTTTATATATTCAATCTTTTTTCTGTGTCTGGTGTGAGAAAAGTATATGGATCAAATATAAGTATATGGACTTACTGAATGTTTTTTGTATGTGTATCCATACATGTGGCTCTTTATCTTATTTCAGCTTTTTGCAAGGCCAGGTGATTTGTAGTGTTATAGCTATATTATGGATATCTGTCAGAGAAAACCCTCTCAAACACACGGAAGAGGCAAAAACGAAGCAAAAGAGAAACCACAAAGACAGTGGTATATAGAATAAGGACCCCCCCCCCTTTACCCATAGAAAAAAGGAATCTGCCAACCTGACCAGAGGCAGGGCAGAACTGGAGGGTAGAATGGCTCCTAATCCTGGAAGAGGCAAAAGACTTGAAATGCTTTGCCTATCTGTTCCAGAGGGAGGATCCATCCTATTCACTGAATGTCCCCCAGTCCACTCCAACAAATTTCTGAATATAATTCCCCCCTGGGATAATGCGCATCATAAAATCAACTCCCTGCAAAAAAGGCACAAACAGGAAAGGAAATAACATTGCTCTATTTACAGACACAATTGTCATTGTGGCATTCCAAGCAATGCCATAGCTACGGAGGGGCTAGCCCCCAGAGGGGTGCCATTGTGTGCCAAACTCTGTCTTTGACCTGGGTGAAATAAAGCCTAGTTTTGCCCAATTCCAAGTTAGTTGAACTGAATTGAAACTCTTGTTGAGCATGTTTTGAGCTTGCTCTGACTAGTGTTACCTATCTGTATATCTGTTTGGAATGTAAGATTTGCTGGATATGTTGCTTTTATTATATCTCTTTCATTCTTTTGGTGTTTGATGAGTCTAGCTTCATGTTTATTTTTGAACAGATGGTGAAGCAAGACACAAAATTCATTGCTCTGAAGTTGCAATCCTAGCTTAATGATTGACTCTGCAAGGGCTTTCATTTTGTCCTAGGACAACACCAGAGCTTTGGAGAGCTGTGTTTGGCTTGCGTCGACTTTATGGAGACAAGATTCATTCTGTAAACAGCCAGGTGATGAAAATCATGCCCCACTGTCGTTATGATGCAAGAAATCACGTAAACGATATTGCCTTGTTTAAATTAAGCCAGGTTATCACATACAATGACTATATTCAGCCCATCTGTTTACCTAGCACCCCTCTTCTCCTGAGTGACAGGAACCCATGTTATATAAGTGGATGGGGATTGACAAAAGAGAATGGTAAATATTTCCTTTTCCTTTTATTTTTTATTTATTGACTTCATATACCGCCCTATACCTGAAGGTCTCAGGGCGGTTCACAGAACAAAATCAGAATATAAAACCCATATATATATATATATATATATATATATATATATAGTTTCAACTAATTTGTTATTGAGAGTGAGAATTAGTTTGGTGATCTTAGAATACCTCCTTGCTGTGAATACATTGGGACTATTTCACATTACTCGGAAGGAAACCCAGGTTTCCCAACAAGTATACACTCAGTAGGTGTTCATGGCCAAAACAAATAAACTGACAATGAGCAGAAGAAACTTAGGACCACAACATATGCACATTTCACATACAGTGGTACCTTGGTTCTCAAACTTAATCCATTCCGGGAGTCCGTTCCAAAACCAAGGCACGCTTTCCCATAGAAAGTAGTGCAAAATGAATTAATCCATTCCAGACTTCTAAAAACAACCCCTAAAACAGCAATTTAATATGAATTTTACTATCTAACGAGACCATTGATCCATAAAATGAAAGCAATAATCAATGTACTGTACTATAAAATAAATAAGACAGTATTGTAGATGATAAAAAGGAAAATTTAATTTTTTTCTTCCCTGCACTGATGATAGTCAGGATGGGGGGCTTTTATCAATTTCCGCAGTCATACAAACAATCAATCAATCAATCAATCAATCAATAGCTGAATTGGGTTCCACACAGTCACAAAAACAAATTAACCAAAAAAGCCTCAAAAACAAAAACACAAAATAAATAGCAAAAACAAAAGCACCAAACTTAATCCGTTCCGGAAGTTTGACTTCCGAAATGTTCGAAAACCAAGGCACAGCTTCTGATTGGTACAGGTGCCCTGGAAACAATAGCCGACAGCCGCATCGGACATTCAGCTTCCAAAAACAGTTTGAAAACTGGAACAGTTACTTACCGGTTTTTGGAGTTTGAGAACCAAGATGTTTGAGAACCAAGGTACCACTGTACTTGATCTCAGCTTTACACACTGTGACCAGGGGGACTAGACAGGGGGGTGGGGCAGCCTTGCTTATCAGTGTCCTGGAGACTTGTGAGAACCTCCAGAACCCTTGTGTGACTCAGAGCCCAGTAAGAAAGGTGGAGGACTTAAAAGCTCTTTCCACAAAGGGTTTTCCTGCCACAGAAATAGTTTTTAAGCCCTCTGCCTTGCATTCTGGGCTCTGGGAAGGTTGCTTGACATCCCACATAACCCCTCACATAACTTGTGGTCCTATTGTAATTAATTTTATTACAACTTAGTACGCTGCTGCCATGACTTCTAACCCTACCCATGGTGATGCCTAAACTCATTGCACCATCGTTAAGCCCAGCCATTCAGATTGCTCATTTAAAGGTTGCACCACTAGAAAATTTAAAGGAGAATGCAGCACACTCAAAGATAAATGGGGTTGCATCTACAGCTGAGAGTATACATTGAAAGTAGATGAATAAATGATTAATTTAATTTGGAATATGCAGAAAATATAAAATAAAAATTTAAGGGGGGAAGGAAGTCGAGTTTTGAAATGTTAAATTGATTGTAAAATTATTGAAATGTATAAGATTGAAAATCATAAATAAAAAATATTTTTTTAAAAAAGGAATTGTATCTACAGCTCTGTATTCACCTAGGGTCAGTGTACCAAAATTCATCACGTCTCCAAGATGGTGGAATGACTTTTGAGCTCCGTTTTAGCAATTGACATAGGTTCTCTGCACTTTAATGGGGATGTGGCTGCGGTGCATGAGGCTTAAGAAAGTTACTTTGGACCAATAGATGTCAACAGCCATCATTTTTGCATATTGTTCAATATGTTACAGAATGTTAAACGGAGGCATACTACCAGCTGTATTTTATGTATTCATTATAGGTACACCAAGTTATATATTACAAGAAGCTGAAATAAAAGTTTTTCCACACGAAGTCTGTAATAGTTACGATTGGTATAATGGACGACTATCAAGGAATCAGCTTTGTGCTGGCTCTGAAAGTGGACATGTTGACGCTTGCCTGGTAAAATGAAGATAATTCTGTTTCAAAACAAATTGAAGAAACATGTTGTCTTGTTGTTGGTAGCTCAAATATCATTACTGGATGAGGGTAACACCGGTCACAGTACTACCAAAGCAGTTGGAAAATTAATAGAAATAAGTTGCTGTTTCTTCATTTGATGAAATGGTCTCATTGACACATCACAGTAAAATTCAAGCAATACCATAATTTCATGTGCCTAATATTGATTTGAGATTGCATGCGGCATAATTCCAGTTAAGATATAGAACTTGTTACCACTATTTTCTTTTTGGGTCCTTTTTTGGCTCACTGAAATATACTAGTAACTGAGAAATGAGAGTGGGGACTTTTGAGTTTACTTTAGAAAGAAAAGTGGAGCATACATTTCAAAACATAAAATAAATGAAAGAAGAGCTATTCATAAAAATTCAGGGTATTCACTTATTTCCACTTTGCTTCCCTCCAAAACAGAATTTGGCAACAGAGGGTGAGGCAAGAATTGTAATAAAAACATGGCTCTTGTTATGGTAGCTAACATTAAATGGAATATCATGTACAGTACTATTATTGTATGACTAGCTTGATGTCTAGAATTCCTCTCCCCACCTGCCCCAAATGATCACATTTTTAAAGTGGCCTACCTGTTGGTACTCAAGAGTGGGTGGCGCTGTGGTCTAAACCACAGAGCCTAGGGCTTGCCGATCAGAAGGTCAGCGGTTCGAATCCCCATGATGGGGTGAGCTCCCGTTGCTCGGTCCCTGCTCCTGCCAACCTAGTAGTTCGAAAGCACATCAAAGTGCAAGTAGATAAATAGGTACCACTCCGGCGGGAAGGTAAACGGCATTTCCATGCGCTTCTCTGGTTTGCCAGAAGCGACTTAGTCATGCTCGCCACATGACCTGGAAACTGTATGCCGGCTCCCTGGGCCAGTAAAGCGAGATGAGTGCCGCAACCCTAGAGTCGTCCACGACTGGACCTAACGGTCAGGGGTCCCTTTACCTTACCTGTTGGTAGTGCTGTTGAGCCACAAAGGAAGATTACCCAATTCATTATTTCCAGACTCATCCTTATTTCCTAGCAATGAGTATATTCTCTTGATGATTTCTGAGAGGTAAAACTCAAAACGATTGTATCTCAATCCCTCTGCATGTGAAACCTTCCGAATACTGTCAACAACACTTAGATTGTCTTCTTTATTTTTCATTTTCCAGGGAGACAGTGGTGGTCCTCTGATGTGTTATTTGCCAGATGATGACAAGTTTTATCTGGTAGGAATCACCAGCTTTGGTATTGGCTGTGGTCGACCAAAATTACCAGGAATCTATATACATGCAGCTAATTACAGAAGTTGGATAGATTCACGCCTACTTGGCAAAACCTCCATTGTGAGCATTCCATGTGTTCTGATTTTTTCAACTGTGGTGTGGGTAACCATTCATCTTGTTCTGTGAACAGGCAAACTCTGCTTCCATTGCACTTTTAAACTCAATTATTTCCTCCTGCAAATCTTTACCAAAATGCAATATTTAACAGTTACTATGCTTTATAATCTACTTTGAATTGACAAATTCAAAAACAAGTTTTATCTGCAAAGATGTAAACCCAGAAGCACTGTTCATTTAATTTCCTTTATGAATCGCTTCTCATAAAGCTTCCCAAAGCGATTTCACAATAAAAAATAAGTATATATAGACTGGTTTATCCTTGCCTCCCCTTGTTATGCTGCTTCCATCATCCTCCTGGAAAAAAAACCCCTGCTCTTTAGTGTTCAATTGGAGCGAACAGGAATCTGGGTTTCCCCCAGATTGCCATTTGTTCTGATATATCACTAAAGAGCGGGTTTTCCCTTGGAAAGGGGAAAACTCCAGTCAAGCGGGAAACTGCCAGGACTTGGGCTTTCTAGGCACAGCACATGCAGAATTTACATATATGTATATTTTACATTTTTTGATGGGTGGGGTATAAATAATAAAATCATTATTATTATGTACAATTTTAAAAGCTACAGTAGTGAGATCAGTGGTAGCTAATAAATAAGTTGCCTGTGTTTAGGACCAAGCTTTATCAGTACAAGGTAGACTGGTTTGTTGAGTGATACATTATTGTTTCAGTGTTTTATCACACACCGTTGTAATTTATTGTTTAATACTGATGTGAACTGTTCACAAGTGCTTTATCAGCTGCGGAAAAGTGGCATATAAATCTTGAAACAAATAGCTCTCATTCTACCATAAGTCCTTCTTCCTAGTGTGCTCTAGTAGTTAAGAGACATGGGTTGAAATCCCCACTTGGTTATGAAGCTCATGGGGTAACCTTGGGCCAGTCACGAACTCTCATCCTAAACTGTTTCATAGGGTTATTGTGATAATATTTGGGGGGGGGGGACAATGTACAATGCACACCATGGGAAAAGTTACAAAGAGTGCTGTAGAATTACAATACTGTACTGTGCTTCAGTTGGCCAGATGCAAAGCCAACCTTGCATGAGTTTTACACACACCCCAAACACTGAGTTGATTCAGAACTAAATCCTTTTAAGATACGCTTTCCCCCGCCCTCACTGCATAATGGTCGCCTATAAGAGGCAATCGTAGGAGGGCACTTGTGTTGCTCTTACACAAGCATTGTCCAGTCCTGACACTAAGGTCTAACTCTGAGGGCCTTCTGACGGTTCCCTCACTGCGAGAAGGGAGGTTACAGGGAACCAGGCAAGAAGAGGGCCTTCTCAGTAGTGGCACCCACCCTGTGGAACACCCTCCCATCAGATGTCAAGGAAATAAACAACTACTGGTACCTGACCTTTAGAAGACATCTGAAGGCAAATTTTTAATGCCTAATATTTTACCATTTTTATATCAGGGACACAGATGGTGCTGTGCTCTAAACCACTGAGCCTCTTGGGCTTGCCAATCAGAAGGTTGGTGGTTCGAATCCCTGCGATGGGGTGAGCTCCCGTTGCTCTGCCAACCTAGCAGTTTGGAAACACGCCAGTGCAAGTAGATAAATAGGTACCGCTGCAGTGGGAAGATAAACAGCGTTTCCGTGTGCTCTGGTTTCCATCACTGTGTCCCGTTGTGGCAGAAGCGATTTAGTCATGCTGGCCACATGACCCGGAAAGCTGTCTGTAAACAAACCCGGCTCCCTCAGCCTGAAAGCCAGATGAGCACTGCACCCCATAGTCGCCTTTGACTGGACTTAACTGTCCAGGGGTCCTTTACCTTACCTTTACAATTTTTTAAGCTGCCCAGAGTGGCTGGGGAAACCCTGCCAGATGGGTGGAGTATAAATAATAAAATCATCATCATTATTATTAGGCATATCAATCCTTATTTATCAAAATCCCTTTAACTGCTAAAAGAACCCATGCCCCCGCCCGTTGCCTCACTCAGCCCCGATTACTTTCGTAAAATACGATTTATTGTAACGGGCAAAGCCGATATCAGCTGCCGTCGCTGTGACATTTCACCAGGCGGTTTTTTGCTTTCCTTACGTCGGGTTAAATAATAGGAAGCTTCGCTTTCGTAGGGCTTGGGGAGAGGTCGTCCCCATCCTCCCTCGTTGCCGGCTCTCGGGATTCCCTTATCGATCCCCGACAGGAGACTCCCGCCCGGAAGAGCAAGCGATCCAACCGACGGGCGTAAAGAAGGCGCGGAAGCTCCCGCTGCGCGCTTCGCCCCCCCCCCACCTTCCCCTCCCCCGCGCTAACGTCACTTCGGCCGGAGGAGAAAGTTTCCTCGACGGACGATGCGGCTAAGCCGTCTCAGGGCAGCCGCTGCGCCTCTGCTGGCGCTGCTGCTGGGTCAAGCCGTGACCCTGAATATAACGTCTCTGCTTCCCTCGGAGGGTGAGCCGGGCTTTCCTCGTCCCCCTTGAGCGGTGCGCGGCCCGTCGGAAGCGTTTAGGATCGCTCAGCGTTTAGGATCGCAGGGGCGTGGAGCGCGTTTTCCCCGAGGAAGGCGGGGAGCAGGAGGGAAGCCGCTTCAAAACCTCCGGTGGGACGTGCGCGGAGCGCGCAACAGGCGGCGCAGCTTCGCCATCGGGGTCGCCGCTGGGGAGGGAAGGATGCGAAGGCATTGGATCCCTCAAATCAAGCGGGCGGTTTCTTTCCTGCAGGTCGAGGCCCATGGATCCGCCGTGAGGATCCCTCCCCGTCTGCCGGCAAGCGGCTCGGGGGGTTGCATTTGGGTCCTGGAAACGACCACTGTTTATACTTCTAGATATGTGTGCATTTATAAATATTTATTCTATATTTGAGACTTAAAATACTTATAGCACTATACACTGATCCTTGAAGGTTTATGCCCCCCATAACTAGTCAGTCTGGAAGGTTGCTGCCTCTTTTTTCAGGCACACCTTCTACCACCCAGCCAACTTCTTTGTTGCTACCCTTTCTGCTCTGCTGTGAAATCTATTATCTCTGGCTGACACAGATTTCACAAGGTGTTGTACAAGATTTAAACACTCTGGTATACATACTGGGAAACAAGTTACCATAAATATCCTAGTTTTGACCTTTTTAATAATACAAAAACAAAAAAACCAACTTGCAGACATAACTAGCCACTTGGCATTCCTCACACAATAGTTTTGGCCTTTTTATAACAGAAAAACAAAAACCCAACTTGGAGTTCTAATTAGCCACTCTGGAGTTCCTCACAGGGCCTTGCAGAGCCAGGCAGAGACCCGGGCCAGGTAGATAATGTGCCCCCCCCTTTTTTTTTACCCTGGGGATAACTGAAGTCTTATAAATAAGTAAGTATATAAATAATTTTCACAAAAGTTATGCTGACAAATAATTTTATTTCAAGGCTTGAACCGTATCTGCATATAAAGACAAAATGGAAAATATAGATAAATATGCTGATCAAAGCCCCATTTGGAATCGGAGGCCCGGGCCAAGTGGCCCATATGCCCCCCCCCCCCCCGTTTGGGCCTGGTTCCTCACACAATAAAGTTTACACGCAAACACACCCCTGTGTTTGGGGTAGGTAGCATAGTTTGGAATAGCTGAAGTATACACATGTTAACCCTTCAAATTATTGTAGAAATAGTGTATTCCTTCCTTTTAATTAGATTGGATCACATCTTGTGTTATTTTATGTTTTAAAGGGTTTTTTTAATATAAAAAAACCACCCCTCCATCTTGAACCACCCAGCGACACTTGTTGGAAATAAAACATTGGGGGGGGGACAGCATGCCCCCTGACTCATACGGCCATGATGGGTTCTTCCACGGGGACCCAAATGCCATCCCCAGAGCCAGGAGATGGGGGCTGCGAATGCGGAAGGCAAGCTCTGCAGGATTCCTACATGTGGGTTTCTGTTTCGCGCTCTCATTCTCGCATTTTTGCAGTTCAGATGGGAAGCGAATCGGGAGCAGGGCAGTCACATGTGAAAGCTACTTCCAAATTGGTGCCGCTCACAAGGCCGCTGAAATTTATGCAGACGAGCCTCCGTTATAGCAGAAATTTGGGCGTGTGGAGGTGCTGGTTCTCACAAATGATGTCTCCGGTTAAGTGGTACCGTGTAGTCCAGAACCTATGCATGGTAATGGGTGCATTTTGCCAAGTTCATACCTTGGGCTTTATATCCATTGGCACAAGAGAGAAACGGGATTTTAAGGAAGTTGTGGGGGAGCAACACCATGACCAAACAATAAGTGGCAGTGAATACAATAAGGCAGCCCTGTTTAGGGAAGCTTTTAATGTTTGAATCATGGTATTTTAATATTTTGTTGGAAGCTGCCCAGAGTGGCTGAGGAAGCCCAGCCAGATGGGCAGGGTACAAATAAATTATTATTATTATTATTATTAATATTATTGTTATGATTGTTATGATTGTAGTAGTAGTAGTAGTAATAGTAATAATAATAATAATAATAATGTTCTGACGTTCGTTTCATTTGGAAAATAGGCTTTTTAAAATAAACTTTTCTAAAGCAGACTTTAATTGTTTGTTGGGTTTTGGGGCAAGCTGTTGTGTCATGACTGATGGTTTGGATTTTCTGCGATCAGTTCTCAAAGTCAAAGTGGTTGTAGGGAGAAAATAGCACCTCATTGAAGCATGGAGCTTTCAATCGATTGTGTAAACTTAAAACCATAAGCAAAGCTTCCAGGATCAGGCCAGCGGCCTATCTAAGCGCAGCAACTTGTCCTCTGTGGCCAATCAGATGCCATTGGAAGCAGTCATCAGGAGTTTTGGGGCACAGCGTCGTCAGTGTAATGTGCTGTATGTGGGGTTTGCAGCTAGTGCAGAGCAGACCACAGCTTGGGTGGCGAGTGGGCACATACCATGCCAGCATTGAGGGATCTTGCAGTGACTGCCTAATAGCTACCAAGCTAGTTTTAAGTTTCTGCTTTCCTACATACAAAACCCTATACAGTCGTACCTTGGATCCCGAACGCCTTGGTACTCGGACATTTTGGCTCCCAAATGCCGCAAACCTGGAAGTGAGTGTTCCAGTTTGCGAACGTTCTTTGGAACCCGAACGTCCAACAGGAGCTTCCTGCAGCCAATCAGAAGCTATGCTTTGGTTTCTGAACGTTTTGGAAGTTGAACAGACTTCTGGAACTGATTCCATTCGAGTTCCAAGGTACGAAGGTATAATTGCACCAAATTACCTATATATTTAAAAAAAGCCCCCTGCACTATATGATCAGCTAATGAAGCCTGGTTAGTTTTCTTAAGCTAAAGTTTTGGAGGAAATGAGTGAGACTGAATGGTGGCAGAAGCTTAAGTTTAAGTGGCCAGCAGGAGTGGGAGTTGGGTTTTGTTGTCCAATAAGTAAATAAATACTTCCCTCCACAATGCCCAACAGAAATTCATCCGGTGACAGAATTGTTGTGCCATACCGATCCATTCAAAACAACGGTTCTAAGGATCTGCTTTAAATGTATTTGTTGCTGAACGCCTGCTGTATTTTGAGGGACGTATCTCACCACTAGCATAACTGTTTTCATTTCTAGATTGCGGGACAAGGCCTCTGATGGGTGAGATGACAGTATGGAATCGGATTGTGGGTGGACGTGATGCTGAGCCAGGGGCGTGGCCATGGCAAGTTAGTCTTCAAGTTTACCGCTTTGGTACAGGATATCACCATGTATGTGGTGGATCCGTGATTAATAACTACTCAGTGCTGACAGCAGCACACTGCATTAAAAAATGGACGTAGGTATATTTCTGTTCTAAATCTTTTTCTTCTTTTTTTGCCAGTTATAGGTGTGAAAAAAGTATATTTGTTAAAACGACTAGCTTATTTTTGAAATCTGTATCTACCGCTAGAGAGAGACCTGGAACAAAACATTTCAGTATATCAATAACAGGAGCAACCCACTTGCGGCAATAGGCCTGTAACATCAATTCAGAGATCAGAAGCAGGAGGATAGTTCAGAAATTGGGGGCCCTTTTTCCTTTCACCCCCCCCCCATCCCCACCTGAAACCATTCCCTGCTATGCTTTATAGCAAGGGTGGGGAACCTTTCACAGCCCATGGGCAACCAGAGGCAAAAAGTGGATTGAACAATCAATGCAATTCATACATTTCTGGAGTTCACAGGTTTCTACACACACACAAACGTGCTTAGCCCTCCAACCACCAGGCAGTGAATTCCAGTGCAGACATCCAAACGCTTTGCAAATATCAATACAAGGCATGGAAAACCAGATCTCTGCAGCGGAGTTCATTACCAAAAAAAAGGCCATCTGGACCCTGCAGTTAAAAGAACTACCACCCAGTCATAAATACCCCCTTCTTGGGCAAGGTGGTGGACAGATATCTACTAGACTGTTGTAGTTTTTCAGATCTGAAAAAGGGGCAAGGAAAGAGCAAGGTCTCTGCTTTCTGTGTACAAAATGAGTTCACATCTGTCTGCAGGAAAATGCCAAGCATTTATTTATTTAGAGCATTTGTACTCTGCTCTTTAGCCAAGAAGCCTCCCAGAGTGGCTTACATGAAATCAAATCAAGACACTTCCTACCTGTAGGCTTACAAACCAAAAAACAAACACACAAGGGAAAAGGGAGGAGGAGGGAAGAGGAAATCAAAACTCAAGCACCGATTTCTAGACAGTTTCTATATTTCTGTATTGACCAGCCAGCATAGTTCAGAGGCCTGATGGAACTGGGCCGCCAGCAAAGCAGATGCAATGAAACCTGCTTCCTGTATGATTAATTCATGGATCCTATTGGAGACATTTTATACTGCAAAAGAATAGCTTCAGTAATTACTTCCTTATCTCTTATGTACAGCATATTTTAAAAGCACATTAAAAGGGGACCTCTGACCGTTAGGTCCAGTCGTGGACGACTCTGGGGTTGTGGCGCTCATCTTGCTTTATTGGCCGAGGGAGACGGCATACAGCTTCCGGGTTGTGTGGCCAGCATGACTAAGCTGCTTCTGGCAAACCAGAGCAGTGCACGGAAATGCCGTTTACCTTCCCGCCGGAGCAGTACCTATTTATCTACTTGCACTTTGACGTGCTTTCGAACTGCTAGGTTGGCAAGAGCAGGGACCGAGCAACAGGAGCTCACCCCATTGTGGGGATTCGAACCGCCAACCTTCTGATCAGCAAGCCCTAGGCTCTGGTTTAGACCACAGCGCCACCTGCGTCCCATTACTTCTTCCCAAAATCATGGGAACCATAGTTTGCCTCCTCACTGCCCCAGTACCCTAAACAAACTACAGTCCCCAGGATTATTGGGGGGGGGGGGAGAGAGTCGTGTGCTTTAAGAGTGCAATGAATGTTACTTAAATGTGGTGTGGCTCTGTTTACTGCAGATAATCATACTTTTCAACTTAGTTTCTTGCAGGTGTCTCTGGTGCAACTGGTTAGTGCATTTGCCTGTTAACCAAAGGTGTATTTGACTTTTCAACTCCGAACAGGGATAGTTTGAAGGTCGGCAGTTCGAATCTGCACGACAGGGTGAGCTCCTGCCCCACCTCCTGCCAACCTAATAGTTCAAAAGCACGCCAGTGCAAGTAGATAAATAGGTACCACTGTGGCAGGAAGGTACGGTAAATGGCATTTTCGTGCGCTCTGTCTTCCGTCACAGTGTTCTGTTACGCCAAAAGCGGTTTAGTTATGCTGGCCACATGAACTGGAAAGCTGTCTGCAGACAAAGGCCGGCTCCCTTGGCCTGAAACAAGATGAGCGCCGCAACCCGATAGTCGCCTTTGACGGGACGTAACAGTCCAGGGGGCATTTACCTTTACCTTTATGTTAGCTCAATGAAACTATGATTTAGCCAGAAGTATTTATAATTACATCTGGAAATCAAATAATCAGCATCAAAGAGCAGTAGGTGTAGTTGCACTGTGATAAAGAAGTGGCATTAAGAGGTGGTAATTATATTGAGAAGACATGCCCACATTCTTGATGGAGACGCAGACAAATATTTTTGCACAAGATCTCCATTATTAAGGTATAAAACAAACAAATGGAAATAGATGTTGCTCACACACAAATCACAAGACTGTTGTAAAGGTGGTAGCATTTGCTTTTGCAGTCTTCCACACTTCTGAATGTTTTTTTACAAGGCAATGGAGTAAAAATGTAGTGGAGGACAGAGAAAGAGTGGTTGGGGTGAGGAACAATATAAAATCCAGAATATTTTTCATCAGGATCTGCCCCAGAATATTTTCCATCAGGATCTGCCTACTGATGTGAACAGTAAGCAGTGGAACAGCAACAAATATGGTGACTGAAGAAGGTATGTGGGTGTCTTATGAACCAATCACATGTGCAGAAAAATCATTTCTGAACCACCCGTTTGTAAGAAAATTCCTGTATGTGGACATGATAAAGGGATTTTATTCTCTCTTAGGGATCCAGCATTTTGGAGGGTTGTATTTGGCTTGCACCATCTTTATAACTATGAATCTTCTACCGTAAAGCGCCATGTCAGAGCTATCGTGATGCATTCTGGTTTCAAGAGAAGCACGTACGAAAATGATGTTGCCTTGTTTAAACTAAAAAGGCCTATCAGCTACAGTGATTATATTCAGCCTATCTGCTTACCTAACAGCACTACTCAACTAGTGGCAGAGGAAAACCCATGTTTCATAAGTGGATGGGGAAACACAGAGGAGAAGGGTAAATATCTTATGTGTCCTTTAATCTGTGTTAAAAATCAGTTTGGTGATCTAATTGAGATTTGGTGATCTCAGGAAGAATCTTTGCAGTGAGTTGTATTCAATGCTAGCCCTTCTCAGAGTAGCATTGGATTCACTCCAGTGAGGACATTTGGGATTCTTTCGCACAATGCACAGAAAGAAAACTGAGTTTGCTGTAGAATGTACGGAGGATTCCTTGTACCAGTCAAAGTGCTCTGTGTTTGTGTGTGTGTTCGTTGCATTCACACTGTGTGTTTTTAAATGTACTCTTAAAATGCTTTTTAAAAAGTATTAATCTTCTGTGGAATACTGGAAATAGACTTCACAGGGGATGTGTGGCACAGTTCATGAGTTTTATCATTGTCCTTTCCCAAGAGCTGCTATAGCTAGCAATTTTATATTACACAGCGCTAAAGAAACACAAGCATACTTCTAACAGTGTTTTGTGCTGATTACAGGTAGAGGAAAATTTATATTACAAGAAGCTCAAGTTGACGTTATTCCACTATATATCTGCAATAGATATGACTGGTATGCAGGCGTAGTATCGTGGAATATGCTTTGTGCTGGTTCTGAAACTGGACATGTGGATAGCTGCCAGGTAAAAAGGAAATAATTCTATTTAAAAACATATTGCCAAAAATATATTCACGTGTCATTTTTTACCAGGCTTCCCATCTCCCTTTCTGCATGCGTACACAAACTAGCTTGTACTCACAGAAATGTGGTTTTGGGAATCTTTAATCTGGAGATCATTGCACACCTCAAAGTTATTGAACTATACCATTGCCAAGTTGTTTTTCTTACTTGGGAGAGTTAGCAAAAGACTCATAGATTGCAAGATAAATAGTATTTATTTTAACAAAATGGCTGAGAAAGTGGCTTTGTAGCTAGAAGCGTCAGTTGCAATGGTACAGAATAAAACAGGTAAGTTACTACACAAACGCACATTGCCTAGACCAAAAGCCTACACTTAAGTAACAAGACTGCAAGTGGCAGCACAGTGATAATGCTCAGATGCTGATGACTGATGTTTGTGAAAATGGGGAGGGCAGAAAGACAGCAAGGTTTAGGAAATGAAGAAGGCAGAAATCAAAGGAATGAATAAAATGTTGGTGTTTGTGTTGGGATACTGCCAGGGAGACAAAGTCCATCATGACTCCACGTCGCCTCCGGACGATCCATCGATCTCCCGTAGATACAGTATCAGCAATTAGCGACACGAGCTCCAGAAATAGCTTGCCACATTCCAGAGCTGATGCACGCTCTATCAGCAGAGTTTGCATAGCGAAAGATGCACTCAGGAGAGCATATTTACAAGTTTATTCAGCGTTGGTCAGAACAAAGAAAAAACATGACTGCCTGCTTCAGTGTCTCAGACACAGAGAGAGAAACGAAAGCAATAGACAAAACATAAACTTCCTGTGAACAGGAAATACGTAGACTCTGTGACTCACAAAGCCTGCTCCCTTTTAAGGTGGAACGGAAATATCCTAACAGTTTGGAGTTAAAAAGCTGACCGAAGGTGAACTGAATACTGAATCCCTGCTAGAGGTGATTATCCTGGATATGATCACATTAAGACTCAGGGTTTTCGAAAAAACACGAAAGCTGTGTTCATTGTAGGAAATACATATGTGATAGGAAAGATCCTAGTTCTAACCCGAATAGCTAATTCTTCCCCCACTATGAGGTATGGAGAAAGAGTGGAATTGAGGCCAGCAACCCTAAGAGTATTGGTCTAACACTGAGAGAAGATCAATAGGTCAGCACAAGGACGACAAGCTTGGGAGGTTCCTCACTAATCTACCCTTTCCTCATGCAGATACATCAGCCTACAGGGCAAGCAGAGTTGCCCCTGACATTGTTAAACACTAATAGTTGCCTGTCCTGAGGAAACGATTGGTTCCCTGAGTTTTACTATGATCTGAAGGTGTGAGGGCATGTCTGTGATGGGTGTTCGGCGCACATACAGTGGTACCTTGGTTCTCAAATGCCTTTGTACTCAAATACTTGAGAACCAAACGCCGAAAACCCAGAAGAAAGTGTTCTGTTTTTTGAAAGTTTTTGGAAGCCAAATGTCCAATGCGGTTGCCAGCTATTTTTTCCAGGGCACCTGTACCAATCAGAAGCTGCTCCTTGGTTTTTGAATATTTCAGCAGTCAAAAGGACTTCCAGAACGGATTAAGTTTGGCGCTTTTGTTTTTGCTATTTATTTTGCGTTTTTGTTTTTGAGGCTTTTTCGATTGATTTGTTTTTGTGACTGTGTGGAACCCAGTTCAGCTACTGATTGATTGATTGATTGATTGATTGTGTGACTGCGGAAATGGATAAAAGCCCCATCCCCCTCCAAACAATGACTAACATCAGTGCAGGTAAGAAAAAATAATGATTTTAATTTTTATCACCTACAATATTGTCTTATTTATTGTATAGTACTGTACATTATTGCTTTCATTTTATGGATCAGTGGTCTCGTTAGATGGTAAAATTCATGTTAAATTGCTGTTTTAGGGGTTGTTTTGAAAAGTCTGGAACGGATTAATCCATTTTGCATTATTTTCTATGGGAAAGCATGCCTTGGTTTTGGAACGCTTTGGTTTTGGAATGAACTTCCTGAACGGTTTAAGTTTGAGAACCAAAGTACCACTGTATTTTGTTGGCCATTCTACCATTCTACCTATGTGTCAAGAAACATCCGGGGAAAAGGCTCAAGCAGTGATATATATATATATATATATATATATATATATATATATCTCCAAGATAAGCCAGCCTTTGTAGTTTGCTCTTGAGCTAGGCCCATACACGAACCCTGGGTTCCTTGCCTAATGCGGTTCAAAACACATTTTTAAAAGCTTCCTTAAGGGAGAATACTAAGATAATGTTCCTTTAAGAGGCCCTGACTAACCCAAAGAAAATAGCAAACTTGGAGAGGGTCAAGAAGGGCAATCTAACTAAGTTTAACAAGGTTTTTTTCCATGGGAATCCACAAGGTCAGGTACCCTAGGGAAGAACTAGAAAAAGCTGGGCAGTTTTGGGGTCTCAGGGAAGTCCAGTTAAATGAAAAAGATAACCTGATGGATGGTGCTTTATAACCAAGAGATGACCATCTTAAAGTCGAAGATGGATGCAAGGACTGCAACATGACAAAGGACACAGGTAACAAGTTGTCAGCAGGCACAACATGATCTCCTGTTACAAGGGGCCCCTGAGACAATTGAAATACCTTTCTAGGTGACGAAGATTTCCCACTTGGGAAGAGGCAGCGGCACTTTCCAAGAGAATGGAAAATGCAACTTAACCAAATTACCAGTGGAAAATGTTATTGCCATTTTATTTTCGAATATCCAATATACTTTGTCTATTCCCCCCCCCCAATGTTAATAAAACCTATTAAAAAGAAAAAGCTACTGCCTTGACATGCCTTTTTGGGGGAGGGTGTCCTGTGACCCCCCCTCTCCGATGATAGCATGCTGCTGCAGTCCAATAGGATGAGGTTTTGAAACCCTCAACCAATCAGGAGGGTGGGGGAATTTGGGCTTGAGGCAGGAGAGCTTAGTTGCATACCCAGACATGTTCTGAGAATGAACATGGCAGCATCAAAGCCGGCCGTGGCACCTGTGGTCTTTACCTACCTACTAGGCACTTTGAAGAAGAGCACTAGGAGAGCACAGTAGGTCAAGAAGGCAGATACTGTGAGTTTATCATACTCCATGGCAGCCATCAGTGTTAAACCTGAAAAGGGAAAGTCAGGGATGTTGGGGGGGGGAAATACCTGTTTCAACCCAAAGCTTACATGTAACCATGTTTGCAGTGGGTCCAGACCCAGAACTTGAAGCTGCAATCCTTGTAAATGCTGTGATTCTGACCCAGAAGTCTATTGTGGTGTGTGTGTGTACCCATTTCCTGAAGGATGAGGGCAAGGAGCCCACATCAACACGCTTACCTGCAACGATGTTTACAGCAGGACAGGATCCAGACCCTGAAACTATGTTCCCTGGCAAATTCCAGCGATTCTGGTCCAGAGTGGGATTGTAGATATATGTGTATATAATATTGATGCTCAGCGGATGAGGTCACATCCATTTCCCTACCTGTAGAGGCTGTGGGTGGCAGTGTAACTTTTGAAATCGCAGAAGAGAATAGAGCATGGAGAAAAGGAAGCTTTAACTGAAGAGTTGGAGGAGAAGATTCTGCAGGTGAGAGTTTTGTATCTGAATGATGTGCGTGTTTGATTAGTATGTTGGTTTGCCTTGTTACTAAAGAGCTTCTCCGTTTTCTACAGGGTGCTATATAACTAGTGGTAATTTTGATAAAGCGTCAATTGATGGAAGAGTACTTTAGAAACTGCAGGAGAAAATGGAGTATGAAGAAAAGGAAGATTTAACTGAATAGATGGATGAAAAGAGCTTGTCGGTTGTTAATATCTGTCCTATGTCCGAGCCCTGAAAGCTGAAGGGTGCATGCATGTGTGTATTTCTGATGTGTGTAAATAAAAATGGTTTGCTTTAAACATCTGTGTGCATCCCTGTATCAGAAAGCAACATGGCAAAGCAACATAGCAGAGCATGATTACCGATTCAGGCTTTCCCAACTGATCCATATTTCCTAGAAAACTGTATTTTGTTTTGCCTGTTCACGAGATGCAAATTAAAACTTACTGTTTTTCATGTTCCAGGGGGACAGTGGAGGACCTCTGGTGTGTTACTTTCCAGATTACACCAAGTTTTATCTGATAGGAATCACCAGTTTTGGTATTGGCTGTGGCCGACCCAAACTTCCTGGAATCTATATACGTGCAAAAAATTATCGACCATGGATAGATAGAGCAGTCACAATATTCAGCAGAACTTCTACTATGAGCTTTCAACACATTCTCATGTTTTTGACCGTTGGATTGGTAACCTTCCATCTTGTTCTATGAAAAGTCCTGTTCTTTTGGAACTTTATACTTTTCCTTTTAAAACGTATTCATTCCTCTTGCAAACAAGTATATGGAGCCATTTGTTTTTATAATAATGAATGCTTTGTACTCAGTTGTTTAACCTTGTCCAAAATGAATGGAAAAATCCTTCATTAAAAACATCAATCCAAAAGGCATTGTTCAGTTACCTTTATATGTTTTGGGGGCTGTAAGTTATATTGTGACTATTGTACTGACAGGCTGCAATATGAAAAAAGAGCATGGTTTCAAAAACATGCAGAAAATTATAATTTAATATGTGAAAGAAATGCTTCAATTCTTCATAGAGGCTTAATTTACAAAATTCAAATGATCCTCTCCCAAATATATATTTCCATATTCTATAAGAAATGTACATGATAGATGCCTACCATTGCCATGCTTTTCTGTATCATTTAAAAAATAAAACATAATTTACAGTTGAATACAGGCATATTTGAAATTCTAGTGTAATATTTTTTAGTCCTTATCCCCCAAAGGAGAATCTACAAATGAGAATTTTGCCTATAAGTAGTTCCATGTTTATTGTTATTAATTGCTTTCAGCAACTTCTCCTACAGCAAAGCAAAATATTTAATGATTTGGTGGTAAATTAAATGGGTTTGGGGGTCCTCTGCAATACTGTAATTTCATAGTAGTAAGATTGGATTCTGCAGAGGCTATTACTAAAATGGTCAAGCCAGTTTCTTCATTAAGTAAATACCTAGCCAGGTCTGCTAAGTATATACTTATTTGCACTTGGGCCAAGATGTTGCAGTCGGAACTACTGCTCCTGGAAAGCGAGCTGTAGTGGGAAGACCTCTACTGTAGTTGCAGATTAACTCAGCAAGGTCCGAGTGCAAAAAGCAATATGATAGTCTTATCTGTGCTTTGGATGGAAGTATTAAAACCTGAAACATGAAAGCTAGGAGCTAAAGGGCACCTTCAACCTAGGTTATGGGAGCAACAACGGAATGTCTAGGCGCACTTTTTTAATCACAAGAATACAAAGCTGAAAATGAATGAACTGCAGCTACAACATTATGTTCATTTTTCACATGGTCTAGTCCTTCTCCTGCCCACCCCCACATATTCTTAAGAGGGTCTCTTCTCTGGTCTTCAGAGAGTGGCTGAAAGTGGGCAGGCTGAAACAGCTCCTCCTTTCCTTCCACTCTGCAGTTTTAATCGCGCTAATGAGATTCCCTGCCGCAAAATGCTCCTAGGAAAATTGGGGGGGGGGGGGACACCTTGGCCCCTAGGAGTTGGCTCCTGTGAGGGCTGGATTTAGTTTTGATGAAGCCCTAAGCTACTGAAGGTAATGGGGCCCTTTATATGTCCAGCTGTACTTTGTCAACAACAAATTGTTGCTGTTTTTTTGTGTTGAATATATGCTATGTGGTAATTTATGGACCTAGGTGAAGGTAAAGGGACCCCTGACCATTAGGTCCAGTCATGACCGACTCTGGGGTTGCGCTGCTCATCTCGCTTTATTGGCCGAGGGAGCTGGCGTTTGTCCGCAGACAGCTTCCGGGTCATGTGGCCAGCATGACTAAGCCGCTTCTGGCGAACCAGAGCAGTGCACGGAAACACTGTTTACCTTCCCATTGGAGTGGTACCCATTTATCTACTTGCACTTTGTGCTTTCGAACTGCTAGGTTGGCAGGAGCTGGGACTGAACAATGGGCGCTCACCCCGTCGCAGGGATTTGAACCGCCGACCTTCTGATCGGCAAGTCCTAGGCTCTGTGGTTTAACCCACAGCATCACCCGCGTGCCTCCATTTATGGACCTAATAGGTATCTAAAGCCATTTTTCACATAACAAAATACGTATTTTATCAAAGTAATTGTTGAACAGAAATACAATTAAGTATACATTCAGCTGTGCTGCACTGCAGTCTGCAGCTGCATGCCGCCATGCAACCAGTCCATGCAGAATGTAGCCACCCTATATATAGAAATGAGCAAACCAGTGATACTTTAGGGAGCAGGTGGGGCCCATTACATACATCACAGGAGCCTACACAACACAAAACACTGTTACAGTGGTGCCCCGCAAGACGAATGCCTCGCAAGACGGAAAACCCGCTAGACGAAAGGGTTTTCCGTTTTTGAGTTGTTTCGCAGGACAAATTTCCCTATGGGCTTGCTTCGCAAGACAAAAATGTCTTGCGAGTCTTGAGATTTTTTTTTCGCTTTCTCCCCCCTTTTTCTAAGCCGCTAATAGCCTTTTAGCAGCTAAGCCGCTAAGCCTTTAATAGCCGCTAAACCGCTAATAGTGCTAATCCGCTAAGCCGCTAATAGGGTTGCTTCGCAAGACGAAAAAACCGCTAGACGAAGACACTCACGGAATGGATTAATTTCGTCTTGCGAGGCACCACTGTACTGTATGTAGGTTTTATTTTATTTGTTTTTTATCTTATATTTTGGAAATGTACATCCACGGGTTTTTTCCTTTAAATTTTTAGGGGACCCCAAAAGAGTGGGGCCCTAAGCTATAGCATGTTTCGTTTATACGTAAATCTGGCACTGCTCCTATGGCCTTAACCTATGTAACCTAGGTATGTATCGGGTCAGCCTCTTGAGGAACCGTAATCCGGTTCCCTCCAGCCGCGTTCTTTCTTGAGAGAACCGCCTCGGCTCCTTTAATAATCTCCCCTCGAGAACCAGAACCCTGCGAGACGTGTGTGTATGTGTTCGGTGTTTGTGCGGGGGAAAGCAGCAAAACGTTCTGTCAGAACGAGCGAAGGAACTCCGCGCCATCTTCGCTCCATTTCCCTCCCTCGCGCCGCCGCCGCAACGTTATTCCCGCCAAGAGAGCGGCGGAACCGGGGGGGGGGCGCCCGGCCGCCATTTTGTTTCGCCGACGGACGATGCTGCGAAAGCTCCGCCGGGCAGCCACGGCCTCTCTGCTGGCGCTCCTGGGGCTGCTCAACACGCCCAGAAACGCCACGTCTCTCTTGTCCATGGAGGGTGAGCCCGGCTTTCTCTCCCTCCGGCCGCCCTTTCCACGTTCTCCGCGCGCTGCGCTCGAGCCGCCAAAAAAGACAGGGGTGGAACTGCGCGTGCGCGTGGGAGGCAGCGAAGGAAGGAGGGGCGGGGATTTCCTCGGAAAGTCCCTGAGAGGACTGGGATTTGCTCCCAAATCGAGCGGGCGGGCGAGGCCTGTGGATACGCCGTGAGGAGGATCTGGCGGCGGCATTGGGGTCCCCGTGGAAAGACCCATCGCGGCCTCAGGAACCGGAGAAATGTGATTGTTATCCCCAACCCCAACAAATGTTCTCTTTCCAGCAAGCTGTCGCTGGGCGGCTCGAAACGGAGGGGTGTTTTTTATATTATTATTATTATTATTATTATTATTATTATTATTATTATTAGTGTTTTAATATTATTGTTATTAGTGTTTTTATATTATTATTATTATTATTATTATTATTAGTGTTTTTATATTATTATTTTATCATCATCATCATCATCTTAAAAACCATAAAATAATACATCTTGGGCTCCCATCTCATTAAAAGGAAGGGATACAACAACTGGAAAGGCTAAAATGTGTATACTTCAAGCATTCCAAATTATGTTACCCACCCCAAACACAGAAAGGTGCTTGCGTGTAAACTTTATTGCGTGAGGAACTCCAGAGGTCTGCAAGTTGGGTTTCTGCTTCGGTTTTTGTAGCATAAAAAGGCCAAAACTATTGTGTAAGGAATGCCAGAGTGGCTAGTTAGGTCTGCAAGTTGTTTTTTTATTTTTGTATTATAAGTAGGCCAGAACTATTGTGTGAGGAACTCCAGAGTGGATTGTTAGGTCTGTAAGTTGATTTGTTTTTGTTTGTTTTTGTATTATTAAAAAGATCAAAACTAGGATATTTATGGTAACTTGTTTCCCAGTATGTGCAACAGAGTGTTTAAATCCTGTTCAACACCTTGTGAAATCTGTGTCAGCCTGAGATAGATTTCACAGCAGAGTAGAAAGGGTAGCAACAAAGAGGTTGGCTGGGTGGTAGAAGGTCTGCCTGAAACGAGGCAGCAACCTTCGAGGCTGATTTGTTTAGGGGGGCATAAACCTTCAATGGTCAGTGTGTAGTTAAATCTGATTTGGGAAAGCAGGGTATAAATAATAAATAATTATTATTCCTTGGAAATTGAAGTCCCCTCCTTCCTAAAGTGCTTCCATGGAGGATGCTATTGCCTAATAGACACAGTGACTACTCTGGAGTATTTGCTTCCAAGTTAAAATAGTGCTCTAGATTTGGCAGCTCATAAGTGGCATTCATTCTTTAGGCTTCATCCCTCTGCAACGTTACCTTGGAGTAAGCCCTACTGAAGCATGGAACATTGGCTTCTTGTGAACCATGTCCCAGAGAGTAGCTGTGTTAGTCTCTTCCAGCAGCAAGGACAACGGATCTTGTGGCAGCTTTTTAAAAAAAACCTTTATTGTGGCAGAAACTTTCACGGACTAAAAATCACTTCAATGGATGCATGGAGTGTTATGAGGGGCAGAAGGAAGGGTAGAATTTTAATAATAATAATAATGGCATTTAAAGATTATTTCGAAAATCTGGAAGGGGCAGTAGTTATGGTTAAGACCAGGCATCCCCAAACTTGGTCCTCCAGATGTTTTGGGACTATAACTCCCATCATCCCTAGCTAACAGGACCAGTGGTCAGGGATGATGGGAATTGTAGTCCCAAAACGTCTGGAGGGCTAAGTTTGGGGATGCCTGTAAGACCATCATCCTTTGTGGACTAACCTCCAATCTTCAGAGTTTGGGTGAACATGTTGGCAAACCCTTTGCTCTAGTAGTGATGTTAATTGATGCCAGATCAGTTCAAATAAGTCATCTGTTTTCCATGGGGGTGCCCAAGGTGACATATATTACTGAGACCCAGGTGGGTTAGCTGAGCAGACCATATTTATCCTAGCTTTGTCCCCCAGGGTACTTGGTTCAGAACCAGGCCAGGTCAGATGGGAGGGGAGAGATGCTGCTGACCATGAAAATTCCATTGTCCTCACCAGGAAGCCAGTGTGCTCTGTAACTGATAAGAGGGTTTGTTCCTGGATTTGGGCCCTTGAGATAGAATAATATACTATTGATGTACTGCCCATCCCGCTGCCCAGCAGTCTTTTTAGCTGAGGTGGTCTCAGAGGTCATGTTGGAGAACATTTCACTGTTGCGTTGGAAGACTTCAGTGTCCATGCTGAAGCTGCATTTACTGGGCCCACGGAGGATTTCATGACCTCCATGACAACCATGGGGTTTCTCAGTACATCAAGGTTCAACTCATGTTGTGGGGCATACCCCAGATCTGATTTTTGCGACAGAAGGTATTGTGGATTTGTGGTGAACTGTTTATCATGGATGAATACTTTTTTGGTGTGCTTTGGACTGGTAGCAGCAAGATCCCCCTGTAAGGGTGGGGGGTTAAGATGGTCCACCCCTGAAGACTTATGGAATCCAAAGGATTCCTGAATGCTTCGTGGGATTTTCTGACTCACGGTTAGTGCTGCTGTTGAAGCCCTGGTTGGCCACAGGTTTTCATAGTCTGGTTATTTCCAAGTAGGGCTATTGTAATGTGCCCTACATGCCTTTGAAAATGGTCTGGAAGTTGCAGCTGGTGCAGAATGCTGATGCCAGAGTTCTAGCTGAATGCCCCAGGGTATCCTCTAACATAAATTCTGAAACAATTGCACTGCTTGTCTATTGTCTTCCAGGCCTAATTTAAGCTGTACAAATTTAAAAGTTAACCTGAATGCCCTAGGCTCCCAAGTATCTGAAAGTGTGCCTCCTCCCATACTGACCTGCATGAATTTTAAAATCTACGTGGGAAACCCTGAGGCTTATGGAATAGGGGTCTGTGGACCATCTTTCTCTGCAGTGGCTGCTCTTCTTTGGAACAGTCTCTCCTTTAGTAGTGGTATGGAACCTTTGAAATTATATTGTTGCTGATGGTTTCATTTGTTACTGAGTTCCGTATATTGTTTTAGAGTGTTTCAATTTCAATTTTTAACTTTTGGTTTGGATTGTGTATATTTCCAACCTAGGACCTTTGGGTAATAACATAAAAAATTACGACACAGTCCAGTCATTGTTCATAGTGTTTCATCATCTGAAGCATGTGTCAAAATTCTGGTGGGCTCCACAATGTCAGAGTGGGCATTTAAGGATAATCACGTTGATGGCCCTAGACTCCTTGCCATTCCTCAGTGAGACCAGGACCTCAACAGGGGTGTCAGACATGCCAATCAGAAAATCCCATACAGCAGGGGACCCCAGACTGTGGCCAATGGACCATGAATGATAGGAGCACTGTCTGTGAACAGTGGGTGCAAAGACTGTGTCATCATTCTTAGAACCCAGGGATCCAGTCTGGCCACAAGGTGAGCTGGAAGTGGACCAGAAGTAATGAGAGGAAGACACTTGGAAAGGGTTCTAAGGAATACAAATTGTAATACAATACAATGAAGTACAGTATATGAGAAAAGAAGCAAGGAAAGTGCAGTTAAAAATCATACAGCATTTAGCAAATTGCATCACATTTACAACAACAGGCAGAAAAAATAAGTGGTCCACTAAGACCTTCAGCAACTTTCAAGTGGTCTGGGGTGAGAGGTTTGGGAACCAATGCCCTAAAGAATTCCTTATCATCTGTAAATTTCTTAACCTGCCCCTCACCTTTACAGGGGGGAACCATCACTGCCAGACCTAACTCACCAAGAAATGGTGTCTATCTTTATTATTTATTTAAGACATTTATATACTACTTAATTATTTGCATTTCTAAATGGTATATATAAAGACCAGCCACAGAAAATGGGTCCAGAGGGTGGGTGCATAACAAAGGTGCTAACACCTCCAACCACAGAGACAAAACCAGTCCACTCTGTGGCAAAAACCAGATTGTGATCCACAACGTGTGTCAAAGGGGTAAGTGATTCAAAAGTTTACAGTCTTGCATAAACTCTCTCCAGAGACAGAAGCGCTATGGCAAACTGGTCAGTTTATAACAATGACCCTTTAGATCTACTTTTAAGTTTGTTTTGATCGATGGATTGGTGTGTATTAACAGAACATTTACATTCATGGCATCTCATCAGTATATCTGTGTTTTGATTTCTAGACTGCGGAACAAGGCCTCTTATGGATGAGAAAAAAACAGAGTCTCGGATTATAGGTGGACATGATGCCATGGTTGGATCTTGGCCATGGCAAGTTAGCCTTCAGCATTATACCATTGGCCTAGGATATTTCCATCTGTGTGGTGGAAGTTTAATTACAAACAACACGGTGTTGACAGCAGCACACTGCGTTAAAAAAAATAGGCATGTATCTATTCTAAAGTGTGAGAAAGGTGTACTGATTTTTTTTTTAAGCACTTGGTGAATATTCAGAATATTCAGAGTGGGGACATATTTCAAGGAGGAGTGGGAGAGGAAATGAGACACTGGGACTTCAGGAATACATTTCTCCTCTCATCCTCCCCAAATCTTTTCCCACCCAACAACATAGAAGTAAATGACTGGATGTTTCCTTTTTTAATACTATATAGTTTGGTAGTTAAAACAGTGTGACAAAGTAGATTTTTCATCTCCTGGTACTCTTCCCCTCTGCTCCCCTGGCACTTATTAGAAGCCTCTCAGGTCTGAAAGGTGAAGAGGGAAATGGAAGCAGGGGAAGAATTATGAGATTATTTCAGTTGTGTGCACTTCTCCTTTATTACAGTAGGGTTACAGTTTCGAGCATAAGTTCATGTTTCAAGAAACTCATTGCACAGAATACAATCTAATCTGTTTTAGGGTACGCAAGTACGGAGGGCACTAATGTCCTCCCATTTCCAAATTACGGTATGCTGAGGTGTTTTTTCCCCTACTTTGGCAGCAGGCATACATGCTGATTCCGCAAAGTGTAGATGGAACTGCACTCAAGCTTCAAAATATGCTTGTCATGGAGCATGGGTTATCAGCTACTCTTTTGTAGCTGACACATGCCCAAAATCTTGGTGTAGAATTATTTTTTGCAGTTCTTCAGCTTCTAACCTTAGTATTTGTAACTCTGTGGGGAGTCATCATTATTCTTACTCTGGTTTTCAGGGGTGGAGATTTTCTTTAATTCTAAATATATGGGTTAGAATTCAACATCACAGAGATTTGACTGTTCTGTTAGTAGAAGTATTTCTGCATGCCGGAAGGAGCAATATCCCATATCCTCTTCGCACATGCTGTTCTGGAGATTTTTCTGAGCTTCCAGACTGGGAGGAGCTCCCATACACTTACATTTTTGCACTGGCTTCCGCTAGTGCTCCGAGTTACTTGAATCCAACTTGTAGCTTCCATCTTTATTTTATTTATATACTATCTTCTATTTAGATAATTTCATTATGGTTCACAGTAGAGTTATTAAGACCAATATATTAAAGCAATAAATAACAGCAGCGCCCAAAAAACCAAACAAAAACAGAGCTAGCTAATACAAATGATCGGAGAGAACCATTTTTCAACAAGCCCCATGAGCACATCTCTATTGGTGCTTGTCTTATTTCAGAGCTGTGGTGAGTCCATAGGGTCAATGGCACAACAGGGGGGGAAAAATCTCGCACTTAAAGCAAGATGGACCTTAGCAGATGACAGTTTGGCTAGGAAGGCCTTGCCTGCAGATCTCGGTGACCTGGAGATTCACATTGGAGAAGGGATAATTGTTATCATAAGACCAGTCCAGAGGCAGAGACAGGCAGACAACTTATAAAGTTGCTGTGCTTAGTGATAAGTCCATCATGATAAGATTTTTGGGGAGTTGTGTGTAAATGGAATTATTGTGGCATGTTTCAAGGCTGCTTTGATCAATGTGAGGCCCATCAGCTTAGATGATTTTAAAAGTGCATGAGACAAATTTATGGAGGATATGTCTGTCAATTGTGAATAGTCATACTGAGCATGGCTCATGCTGCTTCCAGATGCAGAGGCACTATACCCGAGTACCAATTGCTGAGCAGCAACTGTAGGTTCTGCTTGTGAGCTTCCTACAGGCAACCATCTGATTGGCTGTTAAAGGACATGATTTGGTTTGATCTAGCAGGATTCCTCTTATGCATATATGCTTTTACTGGTTATATTACTATTACTGCAGAAACCTTTGTCATTCCCTCACCATTTGACTCTGGCTCCATGCTTGCTAGTTTTACACCACGCTTGAAGTAACTATTCTAAAATAGTTACCGACTCTGTTTTTTATTTTATTCTGTCCTAGGAACGCAGCCTTTTGGAGGGCTGTCATCGCCGTGCATCATCTTCATGCACACAACTATTATACTCGAAAGCGCCGGGTCAGTACAATCACGGTCCATTCTGATTATGATTCAGAAAGCTATGAAAATGATATTGCCTTGTTTACGCTAATAAAACATGTAAAATATAATAATTATATTCAGCCCGTCTGCATACCTGAAAATGATACTATTGACATGTACCCATGTTACATAGCTGGCTGGGGAAACACAAAGGAGAAAGGTAAATCTTCTACTTTTCCTTTAAACTAAACTATTGTTAAGAGTGAGAATTAGTTATTTCAAAAAAGCTTCTTTGCCATTTGATGGTGTATTACACAGAGGTAAACCTGGGTTTGGTTTGCCCGTTAGTGTACACAAGGAATTTCTGATAGTCGTGATGATTAATTTGGTTTTCATACCCTTTCTTTATATTTTTTAATGTACAATTAAAGTTTTTAAATATTTAATGTAATTGTGAAATGTTTCTTGCTCATCACCTTTCCTGGGCACTGAACTGTAAAACAGGTGTTCAGGAAGTGTTATCAATATTAGCAGCCCTAACCCTGAGTCAGTTTTTCTGTCAGCAGTAATGATGCAAAATTTTAATCTTGTGTGCAGAATATTTACTAGCTAACCATAAGCAAACTGGGCAGATTTCTTCAGAAGTATTTGCTCTTTTAATCCAGAAAAAGGAGTGTCATTTGTTGAGTCTATAAATTCTTTAGCTGTGTTTATGTTTTTAAACTCTATACAGTGGTACTTCGGGTTAAGTACTTAATTCGTTCCGGAGGTCCGTTCTTAACCTGAAACTGTTCTTAACCTGAAGCACCACTTTAGCTAATGGGGCCTCCTGCTGCTGCCGCGCCGCCGGAGCACAATTTCTGTTCTCATCCTGAAGCAAAGATCTTAACCCGAGGTACTATTTCTGGGTTAGCGGAGTCTGTAACCTGAAGCGTATGTAACCCGAGGTACCACTGTATTAATCAAGATAAAAATATTTAACAGCTTATAACCAAGGTCAGAAAACACAAAATAAAAATTCACACTGTGAGCATCAAATTTCTGCACTAAGAAAAGCTGGATTCTGCAAGGTCTGAAGACACACCCTCCAGATTTTGCTGAACTGCAACTCCCATTGCCCCTAGCCAGGATGGCCAGTGGCAGGGGAGGATGGAAGTTGTAGTTCATCATCTGGCTGGCCAAAGGTTCTTTGTATATGATCTATTGCTTAGACAAAATATTTGTCATGCTTTCTGCATTTATCATATGAGGGCAGTATATGTACTTGTGCCTTGAACCTGCCATGTATTCGTCTCTATCATACTTTTCAGAAATACGGTAAGCACTCAGAAAGTCACTTCTCTGCTTTTTCAAAACTTGCCTGAGATTTGTGCACTTGAGAAAACTATACTTTAATTTTTAAGTTATTTGATCTAGTCTACAAAGTCTAGTCTATCTTTTGTTATGACTCATAGCTGATGCAGGCATACCGAATTGGGTAAGCCACTGGGTTATATTTAAATGTATTAACCAAACCCAGCAGACGCTTATGTACTGATAACCTAATGCACTTTATTTCAATTCAACCTTGCTGGATGGGGAACACTGAAGGGCTGGTTTTAATTAATTAATACCTCAAACCTTGAACCAATAACAAACAAGTTCAATAACACCTGAAATCATAGAATAATTAAGAAGAAAACAAAATATTGTAATTAAAACATAGGCACCCAAATCTCAATGTTGAGCATACACAGCTCCATATATACCTGGGGCCTGCGATGGCTAGCAAACAGAATTCATTACAAGTTCAGTATGGATTTGTGAGCCTTATTCTGAAAACGAAGGTAGGTTTCATAGACCTACTTGGGAAATACAAACCTGGTTTATTAAGTTTAAGAGTTAGACTAGCTTAAGCGGTTACCCAGCCACGTTGCATACCTGAGAACCTTGTTTCAGAATGTTAAACGCATTCTTCCAGCAGTTTTTTGTGCTTTCCTTTCAGGTGGTGGCAAATTAATATTACAAGAAGCTCAGGTAGACGTTTTTCCGCTGAGATTATGCAATAGATATGACTCGTATGCAGGGAGATTAACAGAAAACATGGTTTGTGCTGGCTCTCTGACTGGACGTGTTGATAGCTGCCAGGTAAAATGGAGAATATACAATAAGTGGTCAAAACATTCTGTCATGTAGTTGCTTGACTAATATATCAAAGCAATATATCAAAGTCACTGGTAAACGAGGGGGAAATGAATCATTTTTATTTTAAGACATATTGCCAAAACATGCTGTCATACAATTATTTGTCCAGGCTTACTCACTGCTGTGTCAAAGTAGCACCAAAGTAGTTAATACATTTTGGAGGAAAATTAATTGATGTGAGAAAATGGGACATGAGAAACATCACAATAAAATTCAAGCAGCGACATAACTTCACCTTGTAAATCAGCACGATCAGTTCTTTCTAAAAGCACATAATATGCGTGAGGCACAGTACAAAAACAAAGCACATGAGTTCCTGACTGCAAATTCACAACTGAAGAAAGAAAAATAAATACAAAAGCAGAGGGGAATTTGAGGGAAAAGGGAATGTTCTTTCCTAATATGGATTTGAAGGATTATATAACTAAAGAAACCATCATCCTTGTTGAGGTTTAAAACATATCACGCTGTGAATACTAATATTAAAATAATGATGATGCAGTAATAATGTCATTTCTTTTATGAATTGCTTCCCATGAAACATCCCAAAATTATTTAATGTCAACAGTTGAAAAACTTCAACTTTAAAAGCATATCTAAACATATATAAAAACAGATGTAGACTGGGATAAAAATCTCCACTTAGAAAGCTTAAAAAGATGATAGAGACAGTGCTTGTTTGCTTTGTAATAGCAGTGAGATTCAAAGGGTAGGTTCCTACATCATATGAATGGGTCACCTGATGAAGTGGCATGTGCAAGAGACACTCCTTCAGAACGCAGCAATCATTTGGGTATATAAGGGGGTTAGGATTGTTGGTGTTCTGATTACCAAAGTTTAGGGTTATTGATAAAAGTACAGGAGCTTTGCAGAAAAGGTAGGATGTTCATTTCCTTCCATTCGGAACACATTGGACCACTTTGCTTCCATCCAAAACAGACAACATGGAAGCAGGATGGTGCTGTCCCCCCACCTGTGTCATGTCTTGCTCTGATAGCTAAGATTAAATAGCCCTTTTGAGTCTTGAGTTGATTTTCAGGGTCAGCTTATTACTTCCTTATATTATTACATGTATCTCTCATCTTTCCTCCAAGGGGTGGTGCACATGATTCTCCTATTCCTTTTTTCCCCACAACAACCCTGTGAGATAGGTTACGCTGAGAGAATGACTCAAGGTCACCTCATGAGCTACATGACTGATTTGAGATTTAAACCCTGGTTTCCCAGGTCCTTCTCAACACACTAATCACTACACCACACTGTCTTATTGAAACTGTTGCTGGAATTCCTAAAGCATCCATGATCAAATTGTGTCAGCAAGGAAACCAAGGTAAGATACCCAAGTCAGGCTTTCTGGAGGTACTGTTTCTAGAAAAACGTGTTTTCTTTTGATAGTTCATGAGAGACATAACTCAAGATTGATTGAATCCCAATCCTATTTCCTAAAACTTCAGAGTACCATATTTTTTCATGTTCCAGGGAGACAGCGGTGGACCTTTGATGTGTTATTTTCGAAATGTTAGCAGGTATTATCTGATAGGAATCACCAGTTTTGGGCTTGGTTGTGGCCGACCAAGATATCCAGGAATCTATGTTCGTACAGTTAATTACAAAAATTGGATAGATGCGCATTTAATTGCTAAGACCACCAATGTGAGCATTCGATGGATTCTGATCTATTGGATTGTTGCATGGACAGTCTTTTATATTCTATGAAGAGGCAAACTCTCTCTCCATTGTACTAGAGTGAACTTGGATTGCAAAATTGGAAGCAAAATTCTTCACTTTTATCAACAAATTTACCGTATTCCCCCTTATAAATTAAATATATGTATATATCAGATGTTATTTAAAATATATGTGTTTAATGGTCTGTAAATCACATTATGAAATCATACTCTTCAAAATAAAACATGAAAATTAAGTTGAAAAAATAAGAACTGAATATGATCATTCAGTACACAATAAAAATGTTTTTGTCTTGATAGAAGAATTTTCAGAATTAAACCAATACTATGACAATATTTACATCTTATTTCTATGCTAGAATATCACAGTTTGTGATAGATGGCAGATGTTGTCATATATACATAGCACTTTAAAATAAAACTTACGTTATACTTGTATACACATACTCCAGTGGAACACTTCCTCACTCAAATGAAGAACAGTTAAATATAAGAATCACATTTTCAAGGCTCTATCCTGCAAACAAAATTCATTGTGTTGAATTCTTAAAGTAAATCCACAGTGTTTTGAAGAAGTAGGGCCTAATGTATTGGACAGTTTTATCTTAATCATTGCTCCCTCTGCTGATTTGTTTATTGCAATGTAATCACACCATACTTCTTCTAAGCAGCTTTGTGTTAATCTTTTAAAAACGAAACACCAGCATCTGTTGTAGGATGCAGTCTGTTAAATACTGACTAGGTGTTAGACTTTACACTAAAGGTGAACTTCTGAGTAAAAGTGCAGTGCCTTGTACTGAAAAAGTTTGGTAAGCTAGTATTTTTTAAGCTTGAACAAAGGCCTGTATCACTTTAAAACTTCAGAACTCTCCATATATTGAATTTGGATTCCTTATTACTTGAAAAAAAGAGGAGCAGTCACCCATTTGTTTTAAAAATATACACAAATCATTGAACTAAGCAGTTGTGTGAAGATTGTTACCTATGTGCAGGGCCCAGTAGATTTAATTTCTGTGACAGAATGGTAGATGTAACATTGGACTTGCCATGAAGCTTCATTTTCTGCCAGGGATGGACGGGATCCTCAGATGGTCTGTCCCTTGTACTAGGCAGCACTACACAAATTATACCTCATGTTCAAGAGCAACCAAGCTGAACATGCCAAAGACGTAACAGCAAACCTCTAGAAACAGGAGAACATGGCCAAGCAAAAATAATTGTATTGTCCTGCCTAGTGGAGTGAGTGGAAGGGACAAACCATCCAAGGATTCCCTCCTCCATTGCAAGAAAAGATGTTCTGTTAAATTATTATTTTAAAAGATACTGATGACCATAATAATCTGTGACGATCCACACATCTGTTTCTATTTTTCCTATACTGCTACACGTCAACATGATATCAACTAGATCAATGTGCTGCAACAGAACTAAAAAAAGTTCCTGCCCATCTTCCCTCCTCCTCCATTGTGGACCTCCTGCCCCATCCAAACAATGCAAGACGGGTAATAGGCAACTCATTAAGTAGCTTTATGAAAAGAAGAAGGCTGAGCCAGAAACATGCCAGAATTTGCATGCATCCATCCTCCTGGTCAGCCTCATCCCAGTCCCCTGGCATGTGCTGGTCAATGTCCCTCCAACAAAAGAGAAAGCAGAGGGACAACTCAGCTATTTGTTTCTTTGATGGGACAATCCCATGAAGCTTTTGCCGTGCAGTTGCGTCCATACTGGCACTGCATATAGTGCCTGGATGAAGCTTGACCCGAAGCTCAGCCTTCTGTGGTTCCTACACACAGAAAACCCACCTCCTGTTGCTCTCTGCAGTGTGGTGGGCATGCCACTGGTACTGAAGGAGCTTCGGCTGGGCAGTTTTCTTCATTCATAAATGAAATAAAAAATAAAATGGGGGAGGAACTGTGCCTGGCAGCTGCTTGGGAAAGGAGGAACAGGAAGTGATTACTGTAAATCAAATCGCTGGTAATGCTGTATCTTGGTGCTCGACTCCACACTTTGCATTACGACAGGGGCCAGCTTCGATCCCAGGCACCTCCAACAATGGTCTGTCTCAGTTTAAGTGTTCCCTATAAGACAGCCAAAACAGTACTTCCCATCCCTGTTGCCTTAAGCTCCGAGGGCCTTCTGGCGGTTCCCTCACTGCAATAAGTGAGGTTACAGGGAACCAGGCAGAGGGCCTTGGTAGTGGCGTCCGCCCTGTGGAATGCCCTCTCATCAGATGTCAAGGAAATAAACAACTAACTTTAAGAAGACATCTGAAGGCAGCCCTGTTTAGGGAAGTTTTTAATGTTTGGTGTTTGTGCTTTTAATATTCTGTTGGGAGCTGCCCAGAGTGGCTGGGGAAAGCTAGCCAGATGGGCAGGGCATAAATTATTTTTTATTGAATTTATATACCACCCAGAGGTCTCAGGATGGTTCACAGAAAAGATCACAATATATAAAATCAAAAGAAGAATAACCCAATAACCCCCCCCCCCAAGAGCCACAGTTTAAATGTGTATAGGATTCCAATCAGGTCAACCAAAGGCCTGGTTAAAAAGAAATGTTTTTGCCTGGCACCTAAAGGTGTATAATGTAGATGTCAGGTGAACTTCCCTGCATTTCACAGACTTAATTATCAGCAAAACCACACCCATCAAGAAAATGTGTAAGGGCCATCAGCCTGATATGATGATGACGGTTTTATTTATCTATTTGTTATATATATATTTACAAAGTACACCACCTTTCCTCCTGGTAGCTACTCTGAACGTTGCAAAAGCCAGCTTTCCCCAACTCGTTGTTAATACAGTACGCAAGTCCTGCACCTGAACCCTGTCAGCTAGTTATTATAAGAACTGCTGAAGGACTGGGGTCGGTATTGAAAATATTCTGTTCTTCCCTTGGTGCCCCCTTTTCCCTGCGCAGGCTTCCCTCTGTCCCGCAAAGACAAACTGCCGAAAACGCGTGAGCGTGAGGCCTCCGCGCGCCCCGTCACGTGACGCGCCCAGCGTCGCTCCGGCCGAGGAGCGGGAAAGGCGGCGGGTTGGCCGCCATTTTTTTCTCCCTCGACGGACGATGCGGCGTAGGCTTCGCCCCGCGCTCTCACTGGCTCTGCTCGTGCTGCTGTATGGACCACTGCCCGGAGCCCGACCCTCCGGGGTCCCTACACACGGTGAGCCCCCGTTGCCGCGAAGTGCGGCGCCGACGTCGAAGCCGCTTGTGGGCCGGGCAGGTTCCCTCACATTTGAGCGCTCGGGCGCCGTCACGGCCGAAGCTAGTAACTGCGCCTGCGCATGGAGTACGCTTCACCCTCTCTGAACTACAACTCCCGGCAGCCTCCAGTACAAAGCAGGTGGCGTTTCGGGTGTCCGTTGTGAAGGCGTGATCCTTCACGTGGGAATCGGGCAACGGATTTGCACGCGGTGGTTTGCGTAGAGTTTGAGGCACGTGGAGCTGCTTGTGAGAGTACATTTCTAGGCAGAGGGACGGGGAATTGCCGTAGTTAAGGTTTAAGTCGCAGCGGAAAGATATTTTTGAAGCGCGTCTCTGCACGGGTACGCTTTTTGCAAAGGGCATCATTAAGCCGTGTTACGTCCAACGTTGCCCTGTGTCGGCATTTGTCCTAATTTGCCCAAGTTCGAAGAGAAGCGCACGTCAGCGGCAGCACCCACTTTGAGGTGCTGCTTCAAGGGCGCTGCTTCCACAGCCTCTGGGCTTTTGTGCAAGGACAATGTGATGATCTTAACAATGTGATCATAACCCGGTTTATCTTGACGTTACATTGATAGCAGGCATTTTTTGTGAAGGCGGGGGGGGGGGTGAAGTGTATGCCAATCAGTATGATGTAGCCTGTTAGCATTGAACTATGGCTGGGGAGGGGATGCGGGTGGCGCTGTGGGTTAAACCACAGAGCCTAGGACTTGCCGATCAGAAGGTCTGCAGTTCGAATCCCTGCAACGGTGTGAGCTCTTGTTGCTCGGTCCCTGCTCCTGCCAACCTAGCAGTTCAAAAGCACATCAAAGTGCAAGTAGATAAATAGGTACTGCTCTGGCGGGAAGGTAAACGGTGTTTCCGTGCGCTGCTCTGGTTCGCCAGAAGCGGCTTAGTCATGCTGGCCACATGACCCGGAAGCTGTACGCCGGCTCCCTCGGCCAATAAAGCAAGATGAGTTGAGTGCCGCAACCCCAGAGTTGGTCATGACTGGACCTAATGGTCAGGGGTCCCTTTACCTTTATGGCTGGGGAGACCTGAGTTCAAATAGACACCAAGAGAGCAATCTTAAGGAGTTAATGGAACTGGACTGACCAAGCTGAGTGAAGCTCCAAGTTCAGCATAGGCTGTCCAGCCCTAAAAATGGACAGCCTATGTTGAACTTGGATCTTCACTCAACTTGGTCAGGCAAGTACCATTAACTCCTTATACTTAAGATATATAGCCCAACCCCTCCATGAATTGACCAGCTGACCTGGAGATCCACTGGATTTTAATTTGCACATCCTGTGGATCTTGGGTTTGGATTGTCCCCTAAGCCACCAAGCTCCCTGAGCATGACAATGCTGTTATGTGGATAACATGAGGAGGGAAGACTATGAATACTGCCCCGATACTGAATAAATTGTAGTATATAAACAAAGCACATGGATTACGCTGTCTTTTGAACATTGGGATATCATCCTGCAAGTATGTGTCCTTTTATTCTGAGAAACAAAGAAGCTGTGAAATTATTTTGGATTCACTTCTGATAACAAGGGATGGTGAGTCAAAATGGGTTTGCTTCAGCTCTCCAACAGGTGGCCTGTTTAGGGAATTGCTGTACTGAACCAATCAGTTTAAAGCAGTGGCTCTAAGCATTTTGCTGGATGCAGATTGTATTTTATGGAACACTTAAATACATTGCATCTCACCAATATAACTGTGTTTTGTTTTTTAGGTTGTGGAACAAGGCCTCTTATAGATGAGAAAAAAACTGGGACTCAGATAGTAGGTGATAATGAGGCTCAGCTCGGGTCATGGCCATGGCTTGTTAGTCTTCAAATTTATCGTGTTTTTCAAGGCGGGTATCGTCATAGATGTTGTGGATCTTTAATTAGTAACAACTTAGTATTGACAGCAGCACACTGCATTAAAGAATGGGTGTATGTATCTTTATATTTTATCTTGTCCGTTTTAGGCATAATGGGGAAAATGTGTGGGTTCTTTCCCCCCCCCTCTTTTTTCTTGGTTGCTTGGCTATAGCCTGTCTTGATGTCAGTATTCTGTGAACATCGTTTTGGTAGGCTTCTCACAAATCTTAAATAATATTATCATTTTATGAATACAGTTTCCGAAAACATACTCAGAGTAAGCTATGTTTAAATCATGGGTCCAGTGCTTTAGAATTACTGCATACTGTATAAGAATGTATTTTACGCTATTTGAGATTTTTGTGTACTTTACAGGTGTGTTGAGTGGCACCTTCAATTGTCCATGTTATCCAAGTGATGTGTCATCTCATGAAGACCTGTGTAATTGATCCAGTGCCATCAGTTCAAAACTATCTCAAATAATATTCAATCTTTCTTACATTTTCCAAAAGGAATAAGGATGGCAGGTTACACTGGATCTGAAGCGTGTGATTTAGAACTTAAAGATGCACAAGTTCTGAATGGTGATTCATACAACCATCTTGAAGAACTTCCATGGGGGGGGGGCGTTTATTGATTTCACTGGACCTTATGAAGGTGTAGCTACACATGGTGATTCAACAACTTCATCACCAGTATGTGAGGTTGCTAGGCTGCTTAGCTTATACATGGTATTCTCAGCACTTATCCCATCCTGCCAGGTTCTTATACTGTGTTTCAAGGGTGATTCTGGACTTTGAGCAGCAGTTGCCCATACCAAATAACTCTTTATGAAGCTTCACTCACTCAATTTCAAAAAAGCCTTACCATGCAGTGTGAGACAACTGCTGCTCAATGAACACAAGGTTAAATTACCTGTTGAGCACATAGAACTTTCTCTGATTCTGATTAGAGCTTCCATGAGGAATTACAATGGTACCTCGGTTCTCAAACATAATCCGTTCCGTAAGACCAGGGGTGCCAAACTCAAATTCATCGGGGGCCGCATCAGCATTTTGGTCACCCTCAAAGGGCCGGTTGTATCTGTAGGAGGTTTCCTGAATGCATGTAAAGTGGAGGTTTCCTGTGTAAAACGGCCGGCGCCGCTAGAGGGCAGACATTCTCTGGCTTGTAGGCTGCCACGCATGCACTGAAGAGGCGGCTTTCTTGTGTCAAAAAAAAAAGAAGCGAGAATAAAAGGTGAAGGCTGGCGGCCGGCGGTGGCTACATGGGCCACATGACGAGGTCTGGCGGGCCGGATTCGGCCCGCGGGCCTTGTGTTTGACACCCGTGCGTAAGACCATTTGACTTCCAAAACATTCGATAACTGAGGTGCAAAGGGCTGGCTGCAAGTTCAAAGAAGAAAAATGAAAAACATGCAGCAGAAGCTGTTCGACTTCCAAGGCACATTTGAAAATGGAAGCGTTTACTTCTGGGTTTTCGGCGTTTGGGTTCCGAAAGGTTCATCAACGGAGATGTTTGAGAACCGAGGTACCACTGTATTGTAGTCATAAAATCAATCCCCTGCTGAATGAAAAGCCAGTTATAACATTGCTATTTGTATGGAATAGTTTGCCAAAATAATTTCTATTCTTTTTTGTTTATGGTAAGTATTTGAAGTGGAATTATTACTGCATGTTTTGAGCTTTCTTATGGTGTTGCTCAAAGTTAAAATTCTCTTAAGCAGCAATTTTGCATTAACCATACAAGGGTTTTTTTTGTCCTAGGAACCCGGAGTACTGGAGAGTTGTGATTGGCTTACGTCATCTTTATAAACGTCATTCTCATACTATAAATCGCCGGGTGAGAGAAATTGTGGTTCATTCTCATTTCAAAGTGAACAGCTATGACAATGACATTGCCTTATTTGAATTAATAAAGTTTGTCGAATATGAGGACTATATTCAGCCCATCTGCTTACCTGACATTCCTCTTCTAGTGACAGACAAGAACCCATGTTATATAAGTGCATGGGTGGGAAAAGAGGAGAAAGGTAAATCTTTTGTTTCTGTCCCTTCTGAATAATCTAATATTAGTTTAGTGCAGTGTTTCCCAAACTTGGGTCTCCAGCTATTTTCAGACTTTAATTCCCATCATCCCTGACCACTGGTCTTGCTACCTAGGGATGATAGGAGTTGTAGTCCAAAAGCAGCTGGAGACCCAAGTTTGAGAAACACTGTTTTAGTGAACACAGAAAGCTTTGTTGATATCAATACATTGAGATTTATATCACCTGAGGAAAACCTGGGATTCGCTTGCTGCTGGCTGTCAGGATGATACATAAATTTATTGAAGTTCAGTTTTGTTCCTAGTCTCATTATTGACTGGGCAATGTTTTTGGGGGGAGGGGGACCCCAAACCCTTGAAAAAGCCAAACAATTAAAAACCAGGGGCAGGGATTGAACATGTGGGCTCTGTGGCCCTACCTAAACTCAACCACCGTCAGTCTCTGCAGTGTTGTCACTTTTTACATCCTGTACTCTTTCTGCCCCGAAGTGAATAGAGGGGAGCTTGCATCCTTTTGGAACTGAGTTTTGAAAGGAGGAATGCTCAGCATACATGCAGCCCAGCAGAGAACTTTGAAGTCTGGTTTCTATCTGGATTTTCACTGTGTCCATTTGTTAGTAGGTATCTTCTGCAAGTGCCAGAGGGTGCTTGCAGGTGCAATGGTGTCCCCCACAGATGCAGCCCACGGCCAGCAATTATACCACAAATTGTACTTGCTTACAACTTAACCTCCTCACACGCACACTTTTACATGATCTTTCATCCCAAATCCAGGTGGGGTGGGTGGAGTGCCTCAGAAGAGATGCCCAAAATTGTCCTGGTCCTGTATTGCCTTATGAAACATCTCAGCCTTATTATACTGCTAGAAGTCTCCTCCTGTGGTTGACCCTTGTCTGTTTGTTGCTTATATCAGTAGCTGGCAGGATGTGTTAAAGTGGGAAATTGTGGACTCCTGATTCAGTAGGGGCAAGAATGATTCCGTTGCTAATGACTTTGGAGGTGTAGCCCTGTTTCCTAGCACCATTTGTTGTTGTTGTTTAGTCGTGTCCGACTCTTCGTGACCCCATGGACCAGAGCACGCCAGGCACTCCTGTCTTCCACTGCCTCCCACAGTTTGGTCAGACTCATGTTTGTATCTTCGAGAACAAACATGCACCATTACAAATGATTATTTTCTCTGATGTCTGAGAAGTATATCCAACCTTTCCTACGGCCTCTAGAATATCCTCAAAGGTACCATAGAATTGCACTGTATTAATGTATGAATTGTTATCCATATGCATGATGTGGTCTCGACTTATTGCACCATCTTTACCCCCAGGCACACAGGCTGCTCACTTAAAGATTGCATCATTGGAAAGATATAAAAGGAAAGTACCACAGTAAAGAAAAATAGAAATACAGCAGCCTGCCAATCTCATGTACTGTTAACAAAATACAAAAAAAGAACCACCACAGGTCACATGGTATGACAGTCACACAAGGATAAATGAGATCCCATCTACAGTTTCATGTTTTAGCTGACAAAATTTTCTGTTTCTCCAAAATGTTAGAAGGAATTCTAAGCCTTGTTTGATAACACATGTAGATTCTGCACAAGGGGATGAAGGTCTGCTGCATCAGGCTTATAACATTTGTACTGGACCCAGAAGGTTGAACACAAACATACTTCCAGTAATACTTTGTGTTTTCTTTACAGGTGATTTGAAATATATATTACAAGAATCTCAGGTAGACATTATACCACTGTACATCTGTGCCAGACATCCCTGGTATTCAGGGCATGGAATATCAAGGGATGTAATTTGTGCTGACTCTGCAAGTGGACACGAAAACACCTGTCAGGTAAAACAGAGATATTTCCACTGTAAACCATGTTGCCAACAGATGCTGTCATGTGGCTTGCTTAGACAAATTATATTGCCCAGTAGGATGTCAAAGTAGCCCTAAGTAAATTTACAAAGTAAAAATTAAGATTACATTGTGTGATAAAATAGGCAATAGAGACATCCATGTAAAATTCAATTGAGATAATATTGTTTGTGAACGTGCTCTCAGCACTGTAAAAATCTAGAACACGCACAAGTTCTTGTCTGCAGATTCATAGACTTAGAAAGGGTGGGGAGGAGAGGGGACATGAAGGGGGAAAGGGCAAGTACTTTTTTGTACTATAGATATGGAAAGAAACTGATTTCAGTTGTGGTTGAAAACATGTTACCGTTAATACCAATTTTTCATCAAATATAACTATAGTAAGCTTGTGCACATTCAGTTATATGTATGTGGCAAAAAATAAAAAGGGGATGGGGTTCCGGGAAAAATGATTTTGGCTGCCCCACCTGCCAATGAACCCAGCGGGTTTTGACTCTACACAATTTTGGCTTTAGGCGTGATCCCTGGAATGTAACCCCCACATAAGTTGCAGACCTTCTTTGGCTGAGTGGTGAAAGGGTAAGATTAGAGGAGCCATTCCCCCCCCCCCTAATTTGAACACTTGTACCACTTTGCTTCCAAACAAAAAAGCAACGTGAAAGCAAAAAGGGGTGTTTGTGTGTGTCTTTCACATAATCTGTGCATCACCATCACCACCACCATGTTATGAGAGCTAAGAATTGTTAGAACATATTCTTAGGATTTTCGCTTGATTTTAAGTCTTAAGTTTATTGACCATGTAGCTGGACTCTTCAGAACACATCATAAGGTTTTGTAAGCAACTTATCTGCAGGTACTATAACCCAGCCAAAGTGAGATTACCCAATCAAAGATTTCAAGATTTACCGGTATCTGTGTTTCCTAGAAAGCATTGTTTTCTTTTGACATGAAATGCACTGTTCAGACTAATTAGTTTACAGTCCCCTCTGCATACTAAAACTTTAAAATACTATAAGCAACACTCAAATTTTCATTTTATATTTTTCATGTTCCAGGGGGACAGTGGTGGACCTTTGATGTGCTATTTCCCAAATGTTTCCAAATATTATTTGATAGGAATCACCATCTCAAGCGTTAGCTGTGGCCAGCAGAAGTATCCAGGAATCTATCTTGGTACAAGTCATTTTTCAGACTGGATAGTTTCACATCTACGTGGTAGAACCAGCACTGTGAACATTAAGTGTGTCCTGATCTTTTTGACTGTGAAGTGGGTAACCTTTCACCTTGTTCTATAAAAGGTAAAGTTCCTCAAAAAACCCACAACTGATTTTAATATATTTAGCAATATCAACCCATTAGTCAGCTGTCAGTTTGTTATTTAAATTCAATCAACCCTAACTGAAAATATTTGTTCTTAATCTGAAAATAGTCATAAGGCAATCTAGTATCTATTTAGTTGACAATAAGCCTCACTGGATTCAGTGGGAATCAGTTCTGACTAGATGTAGGATTGCACTGTTATTAGTGCATTAAATATATATATAATTTGTATACGGATTATTATTATTTTGATAAAGCAAACAAGTTGATGTTTACCATAAGTACAATTAGTGATCTGTGAAATCTTACGTGACAATTTTATCTGCAAATAGCATGGTGGGGACCATTTTTCAGCAGAAGGTGGGGCTTCATTTTTAGAGGTAACCTTTGGGGAACTGCAGACTGGATGGGGCCAAAGCCAAATACACACACTGAGTGGCTGAGCTGGGGTTTCTTCATTTGCTTTCCCTCCACCTCCTCCCAATGGCTAGAGTCCTCACCATTTCATTTCACTTTGGAGCGAGCCATGGAAAAAGAGGAGGGATGACGTGAAGGAGGTTGATGGAGCGAAGTGAACACATATGAATTATGGGATGGAACATTGCGATTGGGCAGACAGATCAAACTCTTGAGTAGAGGGTCCCTATCTTTGGCACGTAGGGCTCAGTAAATTAGAATCTGAGTAGAGGTTCCCCATCTCTAGCCCCCTTCCTTACAAGTGCTTCCCATTACACACCTCTCCCTATTTTCCAAGCGTCTTCCTACACTTACTGGGGAGAAATTTGCATACACCAAAGAGAAAATGCGCAGGGAAGCACAATTTCATAAAACGATAAAGGGGAAATGATGGCGAAGGGAAGTGGGGGATGAAAACGCGGTGAAATGTGATTTAAAAGCCTCGCGCGCGGCCGCTTCCTGCCAATCATGTGCCGTTTATGTGACGTCAGGGGGCGGGGAAAGAGCCGCCCGCCGTTTTTCTTGACGATGCGGCGGCGGTGGCGGCTCCTGTCTCGCCCCTCAGCCGCTTCCTTGGTGGCGGCGCTAGTGCTGCTGTGCGAGGCTCCGCCGGGGGTCCAGCCCTCTGTCATCCCTACGAAAGGTGGGCCCGGCTGCCCGGCTTTGGCGTCGAGGAAGCCGGCCTCGGGCAAGGTTCCCCTCACACCAGGGCATCCCGAAGGCCGGCAGAGGCCGCTCTTGCTGCTGCGCTTGCGCGCGACGTCCTCGTCCGGGTGGGGGGCGGGAGGGCGAGGAGAAAGCTCTCCGAACTACGAGTCCCGGCAGCCACCGGGTCACGTCCGCAGAAGCTGACTTTTACGCTGTATTCGAAAGCGGCGCGCGCGCCCTAGCGGGGACGCTGCTCACATTGCTGGGCCACGTGCATCTGCCGTGAGGGTTCGCTCGGGCGGAGGGCAGAGCAGCGAAGCCCCTGGCCCTTCCTCCCCTCAGCTGGCAAAACGGCGCTGGCAGCGGTTGGCGGAGTCGGAAAGCCCCTGGGCTCACGGCTGGTATCTGCGAACGAGATTGCACGGGTGTTGTTTGGGGGGGGTTAAATCTAGCGGGGAGGGTTCCGTTGTTGAAGTAGCCAGGCCAGTGGCCTGGAGCGAGGAGGACAATGGGAGAGAGTGTATTGTGAGCTGGGCTAGAAGCAGGCAGAAGAGAGAGAGCCCCGCCTGGTTCCAGCTTGAATCCAAGGCTGGGGCTCTGGGGTGTTAATGCTTGTGAGCACCTCCACTTTGGGCCCAGGTTAAATACAGTGGTACCTCGGCATGTGAACGGGATCTTCCGGAGCCCCGTTCGCATCCAGAAGCAAACGTAACTAGTGATGGCACGTCTGCGCACGCGCACATCACTTTTCGCCACTTCTGCGCATGGTCATTTTGAGCGCACGCGCGAGCGGCAAAACCCGGAAGTAACGCGCTCCATTACTTCCAGGTTGCCGCGGAGCGCAACTCAAACACACTCAACATGAAGCATATTCAACCCGAGGTATGACCATACAGTGGTACCTCGGGTTACATACGCTTAAGGTTACATACGCTTCAGGTTACATACGCTTCAGGTTACAGACTCTGCTAACCCAGAAATAGTGCTTCAGGTTAAGAACTTTGCTTTAGGATGAGAACAGAAGTCATGCTCTGACGGCGCGGCAGCAGCAGGAGGCCCCGTTAGCTAAAGTGGTCTTCAGGTTAAGAACAGTTTCAGGTTAAGTACGGACCTCCGGAACGAATTAAGTACTTAACCCGAGGTACCACTGTATATGTATATTATACCCTCAAATAGTGCTATTTTTCTAGGAAAGGGGGTGCTGGAACTCACCCTTGTTCTCTTAATAATGGCAATGGCGCCCACCTGAGAGGTACCTGAATTGAGTTCCAGGGAGTTCCAGCTGAGAAAAAAAGCCCCGCCCTCAAGACACCACACAGGCTCCTGTATCCCTCATTCCAAGGAAACCAAACCCTGGGTAAAGAGAGGGAATCCTGCACAGCTCGGAAGTTGGGATGGCAATGCAATAATACATTAATGCCCATTTTTCTCCCAGTCTCATTCCTTTTAGCATTACAGTTCAGTTCTACCTTCCTAATCTCATTAACACTGAATTGCCTCAAATGGCATATTGTTAGCAACGAAAATAACTTATCCTTTTACTTTAATATCAAATAATGAAAACAAAACATGATCTACTTGCTTATTCATGTATTTCTGATGCTTGTTTACCAAATGTGTCTCATGCAGTAAACATACAGAAACCATTTCTCTTTTAAAGACCTTATTGCTTTTTTTCTCTTAATGTTAGAAATTAAGTGCTCTAACACTGCAGGATAATGCACTTCATATCCTTTTTCAATTCCTTTAATTAAAAAAAAGTGAAAAAGAATTAAGTTTCGGGGGGGGGACACATGGAAAAGTGCAACACAGTCTTCATTAAGTTATGCTATCTGTTTAATCTTACTTTGAATTTCACTCTTTATCTCCTAAAAATATTGTTTGACTTCTTTTTTTCTGAATTAAATTAAGTAAAGTTTAGAACAGTCTTTGCATGCTTATCTGATTTCTTCACCAGCAGGAATATCGCTCCTTTGCCACTTTCTTATCTGAATGCCTCATGCATTCCGCATGACTTTTCACCAGTTTAACTGTGTTTTGTTTCTAGCTTGTGGAACAAGGCCTATTGTGGATGAGATACCAGCAGGGTCTCGGATTGTAGGTGGACATGATGCTCAACTTGGAGCATGGCCTTGGCAAGTCAGTCTTCAAGTTTTCCACTTTGGCATAGGATATCAGCATATGTGTGGTGGATCTTTAATTAACCACAACTCAGTGCTGACAGCAGCACACTGCATTAAAGAGTGGACGTATGTATCCTTTGATTCTGAAAGTTTTCCTATCAATTTAGGTGAAAGAAAAATATGCAAATACATTGGCTGAACTTGAAAAAATCTGTAAGACAATTAAATATTTGTACATTATTTGTGAATCCATCTTGTCTCCCTGAACTGGTTTGTCAGACTAGACTGCAAAGGTACTGCTTAGAAAGTTATGGCGTGCGTTTGTTGCATCTGCTGCCTGGGAAAAAAATGCTAACCTGTTCATGATGATAAGATGCTTTCTTGTTTGTCCTTTTAAATTCTGCTTTGCAATATTGATCACGCTCACCCTTATAAAAATTCTGAATAGTCAGCTTAGTCTAAAACAAAATAATTTACCCTGGCTGTATAAAGAGTATATAGCAGAAAGGAGGATGATTCCACATTTTCCTGTTAATCCTTTTTATTCAGTGAACTACACTAGTTCTCAGTGCTCTTAACATTGCACTCCCCTTTTTTATTTTGCTCACATTGTTTTGTAGCAAGGGTCACAAAACTTTCACATAGATCCTCTTCAAGCATTCATAATTTGACTGAAGCTTGGGAAGGGGAAGAGTGTGCATTAGCATTTTTCACACAAGTATAAGACGCTTCCTCAGACAGTTTCCCTGGAACGCATAGAGGGAGGTAGAAGGTTTATTTTGGGGCTGGGGACAGACAGCTAGCAGGCTCTCCCCTTCTCCTATGCTTACTTTAGCCACTTTTGGAATACCTGAAGAGGGCTATAGTAAAGTAAAGGTAAAGGGACCCCTGACCATTAGGTCCAGTCGTGACTGACTCTGGGGTTGCGGCGCTCGGCTTTATTGGCCAAGGGAGTTGGCGTACAGCTTCCAGGTCATGTGGCCAGCATGACTAAGCCGCTTCTGGTGAACCAGAGCAGCGCATGGAAATGTCATTTACCTTCCCGCAGGAGTGGTACCTATTTATCTACTTGCACTTTGACGTGCTTTCGAACTGCTGGATTGGCAGGAGCTGGGACCGAGCAATGGGAGCTCACCCTGTCGCGGGGATTCGAACTGCCGACCTTCTGATCGGCAAGTCCTAGGCTCTGTGGTTTAACCCACAGTGCCACCCACGTCCTTTAGAAGAGGGCTATAGTACTACAGCACAAAATACGCAGAATTGACTTGTTACCATCTTGCATTCAAGTACATTAATAATGATTTTAAAGTAAATAATAGGTGTAGTGATGGTAAAGTTGGCACTCTAACCCACTGCCCCTGCTGCAGTCGAAATCTGGATTGAGTGCGACCATGCCTGCTATTTACATGGATTTAAAAAACCTCCCATTCATGCCAATGGAAGCTATTCTAATAATATTGGCCATGGTTTCTAGTAAGCAGCTTGGAATAGCTATACCCATATGGATTCACAAGCCACTTGCATAGCTTCTCTCACTTTCAAGAGGTCAGCAGTTTAGGCTTGGACAGCTGCTGCTCAAGAAACTGCTGTGGGAACACACACTTATTCATGGCATTCTTTGGCTATGAACCTTATCTTCCGAGTTGCTGTGATTATTTTAGTTTTCAAAAAGAACAGCTTTCGATAATTCTGAGTAGAATTTGCATAGGCAGTAACTGGCATGAGAAAACCAGTCTTCTGCTGAATGGCTCAGATAGGAAAAGTATTTGCACTCATTATTAAGCACAGTAATTTTGTCAGCCGGATAGTTCAGTTGGTTAGAACATGGTGCTGATAACACAAAGGTTGCGGGTTTGATCCCCGTAAGGGACAGCTGCATATTCCTGCATTGCAGAGGTTTGGACTAGATCTTCAGGGTCCCTTCCAACTTTATGATTCTATTGTACTGTATCATTGTAAGATTCCAAGTTTGCTTGAGGACAATTCTTGAATTTAATTGATTTATTACTGTTGCACACGTTACGAATTTGTTTTAAGAAGTATTACTCTTATCTGGGCATAATATATGTGTTACTTGTTACATTTATGTTATCATTTGGAGCAATCTCAGCCATTCTCTCATCGTCTGATCAGAGTCTGGTTGCATGCTTAATGGTTTTGCAGGGGATGTGAAGGAAGAGACAACTCTCAAGTCTCAGTCTGTAAAGTTGCAATTTTATAGTGATCATTGACTCCACAAAGGATTTTATTCTAGGTTCCCCGAGTTTTGGAAGGCTGTGTTGGGACTGCATCATCTTTATAGGTACCAGCCTTATACTGTGAAGAGCCGGATCAGGGCTATCATTATGCATTCCGATTTCCAGGAGAAAACCTTTGAAAATGATCTTGCCTTGTTTAAATTAATGGACTCTATCAGATTCAATGATTATATTCAGCCCATCTGCTTACCTGAGGCTCCGCTTCTTATGACCAATGATACTTCATGCTATATAAGTGGTTGGGGGAAAACGCTGGAAAGAGGTAAATCTATACTTTTCTTTTGCTGTTGCCAGCAGTGAGAAAATAAACTTGGATTTAGCCTGCATGTTCTTTATTTGCAGTGGATGGAAGTGATCTAGGAAAGGGTTGCTTTGAAGGTAGAGCTATGCAAATTCTTGGCCCCTTCAGTGAGAGGTCCTTATATAACTTTAGGAGGTAATGGAGCTAAATAAAAACAAGATTTACAATCCAAAAACCCATTGAAGTGGGAATATTGCCCTCCTCTGCTGAAAACATACACAGAAGATGGAAGGTTATCCCCAGACTCTGTTGATATTGAATTGCTACTTCTGGGAGTCAAAGATACTGCTGCCACTTCACTACAACAGCAAGACAACTTTTGGGTGTACAGTATATGTATCTCCATCCAGTGAAGAGAATAAACATTTACAGCAAGTCCAGTGTTCCTACCTTCTTTAGTAAGAATTTTGGATGGATGCTATCCAGCCATGAGACTGAAAACATCACCCCTAGTGAGGTACTTTTCTATGAACAATTGTACAGAGCACTGCTTGTTAGATCCCCCACATACTGAACTGATATTTTCAGTTTATAGCACTGAACAACAGAAGAGATGTCCCAAATGGGGAGATATTTTAGCAAAGTTGTGCCTCATGCACTAGGCAGATAATATGCCTTTACGAACCTTGGCAAAATGTCCTTGAAACTTTTTCTGAACAAAACGAACAACCCCACTTGCTCTGCAAATGTGCCACAAGTAGGAACATAGAAAATTGCCTTGCGCTAGGACAAACTATTTGTTTCCCATTTCCATTATTGCCTTCTCTGACTGGCAAAAACTGCCGGGTGCCTGGCAAAGGTCTTTCTTGAATCACCTGCCTTTGGCTAGAGGTGCCAGAAATTGAACATAGGATCTTGTGCATGCGCTACCACTGAGCTTCAGCTCCACCTCTGCCTTATCTTTTCTTTTGTGGTGTTTTAAGTTTATAACGAAAAGGAAGTAACACTTTCTCTTGGCTACTGTGGAAGCAACACATAATGGATGTTCCTGCACAGATAAGCAATATCTCCAGTTATAACCAGCTAAAATAAACCTTCAAGCCTAACACTTTCATGGGTTGGTGGTCTCAAAAGGCTTCTTGTAGGAGCTCCAAGATCCTTATGCAGATTTCATAGGTGATGATATTCTTATAGTTGGAGAAACTTCCATAAGGTACTTCAACTAAAGATAACCAGAGATTATCTACTACCTAGCACAGGATCTGGGACTCTGCATTTGAAGGTGCTTGGATAAATACCATGTTCGAGTTTTCCCTCTAATTGTTGGAGAGTTGGCCCTGGTGTCAGCCAAAATGAAATGTTTCCTGTTTGGGATTTTTTTTTTGCCAGAGCCTGCCCCTGAGCTCCTTTCACTCCTTTTTGCAGCCAGCTCGGTTTCTCTGCTCTCAGCAGACATGTGGTAAAAGTTTACTTTGTCGGGGACAGAGAAACTGTCAGGTGGATGAATGTTGCAGCCAGCAGTCAGTACAACAAAATCGTTCACAATGCTGTAAAAGCCTTATCACCTTGTGAACCAGGAAGTTTTTTGCATAGTCTTACCTTCAAAGCTGGTGGGAAGAGTAAACCTACTTCAGAATAACCACTTCTAGTTGTGGTCAAGTAAGTTTAGTGATTTCAGGTAAGTTTCTTTGCTGTAAGTGCATTTGGGACTATTTCAAACATTGCTCAGAGGATGTGCTAGAGAATGGCAAGCTAGGAGTCACAGTTCTCTGCTTTGCATACCTGGGTGATACAACAATTTGTCACATTCATGCATTGTTTAAACATATACTAAAACTTCATAGGTACAATCTTAACCACTGCAATGTGTGAATAGCTCTTCCTTTCCCTGTGACCTGTTTGTAGCAAACAGTCCCACAAGTCCGCTTTTGTCTGTCTGCAATAATGATGTAAAGTTCAACTTCACTCATGTAATTAGAACGAGCAAACTGGGAGGATCCTGGCTGACAACTTAATGCAGTGCTGGGATTAGTCCTGGTGATGGTAATATTCATCCAGCCACACTGACTACCCACTTTGAAGATTGTGCTGCTGGAAAGATGAAAGGGGAATAGGGCACACTCAAGGATTAAGGATAGTGTATTCAAAACTTTGTATGCACCCGGGGTCTGTGTTAGCTGCTGAACAGTATTCGTTACAACTTCAAGGTGTTGGAAGGGTTCTTAAGCTTCAGTTTGGCAACAATTGTAGATTAACTGGTTCTGCACAGGAAATTTAGAAAATCTAGTGCCCAGTGCACTAGATTTAGGAAAACTATACTGGCCCAAAAATTGCCAATATATAAAGCACTTTTGTGTATTGCTGTGTATATCAGGCAACATCAAACAAAAATAAGCATATTTCCAGCTTTGTCTTGTTTTCCTTACAGGTGGAAAAAGACGTGTATTACAAGAAGCCGAAGTAGACATTATTCCAATGCAGCTCTGCAATAGGAATGACTGGTATGGAGGGGCACTCAAAAAAGAAGACATGCTTTGTGCTGGCTCTGAAAGTGGAGGTGTTGACACTTGTCAGGTAAAGATGTCAGGATGTGTATGTCATTTTAAGGCATGACGTATCACTATATACTATGGGTGTTAGGTCAAGTTATTGTTTTGTCCCTTAATAAATAGCAGTACCACTAAAGCAGTTAGGAAACCCAAGACATTCCTTGAATTCTGAGTTAGAATTCTATTCCTCTGTCTGTTTCATGATTATATAAAACCTCATAAGGAATATGCAGAATGCAGTCAAAGCATATGGTACTTCATGTGATAAAATAAGACATTAAGGGTGACACTGTAAACGCCAAGCAATACCTTAATTTCATACTCTTATTAGTTTTTTTATTAAAGAATTTTCATACTTCGCAAGGGTGCATACATCTGTTTTCAATTCAGAGTCCTTTCTCACTTTCGGTGTCAGAAAGAAGGGAGGTAGGGATTTTTCATTCTTTTGTTTAGTGTATGTGCAGTGTGTTTGTGCCAGTGTTGCAAGGATAGGTTCTTTGATTATGTGTTTGTTGACGGTGTGAGAGGTTTGAGAGCCCAGAACATGGTTAGTTGCATTTAGTTGATTGCAATGAGTTTTGTTTGTGAGTGAGGGGTGTGTGTGTTGTTGGGTCACATTAGGCATATTGATTTATATGCTGCCAGGGGGGTTATGTTGTTGTCTTGCAGGGCTGTATATGTAATAAAGGGAGTGGGGCAAATACATCCTCTTTTGTTTGCCCCTATTAGTTTCAGTTTGCTGGTTAGCTTTTCTTGTAGGGCTGTTTCCCAATATAGTTTGGTACCAGTGGTCCATGTTTACTCCTGACAGGTTCCTCCAGTGTCTAGTTATGACTCTCCTATCTGCTGAGAGTAAGTGGCTTAAGAGTTCTTTGTAGTGTGAGTGTGCGTTGTTGTCTTGGAAAATATTCAATAGGGCTAGTTTTGGCGTGGCTTCTCACACCTGTTTTATTAGTATGCATATTTCTTGTAGGACTGATGTCCAAAAGAGTTGGATTTGGGGGCAGTTTTAATCTGAAATCTTAGGCGCAGTCCTGCGCCTAGAGCTCAGAAACTGCTTGCACTAATGAAATTCCTTGTCGCAAAACGCACTTAGAAAAATGAGTTTCGAATGCTGTCTAAAATTAAGGCTCGGTGGTGGTGGTGAAATAGTCAGAATATTTATTTTCAATTGGATCATTTGCACCACTTTTGACAGTTCATGAGACGTAACACCGATTGGGCCACAATTTTCTGCAGCCTAAAGCTTAACAATAACAAAAGAAACACTCATATCCTCATCTTTATTTTTCATGTTCCAGGGAGACAGTGGTGGACCACTTATGTGCTATTTCCCAGATGCCACCAAATATTACCTGATAGGAGTCACAAGCTTTGGCCTTGGCTGTGGCCGACCAACATTTCCAGGAGTCTATATACGTACAGCTCGTTTCAGGAGCTGGATACAATCACAAGCTATTTTATTTGACAAAACCATCACTATGACCATACCATGTATTCTCATCTTTTTAACTGTGGGATGGGTAATCATCCACAGTGTTCTATAAAGAAGCAAATTATCTTATTGTTCAGGAATGATGTCTGATTCCTTTTAAAATTTACTGGGTTATATTCAGTTGTGTTCCTTTACACATGGAATAATCTAGCACAGACTTCCATAAGCAGAAGGGTGGAGGGAGGTGATTTCCACTGACTTCCCCTTCCTTTTGTAACACCACAGGGGAGGAGGGGGAGAGCTTTGGAGGAAAACAGGGAGGGTGGTGTGAGGAAGAGAATTTGCAAAAGTCACCTCTGCCCTGCCCCCCACCCCCAGTTTCTGTTCAAATAATCTTGTGTCAGCAGTGTAGAACAGAGATGAGTGACACCTCCCTTCTTCCATGTTGTAAAAAATAATATTAGGGGAATTTATTATTTTTAAACAAGCAATATGCTCCGTAAATCAGTTACTTACCTCCCCCTCCCCAATAGATTCAAACACACATTTAACCTCTATGCTGCATGCTTGGCTATAGAAACTGTACATGACGGATGCTAAATGTTGTCATAGCACTTAAGTGCACACACCTTGTTTGAAGCTTAGTTGCAACATGTCTTCAGTCCTCCTTTCCCATCTTCTTCCATTTTTTACATGATTTTTGAGATATGCTTTGCTCACTAGTACAGTGGTGCCTCGCAAGTTCTGCAAGTTTTTTCGTCTTGCGAAGCACGGTTTCCCATAGGGTATTAACGGTTTTAAGAAAAAGGAAACAAACCTGCAAGACGTTTTCGTTTTTCGTCTTGCGAAGCAAGCCCATAGGGAAATTCGTCTTGTGAAGCAACTCAAAAAACGAAAAACTCTTTCGTCTTGCGAGGCATTCGTCTTGCGAGGTACCACTGTAGCTGTGAGCTTTGCTACTAGTTCCATAGTATCCAGTGGCTTTAAGTATTAGAAAACTTGATCTTAGCTCCCTCTGCAGGTGTTCCTTGAACAAAGTAAACAGCATACTTTCTTTCTTCTTTCTGTGTAAATCTACAGATTACACAGCACTAAAAACAACAAACCACACACCTATCAAAGGCTAAAACAAAGTATGTGTTTATAAGAATAAACAAATTCAGATACTTTTGTACGAATAAGATCAGCGCCAGACTTTCCCACAGGCTGAATTAACAAGGCAGTTTGAAACAGCATTTCAGGGTCTTTATTACTGAAGTCAAGGGGTACAGCCACCAATGTTTTTTTTAAAAAAATATTTACAAATATTTTAAGCAAAGCTGCTAAATTTGAGGATAGTTAGGATCATCAATAACTGTAATATTGCCTGTGCTCACAACCCAGCTTTATAATGATCGGACGATAGGTTGGCAAATAGCACAAATATGCCTCTTTAAATAATGACTGAAAATGAAATTGATGACTGTGTACTTCTGTGATGATATACATGGTTATGGTTCCTGTTTCAAAATAATAGTGCACATTAACAGGTTATCACCCTGCATTTTGCTCTTAAATCAAACACCACGACCTCCCCTATTCTTGCTCTGAAATAATAGTAATAATAATAATCAAATGCTCTTTTAATAACATTTGAACAGCAAAATATTTTGTTACTATTAAATATACATATACTTGAGATGTATGGGAAAACTTGCAGATCACACTTTTGTCATAGAAGCAAAATATAATTTAGTATCATGCTAAAAATGATGCAGCACACCTGAAAGTTTGAATCCTCTGAAACTCACACACAAGAAATTAATAAGTGTACAACAAATAGCTAGAAGATTCCAGGCCAGGTTGTGAAATACTTACACCACACAGTACTTTTTGTTGGTTGTAATCCAGAGGAAGACACTGACCAGCCCTCAACTGCCTCCACACAAAACATATCACCCGCAGTTGAAATGGGATTTTCAAAAATAGATTGACATACGGAATGGAGGTTATGTTGGAAAGCAAAGCTAGAAGCCTATCTGCATGTGCAGAAGCCTATAGAGACTTTCTGGGTTATGCATGAATATTCCATATTCCACCTTCCTTTCACTTAGGGCCCATTTCCTTATTTGATTTAATATCCAAATTGAACTTTTTTTTAAAAAAGGACAATAGGAGTTTCTTTTTTAGAGGGGGTGGATAAAATCAGGGTCTACTATAGTTCCACAGTTGTTCTCCTTTTCAGCAATAAAGGTTGTGGTGCTGAGAAATTTCCCAAATGGACTCCTGTTAGAATAAGATTGCTGAGTTCTGGTTCTAAATGAGTCCTGAATCTCGGCATTCTGTTGTGCTGCTACAACAGCCCTACAGTGCAGGCTGCTGAGCTTTAAAAGTACTAGGTGAAATGGAAGATGCTTGCCTAGTTCTGAGCCTTAGTAGTAAGGGTCTATATTTACCTCTCCCTCCCTGTGGTGTATTAGAGAGGTTGCGGGGGATAATGGAAACCAGATGTGCTGCTCAGGGTGTGCATTTCCAGTATCACTCCTCCTTCCAGGATACTTTAAGCCATAAGCATTCCTCATTATACCTATTAATTTAGAACCCATAATAACAGCATATTGGGTTCAGGGATTAGAAAATAAAGTTGGGGGTTGTTTGCCTCCTCCAAGGCTTATATTGTGAGCCTTAGTCACAATTCCCCGATACCTACATACAAAGAAAAGGCTCATTATTTTGTAGTTCTCAGAGAGCAAGTGTTATTCTCAATTCTTGAAGGGGGAAGAGTTCTAAAAATGTTTATGAGCAAATACTTTTCTGCATGTCTGGGAAGTCCCCAGAGCCACCAAGTATTGGGGGGAAAATGAGTTAATGGGACAGTGTGTGGAATGCTGTGCCATGATGGCAATAGATATATATATTTTTCTCTAATGCATTTAGTGGCAACATTTCAAAGGAATGAAATTAATTGAAATGAATCAAATTGAATTGGAATGAATCAACAACATTAACTAGGGTAAGGCTACATTGCTTGTGTTAATTAGTTCATTGTGTGCTCAAGAACCCAACTGATGTCAAAAGATACTTTAACATCCATTGAGAACAAGAACCAAAATGACCCTATTATTATCCCTGACAGCATCTTTAAAGTGAATTTATAAACGAATGTATCTTCTGTGAATACTAAACTATTTTCTCAAAAATATTTCCAGCAATTTTTGTTAAATTAAATTTGCCTAATGAAATATATAGAAATAGGTTCTAGTTTTCTTGAGCATCTCATAAAAATATAGAATTGATAATCTAAGAGGGAAAATATCTCTGTTTATTGAAACTTTATAAAAATTTAAAATATCCATATAAACTCAATTATAGAATTTGCAAAGGTAACACTTCAACTACAAAAATATACCTGGTGTCTATGTCAACTGGATTACTTATAAAATTGGAATTGCTTTAAGAAGTCACTGTCAGGTTTACAAATTCAGTTTTGTAATTGAGTGCTTTAACATATATAAACATGCTAGATTTTACCTTTGGTATATAATTTTAGCTTCTTTGTGCTTTGAACTGAGACAAAGCTAGGGAATTTGGAGTTTAATGCTTCTGTACAAGCAAAAGAAGTATATTCAAACAGAATATGGGATGCCTGTTCACTTGAAAGAATCATTTCTGTTTATCTCAAGATGTTGTTTTTTTCCACCCAGTGACATACACACACACAAAAGCCCTTTGAAAATATTTTCTGCAACATTTGTTCTCTTGCATTAAACATTTCAGAGCATCTGTATAAGCAATGATATGTGGGTCTGGTTTTCATGGCACAATAAGCCAATCTTTCATTATAAATACACCCCACCACTCTGCAGGTTTAGACGATATGACAAGGCGTTCTATGGCTTATTTGACCTGCCTGAGCTCCATACAATGGGAAGAAGCCACATGGGGACCTGCCTGGTGTGGAGAGGGGTTCTTCATGATGAAACCATCATTTAAGATGAACACTGGCTTTTTGTGACATGCAAACGAGGCCATGATATATGTTATCCACTCCTCAAGGAGTCTTATGACCACATCCTAAGACAGAGCACCCTTCTTTTAAACAAGTTGCCTGCCTGCTAAAACCAAATATAATTTCTAGCAAAGTAGTGTGTGTATCTTCTCAACACAGAGATTAGAATTGACAATTTGAAGCAAACACATTGTACATACAATTAACTGTGACAGCTTTCTTAGGATTCTTCTCCCTGTTGGTGGGCTGCAATAGGTTTTGACCCCCATACGTTGAAATAAAAATTGTGGCAGGTCTCCACCCAACTGGGAACCCTGGAAGAGTAGGCCTTCCAATCACAGGTGAGTGCTGCACACTCTGGCACATATGGATCCTTACTATAGTTGTGCATTTCAACACATGGACTGGCGTGAGGGCAGAAACTACTGCTACCTGTGCATTCGCTATGTGGTGAAGATCCTTAGCCTGTGAAGGGAGCAGAAAAAAATATCAGATTTAATAAATTGAACCTATGCTAGCTATATGTTGACAGGCATTAACACCTGAAAGCAAAAGATTCAGCTCTTCTGCATAATGGCAATCAAATGCCATAGGCATTAAAAAATTCAGCTGTAGCACAAGAAATTCAAACATCTTGATTGACAGAATGTACATGTCCCACTTATCCTGATTGAAATGAAGATTCCAGTTGTGCCAGCAGAACTCTTCATGAGTTTTCATACTTCCTTTTTGTACTCTGCCATCAAAGGTTCTAAATAGAATCTCAAGTCTTTGTGGAATTTGGATAGAAGAGATTCATTTTTGACCTTTAATTAAAAAATAATAATATAAAAAATCCTTCTGAAATTCTTATGTTCACAAAAAGGTGTTTTTTTCTCCTTTTACACATTTTTATGGCAGTAAAGATCTTTCAAAGTTTTTAGTTCTTCAATTAGAGTTTTGTTCTGGTTTTCAAGAACAGCAACTCTATTTTCAAGACATTTCACATATTCTTTCTTCTTTCTACGGCATTCTCGAGCTGCTTCTCTGAAATTCCAAAGCAAAGTTTGTTAATTATTACATAGAAGTCAAACTAGTTTGGAATTACAAGCATTCTGCTTTTGCTTCATTAGCTGATGTTCATCTAAAGAGGCTTGCCTTTCTTATTTCACAGACTGTGAAAAGTAAAACAAAGCCACTTTCTTTGAAAAAATACTGATGTATCTACTTGACATAAAAATATTTAAAGAGCTGCAAGCGATTAGCTCTTTGCAAGCTTGCTCTTTTTGCCTGAAGAGTTCAAATTATTTATCATATTAGTGATCTAATGTTTTTTAAAAAATGGTCTGGAAATCTGTAAACAGATAAATTATTTCATCTGCCTGAAGCACACATTTCAGGGGAGTACATTTTGGCTTTGTGAACAATAATGCTTTGGGACTAATGAGAAATTAAGAGGGTATCTCATAGGCAACTGGACTAGATAGGCCGTCAGCCTGATTCAGCAGAGCCCTGCACATGTCCTTAAATATGCTTTTAATAAAGTAACAAAGTGTGTCTACAATTACACATTTGAAGAAAAGGAAATACAGGGGCTGCAACAGAGGGTATCAGTGATACATGACCCTCTGAACAAAGTGACATTGTCCTCAGGATAAACATCCACAGCAAATACTTAAAATACTTGAAGAGGGATGCGGCCATGATCCCCTTATACCATTTCTTATAGCTGGCTAGTTTATTAACACCTTTAAGCTTTCTTTATCGTACCAATAATTTCAAGATTTTAATAAATTGGCACTAGCATTTTGGGGGCAATTTAGTCTCTTCAAATTGTATAATGAGCTTGCAGTGCCTCCAAGGAGATACAAATACAGTATTAGTGACTAGTTGTATTTACCACTCTCATCCTGAGACACAAGTGGGAATTAAGGAGATGCTCACATATGACACCTGTGGATCAGCTGCCAATCAGCTATTGGGCCAAGTTCTAAGTCTTGTTAACATATGAGGCCCTTAACAACGCAGGACCACCTGGCCATTAGATCACCTGGGGATTAATTGGTCTGTGTTTTTATATTGCTGCTTTATTGGTTTCAGGTTGTGGTTTTGTTGCAATGTTTTAACTGATATCTTGGCGGTTGGTTTTAGACTGTACACAGCTTGGAATCATAGAATCATAGAGTTGGAAGAGACCACAAGGGCCATCGAGTCCAACCCCCTGCCAAGCAGGAAACACCATCAGAGCACTCCTGACATATGGTTGTCAAGCCTCTGCTTAAAGACCTCCAAAGAAGGAGACTCCACCACACTCCTTGGCAGCAAATTCCACTGCTGAACAGCTCTTACTGTCAGGAAGTTCTTCCTAATGTTTAGGTGGAATCTTCTTTCTTGTAGTTTGGATCCATTGCTCCGTGTCCGCTTCTCTGGAGCAGCAGAAAACAACCTTTCTCCCTCCTCTATGTGACATCCTTTTATATATTTGAAAATGGCTATCATATCACCCCTTAACCTCCTCTTCTCCAGCTTAGAAATCTTTGAAATATAAAGTAGTTTAATAAATGCTTTTAAATAAATACATACATACATTCAAGCACAATGCATGTGTTAGAAGGACAGGACTGGCTGAAATCTACTTCTCCTTTGAAAACCTCCTGAGTTTCTCTTCTGTTTAACTAATGTATTAGTCTTTCTTAAAAAAGAATTAACAGCCCCCCTCCCACATTGTTTCTTTAAACTGGAAAAGTTTGAAGAAACAAAAGCTGTCAAACACCCCAAATAATTATAGTCTAAATAAGCATTTGTTTAGAAAGGGAAAAAAATATTTCTTGGGTAGTGGGGAAGAGGGCAAAATAAGAGAAGTCTACTGCTAATCGTGGGAGATATGATTCTGTAGCCAAAGATTATTTTATGGGGAATATATTTCAGGGAATGCCTAAGACCAAATGGGAAACCAAATACCTGTTTTTCATCAGCCGTATTTCACGTTTCAACTGTGGATCATCCGTCTTGGTTGACTGAGATGTCAAGGAGACAGGAGCTGTCATCACAACCGTCTGGGGGAGGGAAGTGGTGGTTGCTGTGCTGCGTATCTGGTATGTCTGCATATCTCCTGATGCAGCTGTTGAGGAACCACAGTAAAGAATGCTGTGAAGAAAGGTGTTTTAAAGAAGACCCACATTTCCTGTTTGAATTTGGGCACACACAGCCAAGCACAAAATGTACACAGCAGTGGAGGGTGTACATGTAAAAAACTGGATATGGGCTCATAAACAGTAGCCAGATATCTCTTGAGGATAAACATGACACCTTTTCAACAATTTTAGTTTTACTTCCCTTCCTTCAGAATGTATTTTGACAAAACTATTTTGAAGCGGCAGTACCTTCAAAACAATGCTGATGAATATACAATATTGGTAAATTACATAATTCTGCTGACTTCATTCCTAGGCAGAAGCTTAAGGAAGCCCAACATGACACTGGCAATGCAGAAACATGATTTGTGTTAAAACTGGGCCCTCAGCTGCTGCATGTGCAATGTTAGTTCACCAGCCCAACTCCTGCCTGGGTCGCAGATCCAAGGCATGCTTAATGCTGTACATGCAGATGAGGACATCTTGTTTTAAGAAGACTGTGCAGAACCCTGGATTCTGCTTATGTAGTATTGCATATCAATAAGGCTTTAGGCACGACACATACAATATACAGACTTTTATTTGTAAAGTAGGTATCATCCCTTGGAAAACCACAGTGGCGGGGAGAAATAGGAGCATTTCTGAATTATTTGTAGTAGGTACTTACTCTGCACGACCACCTGGTTGCTTGGCACAAGTATCTGCTGACCATCAGATGTCTGTACATACTGTAATAGCGGAGTCCCGCCAGCATTTGTAAAGGTCTGCAAACCTTGCACACACTCTGTCGCTGGGCTGCTCAGCTGTAATGGTCCATTTGGAGCAATGGCAACTTTAAGACAAGAAATAATGAAACAGAGAAGACACTGATCATTGTGCAGTGGTGTGTATGGTAGGTTTATAACTTCTTGACACGCCCCCAAAATAAAACCCACAATTTCCTGTATCATAAAGGGATGAACTTTTGCTTAAAAACACTGAAAAATTGACTAATTCTTTTCAGTTGCGAAAAAAGGTCACCCCAAAATGAAAAGCTGGAATCACCGTACAGTGCTACCTCGCAAGACGAATGCCTCGCAAGACGGAAAACTCGCAAAATGAAAGGGTTTTTGGTTTTTTGAGTTGCTTCGCAAGACGATTTTCCCTATGGGTTTGCTTCGCAAGACGGAAACATCTTGCAAGTTTGTTTCCTTTTTCTTAAAACCGTTAATACAGTTGCGACTTGACTTCGAGGAGCAACTCATAGCACGCGGTGTGGTAGCTTTTTCTGAGGTTTTTGAAGACTTTGGTGATTTTTGAAGCTTTTCCAAAACTTTTCCGACACCGTGCTTCGCAAGACGAAAAACTCGCGGAACGAATTAATTTCGTCTTGCGAGGCACCACTGTATATGTAATGTCATATGACTCAATGAAAATGGCTTCAAGAACTTGGCAGAAATATTGAAACCTTGCAAAAAAGCATTGCGGGTATGGGAGAATCACTGGAAACGGGAGCCATCCATAACTCCACAGATAACAAGAAGTAATCAGTGCGAAGAACACGCACTCAAAGTGACGCAGGAACTTTCTGGTGCTTGCAGCAGAAACAAAGACAAACTGCAATTTTGATTTATTCTAATCAATAAGAAGTGGTGTACAATGTACAAAACATTGTACAAGCGTTAGAAAATTTGCATGCTCTATTTTTCCTGTATTATAATACATAAATTACATAATGCATTATAGTTACATATACAAAAAAATGATTTATTGATTTTGGGCAGGACCTCTTTTTCAAAATATTTGGAAATGAAGGATGATGGTTTTTAGGCAAAGGTTCATCCAAGCTATAGGAAGATGAGTTTGTAAAAAAGTTAAAACCCTAATATACGGCTATCATGTTCTTTCTGTTGTGCTGATATCACAAAAATCTGCCACCAGTTACAGTCTCTTTCCTGTGAACAATTTACTTCATTTTGCAACCAGCACCTTCATTTGCCAAACCACATCATAGAACCATGGAATTGTAAAGTTGGAAGGGGACCCAAGGGTCATCTAGTCCAACCCCCTGCAATGCAGGAATCCAAATTAAGGCACCCATGACAGATGGCCATCCAGCCTCTGCTTAAAAACCTCGAAGGCAAGTCCACAACTCTCTTCCTTTTGCTGGCCTGCAAATTCTGATTTATAAACTATTTAGTAACAGATGAATAGAAAAATAATTCTCAGCAGAATTGTTATAATAATTTCGGAAGAGACCTTTGGATAGCATTATTCTCAGGCTAATACAAAATTCAACTTGAAATATATTTCCAGAAACAGCATTCCTAACACAGACAATTATAAATAATACATACTATATTGTCCAGTGCTTGTTTGGTAAACGGGCGTAGGGACAGACATTGATGTGATAGTAGAGATACCAGGACTTGCTTCATCTCCTTTCCTGTCTCTTGCGTCTTCAGAAGAAAGATCATTGAAGATTTTTCTATAAAAATTACAACAAAGATACCAGACATGGCTGAAAAACCACTTTTTTAAAAATGTAATCATTACTCCCAATGCATAACCCTAGGTATGCAGTACAGGTGACTCGCATCTTATGCTTATTTTACTTTGCATGGGTGGTGGTGAAGTAAATAAATGACCAGAGAGCAGAAGAAACCCGCTCTCCGTTTACTGATTCCCCTCTGCACCTGCACAAAGCTGTGATCGTGGCAGAGGTGGATTTCAGGAGCATGACCTGTTCTGCTGCACTAGGTGCTGAGCCTAGGGGGTGCCGCAGGGCGTCATAACTATGGAATAGTGATTTAAGTAGAACAAGAGAAGGTGGGAGCATGCATTGACTTTGGCCCTCACACAGGGCGCTGCTGAAATCTGAAAGATCCAAGTCCGCCGCTGATTGTGGGCTTACCTGGTTTTGGGAAAGCGGCATGAGGACTGTAGCAGTGGTCTCAGAGCCCTCACGCTGCCTTCCCTTGGGTGAGGCACCAGGCTTTGGGAAAGAGGCACAAGAGCTCTGGCATGGTCCTAGAGTCCTCCTGCTTCCTTCCCAAAGCTTGGACAAGCATTTTTGCGTATACATGTGGACCCTCATGTAAGATGCGAGTTACTTTTATTTCTTTTCATGGTGGACAGAACCAGAATACAGGGAGAAAGATGCTGCTTTGTGACTTTGGAGAAAATGACAATTATTTACCTTGTTTTAAAAAAATGAAAATAAAAAGTTAAATTCCACCTTTCTGCAATACAGGGGCAGGGAACTGGATTGTGTTGTTAGGCCAGATCCTTATCATGACCACCACTCCGCAGCTTCTGAGGGATCTGTCAAACCCTGTGGGCTGCTTACCAACCGGAAAAGCTCTGCTGAAGAGCACCAAAGAAATGCATAAGGAACTGACCTATAAGATGGACGGCGTGCTAGGATTCCTCTGGCTTTCTGTGAAGAGCCTATGCTATCGGAGGAATCTTGTGAATCGTCACTCTCTGACAAAGACACCTGAAAGAAACACATTTTGTATTATTTTGCTGAATAGCATAAGAGACAGCAGGACACACCTTTTGGGAACGCCAAGTATAACTGAATCAGCAGGTTTTCAACCATTTGCAAACTTTTTAAAATTACATTTAGAGTTAACAAGTTTCTTCAAAAGGAACACACCACTACTGCTATTTAAACTAAAAAAATTAAACATGATCCATTGTAAAGTTTGGAGTTCTGAAGTAATTCATAGGACTGCAATATAAAACAAGCACACAAACACTTACTGCAAACTCATGAGAAAGGGGGTTGGTCAAAGTTTCTGGAATAGTTGCAAAAATATTTGGTGTTGGGTTTTAACAGCAGTGCAAATGGTGATAGCATTAAGAAGTCAATAGTCTATCATTCTGTTTGAATAAGTGAATATGTGTGATGTAGGAAGGAACAAAGATTGGTCTTTGCTGGTACAGGTCTGCTAAGCATTAAAATCAGAACAGCACCAGTTTATTTTAACAATATCTAATTTTGCAGTGAAGCCTGTAGCAATGTAATGATATATATTCAAGGCTCCAAACTGAAAATATGCAGATTTAGATAAGGAAGGAAGAACATAAGGAAACAAAACAGGAATATCTCAAGGACTCTTGGATTTTCATTCTTTCGGTGCACTTCATCAGTTTGGCAAATGTCAACAGTCCTTCTGGTGTTCCCAAATAAACGCCTTTCATTTACAGCTAACTGGTGAAGCAGCAGCAAAAGCTCCACAGGGCATAGAGCTCTTGCAAAAGTATATTGGTAAAGTAAAACAAAAAGAAGGCTGCTGTCAGGAGAGAGGGGCAGCTCTAGCTTTCCCTCAGTTTTCAGCGATGAAATTGCAGCATTTATAGCCTACAGCACTCCTAAGTGTAAGACGATTTCCTCTATATTAGAAACAAAATGACTGCTTTTAGATCTTTGACATATCTAACACAGATAATGCACAAACAGAGTTTTAATTATTATTTTTAGGGGGCAATACTATTGCTATCTTCAACTAGGGCTTCAACTAGGGCTATCATATAGGTGGAGCAAATTTGTTTTCTGTTGCTGGAGAGGGCAGGACCCAAACCAATAAGTTCAAATCTCCAAAAAGGGGTTTTCAACTAAGAACTTCCTGACAGCATGAATAGTCCAACAGTTAAACAAGCTGCCTTGGAAAAGTGGTGGGCTCTCTTTCATTAGATGTTTTTAAGCAGAGACTGGGTGGCCATCTACCAAGGATGCTGTAGCAGCCAATTTGAATTAGATTACCTTTGAGGTCTCTTCCAACGCTAAGATTCTATTATTATAAATAACCAACAACACCTTAAGAGAAGGCTTACAAGGCTTTTCAAGGCAGCTGAAAACATACACAATTGATCAAAACATGAAAAAATATTTTCTATTGTTTGTTTCTTCCTATACTAGCTATAGCTTTTCTTGTTTGGTTTTGTGTTGTTTTTGATTTTTTTAATCATTGGTGCACATAATCCTGAAGATTTTAAATACTGCATTAAGTTTATGTGAGGTCTTTCTTATATGTCTAACCAGCCATAGTAACTACTGGCTCCAAAGAGTGGATGAGGTAAAAGTTCTACCCACCCACCCAGAGTTCCTCCTATTGGCTCCACCCAAGTTCTGATCGTTGATGCACTTCCTATCAGCCATGTCAAAATGTTGCAATGCATTTGGCTCATGGGGGAGGGGTAGTTTCAGAATGAGAAAAAGACAAAATTACCCCCCCCCAAAAAAACCCCCCCACTTTCCCTGCTGTGCTAAAAGGCTCAAGTTAAGGCTCCCAGTCACAGCACATTATTCCTATGTAACAGGATATGAGGGAGGCTTCCGGAGAGCAAGAAAAGAAGACTACTTTTTCCTTTCACTCCTGTAATACTCCGAAACAATATATTGTAGACCACATGTTTTGCATGCAGCAGGTCCCAGGTTCCACCCCTGGGCAACTCCACTCAGCTCTGGGAAACACTCCTGCCTGAAACCTCTGAACAGTCACTGCAAGTTAGTGTAGTCAGTACGGAGCTAAACGGATAAATTGTCTCTCTCAGTGAAGGTAGCTTCCTGTGTTTGTAGACAGCTTTATCTGCCCATTGCTGTTACAGCAGTGAAGTGGTATTGGGGGTTACTCACACTTACACAAGGTGCAATCCTGTGAAGGATGGTAACACCTCATTCTGCCCATGCAACCCTTCCAGGGCTACTTCCTTTTTCTTACAATATGTACACAAACGGCTAAACATGGATGAGTTTGCATCATTTTTATGCGAATCAGCATTAGAAACCATAACTCGTACATCCATTTTGAAGTATCTGTCGGACTGATGCTTTCAAGTTATGAACTGATTACTGCACTTGCCACAAAATGTGAACTCATCCAGATATTATTTTGTATCTAATTAAGTGAATGTGTGAGCAGAGCTTCTGCTTAGGCAACAAACTTCCTTTCCATCTCCAAATCTGCTCTGGGTTTCCCCTCAGTCCTTTGGAGCAGATTTGTAGAAGTGTGTGGGTAAAGTTGTGAAGCTCGCACCAAAACACAACATATGGTGGGGCTGCCCCCCTAAGATCTCTCACTCTCCCCACCCCAATTTTTCCAGTTTCTTCTCAGGCCTTCACATCTCTAGATGTGGGGGGCATAGAGGGAAGGCAAGTTTAATTGGACAAGTGGAAGTTGTCCACCGGACTTGGTTTCGACTTTTTAATTAATTGGTGTCTAGCACATTATTAGGCATTTAAATAAATAAGACAAAATAATAGTCCATAATAATGATGTGGAGCTTTGCTGGCTTGCTGCTGTCACCCCACAATAGGCTGAAATGCACTATAGTAAAATTCAGGTGCTGTCAATAAAACTTCCCAAGAAAGTTAACAGTACCTGCACTGATTGCCCTTGTGGTGAGTGAATGACAGATGAGGTTTGAGCTGTATGAATGACTCCCTGGACTTGATCCCCAGAGAGCTGAACCACTGTCAGTGGAGTTTGACCTCTAAGGGACATCTGAAACAAATCAAGAGTTGATTAGCCAAATCACGGAAAACACAATTTAGGCAATAAATCAGTAAGTGCCTACATTTAATGACACTGAGACTGAGGAAGAATAGTACTAAATTTCTAGTAAGACAAGACTTCTTAAGTAAATATCCATTTTTGAATAGTGATTGCATTTAGCCAACTATCATATCAAGACACCTCAGTTAACACAAATTCACACTAGATGTCCTCAGGGGTAATGTGCCACTCAAAACATACATGATTTTCAGCCCAAGTAAGATCGTTTTCCAAATCTAATAACAAAAATGTGGCTATTTTATGGGCAGCCTGCAGCTTGGGAGCCTTTTGCACTGACCTCATTTCATGCAGCCCTAACACTTCCTGAAACTGCCCCCATTCCTCCATGCCATCAGATTTCCCTCTTTTCTGTTCATTTTCTCCTTTTTTTCTTGACCTTTAAAAAGGATTTTGTCCCGTCCCCCCCCCCCCCCAGTTTTTTCTTCATTATACAACTGGGAGATGCATTATTTATCTATAAAAATAAATAAATCTTGTAAAAGCTTTTTACTCATTTCATGGCTTGGAGAAAGTAATTCTGTCCATCCCCAACTGAGACCGATAGTCTTGTGCATATATACACTGGGCATAAGCACATCTGTAATTGGGAATTCTACTCTGAGATCACTATGGTGAAAAATGAAGCAGGGCAATTTTTATTCCAAAATAGCTAATTCAGAACACTTCTGTCTCTGGATCTGTCCACTGCCTGTATAGTTCCCAACAGATTACCCTAGAGAAAATTACCTCCCCCGCCACTGCTGCCAACAAAAAATAAAGGCTGACCACCCATGCTGTAAGAAGTCGTGCTTTTCTAACTTCCACTGACAAGAAAGTTCTGAAATTCAGACACTCTGCAACAGAACCCAAATTCATTAATTTTCAGTGCCACCTAGCAAGTACAGCCTCTGCTCTTTTCAACTCAGCTCAAGCAGAGCACATGCATAAGCACCAATAAAATGAAACTTCACAACATCAGTGCTTGGTGGACTGCACCCTTTGTTTTGCTCCTGTCCTTTGTGCTAAGGTCAGAAAAGCCGTAGGAAGCAAAAATACTGAGGCAAACAACAGCTGATTAACCAGCATTTTTATAGCAGATTTGTTATGATTCTGTGACTGGGAGACAGTTTTTCAGAATTAGCAGCTCTTAAGTTAAAAAACATGGAGATGCTCAACTTTCCCATTTCTTTGCTTAGCCGGTCAGCCTAGGTGATCCTGGAATAAGATCTAAAGAAAGAACATTTGGATTTTATGAGACATGTCAATATCTAGTGAATATGGATGCATTTTCAGCTCCACACATGAAACACACAATTAACTCAAATTCCTGGAAATTATGTATGCACACACACACACAAATATAAATATAATGCACTGTAAAAAAAACAACCCAATATTGTACAGTAAAATTTCAAATTAACCTACTTAAAAATTCCTCAGAGGATCTGGAGGACTTCCGGGACGCCGCGGCCACGGGAAGGAGCGCGAGGCTGCCCTCCGGGGGGGTCTCGAACAACACGGTGTTCTAGAGGGGTCACGAAGGCTCCGTGAACCCCAAAACCTCAGGAGGATTATTCTGGGGGACAGAGTACCCTGCGACGCTGCTTGTGCTCGCCTGTGTTGTCGGCGTTTTACAGGACTGGAGCTGCAGCATGAAGGGGAAGCAACAGACTCCGTGTTGTGAAGCCTCAGGCTCCGCGTGAAAAGCGGTGAACCTCTGACAACAGCCAAAAAGCTGGGAAATAGCTAAAGTAAATAAGCTGATAACAGACAGAAAGCTTAACTAAAGAACCCAGCGGAAAAAGAATTGTGTGGGGTGAAGGAGAAGGAGTCCACTACTGGCGGTAAGAGCAAAAGGGAGTATGGCGGAAGACTGCGAGAGAGAGAAAGCATGAAAAGCTGCCGCTAAGTGGGCGTAGAGGAGAGACCTCAGATACAAAGTATAAAATACAAGGAATCTGAGGCAAAGTAACATTGAAAATACTTTAATGGACTAGAGACTAGAGAGAAGTGAAAGGAATTTGTCTGTTCTATCTGGTCGGAGAGTGTTGTGCCAGCGACCGGCTTGAGATATATCGGTGGGTTTTTTACACCCAATTCTATGCCTGGTGTATTTGAGTGGAGACTGATTTAAGTATTACTTAAACAACGATCTCTACTCTTCTCATCCTCCACATTTGAACAAAGGGGAGAGTCTGGTATATATTTAGCCCAGTCAAACGATTGAAAATCAGACTGATAATAGGAGGAGGGGAGACGTGGAAAGGCAGCGTTCTTCCAGCGAGGTTTGGAAGAAAAAGTGAATGGCTTGGAGAAAGTAAACTAAAGTAAAGTAAAAACTTACTGGGTTTTCGCACCGCCATTTTCCTCCCAGTCTCCACCCGTTTTAAAGAGACATACTCCAACATTGAAGTAGGAGAAGGCTGGACTATTATTGCAGCGGAAAGAGATTGAGAATCTTTGGCAAGAAAAGAAGTTTAATAAGACAATTTGCCAGGACCCTCTGCCATTTACGGAACCCTTTTTCATCGCGCAGTGTCTCTCCATTCGGCTCCGCCTTGCTCTCCTGGGTCCGCTCCCAGACCGAGACTCACCTCACAATTCTTCCAGAGTTCCAGAGAGTCACTACGTGATTACGTGACTTCACCTACCCGCCCGTGTATCTTTGGCGGTTACTTTTTCCTTGCCTCCCCACCCACCCTTTATTTCCCTTTAACCCTCTCTATTGTATGTCCCTAGTGTATCTTTTGAGACGCTGGCTTTCCCTATTTGTAACTGCTTTGTTTTTTCTTTTTGTTTTTCTTTTTTGTTTTCTTCTCTTTGGTTCTCCTTTTTTATTGGTTTTCTTTCTTCGGCTTTCTTAGCTGCTTTCTTTTTACTCTTTTTTGTTGTTTTTGTTTTGATTTGTATTTAGCGTATCTCTGTATATTTGGTTTCCCCTAATTGTGTGATTGCTAAATACTGCACGAGATTAGCTGCTTGGCTTTGTGCAGAAGGAGTCATCCGGTTGATGAACTCTACTGAAGAGAAGAGAACTAAGACTTGGAAGGTTAACAAGGCGCCATCGTGTGGGATCAAAGGAAACTGCATTGGAAGAAATTAATGAGAGGAACAGGCCAGCAGCTTATTTCAGTGACTTACAGGGGGAAGAGTCTTTAATAATTAGTTAATTTAAGTTGACATACAAAATGAAAAAGGCAGTGGGAACGCCAGCAGAAAGGAGGCCATCTAGACAAGAAGATGGGAAGGAGGGAAAAGAGATCAAGGACTACGATAGTTTGATGGCTGAAATAAGGAAAGAATTTAAACATAATGAGCAATATATAGAGAAAAAGCTATTGGAAGTGCAGGACACATTAGATAAGAGATTAGAGGGGGTGGTGGGAGAACTGACAGGAAAAGTCAAAGATCTATCGGTAAGAGCCAAAGTACTTGAGGATTCTATGAAAAGGGTGCAAAAGGATACAAAAGACAGTAAGAAGGATTTGGACAGGATTAAAATAGAAGTTAAGGAGATAGGTAAGGTACAGGAAGAATTGCTGGATAGTATGGCTATGACTCAGATGAGACAGAATCAATTAAATTTGAAATTTAGAGGGATCCCAGAGGACCCAAACGAGAATATAAGATCTAAAATGGTGAAAGAGTTGGCAATTTGGTTAGATAGGAAGGAGGAAGAGATAAGCTTCTCCCTAGCAAATATATTTCGGATAAAAACAAAATCGGCTAAAGCTAGGGGGGGGAAATTGCCAGGAGATGTAATAGCCATGTTTAACTCATTGGATATGAGGAACGAAGTACTGAAACAGAATTACAGTAAAAGGTTATATATTGAAGGAAACCCAATTATTGTATTTAAAGAGATCCCTTCGAGATTTCTTCGAAGGAGGGATGTGTATAAAAAATTAACTAACCAACTGAAGAAAAATGGGATCCTATATAGATGGGAGTTTCCGGAAGGAATTTCATTCTACTTTAAGGATAAAAGATTCAAACTGTCCAGCCCTTCAGAACTTGAAAATTTTGCAAGAAGATACGAGAAGGAACTTGGAAGGGTGGTGGGGTGGGGGGAGGGGGGAACGGCCGGGGGAGGGGGGAGTGAAGAGGAAGAGAGAGAGACAAACTTAACAGAAGCAAGGGAAGGGGAAGAGAAAGAAGACAAAGAACAGTAGCTTTAAGCCATATTTGATAATTTACTAATTGTACATAATAGATGGCTTTAAAAACACTGTCTTGGAACGTGAACGGACTTAACAATAAAAATAAAAGGAACCAGATTACACATATATTATTAAAAAAAAACCTTGACATAATCTGTCTACAAGAGACTCATGTAATAAGAAACATAAGAGAATTCTGAATAATAAGAAACTAGGGTTGGATTTTGTGGCATCGGATAAGGTTAAGAGGTGTGGTACTATACATAAAGGAAAAATTCGACCCAAAAATACTGTATAAAGACGAGCAAGGGAGAATGATAGTAGTACAGATTGTATTCCAAGGAATAAAAATAATTGTCGCCGGAATATACGCACCTAACAATAAAAAATTGGCTTTCTTTTCAGAATTAGGTAATAAGTTATTAGAATGGATCGATCAAAAAATGATATTGATGGGCGATTTTAACGGAGTGGTGTCACCAAATTTGGATAGGTCAACAAAAAAGCAAGAGACAAAGGCAAGCTACCTCGAACGTTTTTTGATTTGGTTGATAATATGGGGCTAATTGATGCCTGGAGATTTAAAAACCCCACTATAAAACAATATACCTTTTTCTCAAACCCAAATCAGAGTTGGGGGAGAATAGATAATATTTGGATCTCGAAGGAGTTGACACAGAACTTAGCTAAATCTGAAATACTCCCACAAACTATATCTGACCATAATCCGGTATTTATGGAGATAAAGGGTAACGATACTAGAGTATTTAGATGGAGAATGAATGAAGGTATATTTAACAATCAAAAGATAGTAAGTGAGGCGAAAGAAACAATCGAAGAATACTTCAAGTGGAATTTACACAAAGAAACAGCTACAGAAACGGTCTGGGATGCAGGAAAAGCCGTTATGAGGGGCTTCCTAATTCAGAAAAACAGCCATTTAAGAAAAGAAAAAGAGGGGAAAAAAGAAGAGATTCTAACACAGCTTATGGAGAATGAAAGACAATTAGCTATTAAACCAGGTGAGGAGACAATAAAGCAAAACTTAAAAATATTACAAGCCCAATTTTCTATGATAGTTAACCAGGAAATTGAGTGGAAAATTAAAATGATGAAACAAAACAATTTCGAATCAGCTAATAGGAAAATTCTTGGCGTGGCAAATAAGAGAAAGGAAAAAACAAAACACGATCTGCAAGATAAGGGATGGAGAAAGGATAGTGGAAGAGCCAAAAGAAATAAAAAGGATATTTCAGAAGTATTATAAGGAATTGTATAAAAGAGGAAAGGAAATAGATTATGAAATAGACCGATACCTGGAAGAACACCATTTACAACAGATTGCCATAGAAGAGAAAGAGTTATTAGACCAGATGATTACAGAAGATGAGATAAGGAAGGCAATAAAAAAGATGAAAATTGGGAAAGCGCCGGGGCCGGATGGCCTACCAGCCAAGTACTATAAAACATTAAGTGAGCAATTATGCCCAATTCTAGGTGAAGTGATGAATAATATTTTAAAAGAGGGAAGGATTCTGAATACCTGGAAGGAAGCATATATTACTTTAATACCTAAAAAAGATGTGGACGCCTTAGAGGTGAAGAACTATAGGCCGATTTCGTTATTAAATAACGATTATAAACTGTTTGCGGATATAATGGCAGAAAGACTAAAAAGGGTATTAAAAAATAGAATTCATAAAGATCAAACGGGCTTCCTACCAGGAAGACAACTAAAGGATAACGTAAGAAATGTGATAGATATTATTGAATACCTGGAAACTAGAATAGATAAACAGGCGGCCTTGATATTTATCGATGCGGAGAAGGCATTCGATAATGTCTCTTGGTGCTTTCTGATGGAAAATTTGAAAATGATGGGGATGGGAGAAAGATTCAGAAAAGGTATAGAGACTATCTACCATGAGCAAAAGGCAAAACTTATAATAAATAATACTACATCAGAATTTTTTGATATTTCTAAAGGGACCAGGCAAGGCTGCCCTTTGTCCCCCCCTATTATTTATCTTAGTATTGGAAGTACTTACTAAGAGGCTGAGGGAAACAGCAGAGGTTAAAGGAGTTAGGGTAGGAACTAAGGAACACAAAATTAAAGCTTTTGCGGATGACATTGTTCTAACATTAGAAGATCCAAAGCACAGTGTAAAAGAAGCCCTACAAAAAATTGAAGAGTTTGGTGCTGTGGCAGGCTTTAAGGTCAATAAGAATAAGACTAAAATACTGACTAAAAATGTATCTAAAGAAGATATAGTAGATCTAGAACAAAAAACCGGAATTATGACAGCAAAGAAGGTGAAGTACCTTGGAGTCTGGATTACGGCTAAGAACATTAACCTATATAAGGATAATTATGAGGTCACCTGGAAGAACATTAAGAAAGACTTAGAAATTTGGGAGAGAATGAGACTATCTTTTTTGGGGAGGATAGCGGTTATTAAAATGAACGTTTTGCCTAGATTGTTATTTTTATTTCAAACCATCCCGGTACTTAAAGGTTTAAAGCAATGTAAAGAATGGCAAAGAGCCTTGGCGAGATACATCTGGCAGGGAAAAAGACCGCAAATAAAAATGAAAATATTGGTAGATAGAAAAGAAAGAGGGGGCTTCTCCCTTCCGGACTTATGTTTATACTATGAGGCAGCGTGTTTATCGTGGTTGAAAGACTGGATAACGCTAGAAAACAGAGACATCTTGGATCTTGAAGGCTTCGATAACAGGTACGGGTGGCACTCGTACCTGTGGTATGAAAAGGTGAAAGTACATAGAGGCTTTTTAAACCATATTTTTAGAGGGCCAATATTCCAAGTATGGGAAAGAAATAAAAACCTATTGGAAAGGAAGACACCCTGGTGGATCTCACCAACAGAGGTGTTAACGGTCAAAAAAGTTAATATGGAAGGGAAGAATGCTACCTATGAAGAACTTACAAGGAAAACGGATCAAGGTAGAAAACTTAGACCCTATGAAGAGATTAAAAACTCATTTACTGGGTGGCTGCAATACCACCAGGTAAACAACCTGTTAAAAGAAGATAAAAAGAAAATAGGATTCGAAGATAAAAAATCTAAATTCAATGTGGAAGTTGTTGAAGGAAAGAACAAAATACTGTCTAGAATATACAATATTTTATTGGAGTGGTATACAAAAGACGAAGAGGTGAAGGAGGTCATGACAAAGTGGGCAATAGACATCGGCTATAACATTGATTTTGAGAGATGGCTAGAATTATGGAATATTAACATGAAGTTCACGGCATGTATGGCATTAAGGGAAAATATGTGGGAAATGATATTTAGGTGGTACCTCACACCAGTGAAACTGGCTAAGATCTATAGGTTAAAGAACAAAAGATGTTGGAAATGTGGAGAAGTAGACGGTGACTTCTACCATATGTGGTGGTTATGCAGCAAAGTGAAAGGCTTTTGGGAATCGATTTATAACGAGCTTAAAAAAAATTTTAAATACACGTTTCCCAAAAAACCCGAAGCTTTTCTGCTAGGAATGACAGGTAAAGAAATTAAAAAAGAAGATAAGGGACTATTTTTATATGCCACAACAGCCGCAAGAATCATGTTAGCACAAAATTGGAAAACGGACGCCATACCTAATATGATTGGCAGATCAAATTAACAAATTATGCCGAGCTCGCTAGAATAACAGGAGGAATAAGAGATCAAGATGAACAGAAATTTCATGACAATTGGATTAAATATTGGATATATATTGGGTCTAAACTTTAAACGACACTGGCGGGATTGGAATAACTCTAACAGTAAAAGGCTATTATGTAAAAGAGATAAAATACGTGAATATAAGGTCTATTTGATACTTACCAAAGGAGTGGAAGGAAGTCCAAGGCTCGGCAGAGCCTAAAACAAATGTATTTATGATTTATGGAATGAATATATTATGTGTAATTTAAGTATTGGACTTCGTATAAGTTTATATGTATATATGTATAATACCAATAAAAATTTATCAGTTAAAAAAAAAAAAAAAAAAAACTTCCTCAGAGGATCTGACCTTAGATAGCTTTCTTTACCTGTTGAGAAACACGAGAAAGCTGAGCTGCTTGTAGCGTGGTACCTTGTAAAGATGCTGCTTGTGGGGGTGTTGCTGAATTGTTACTGTTGCTTTTGTGAGCCTCTTCCATAATCAGCCTATAAGAAACCGAAAGACAGCAAAATGCAGAGTTTATTATAACCCAAGAGAGACGGATGCTTTTCAAAGAGTGCCAGAGGACATTATAAAATAATACTGCCTTGTTGGTGATTACTGTCTTGGCTCTACCCACAGTTGTGTCTGCCAGCCATCGTAAAGAGGATTTTGCATCAGAAGTTGTCAATATGTGCAGTTCAGAGACAGGCCTTGAACCTTGCTGAAAGCAATGGAACTTATGCAGCCTGAAACATTTTAAATCTTGCTGATTTCAACGAGACTTTGGTACACTGAACTTCCCTGGATTATGCCCACTGACAAGTATTCTGGACACCACCATTGCTGCTGCCATGAATTTTGGACCTTCAAGAAATACAACGGCCTTCCACTATGCTAGATGGACCATTAGTTTGAAACTGTGTAATACGGTTCTTTATATCCTTGTGAGTGACACCTAGTTGATACAATAGTGTGGTAATTAGTCACATAATGGTCTTTTGTCACTTATAAATTCTATTTTTTACTGAAATGAAAAAATCCATATATAATAGTAGTTTGGATACAGAGCTCCTGTGAACATAACTCAGTGCACAGGATGCTCCTGCCTTGGGGCAAGGAAAGAGGGTTTTTCTTATTTCTTCTCCCAAATTCTTCTATGCAAAAGGTGGCCAGTTGGTTCCACCAATCAGAAAAGCATTTATCAGCAAAGTCCTCCCGATGTTACTGTATGGGGTTGAAATCTGGGGGTGGAATTTAAAAACACTACAGCGGCTGGAGATTCTGCAAAACTCTTTTGCACGAAAGATACTGGGCCTCCCCAAGGGCTCAGTTGCTGCACAGTTAAGAACAGAACTGGGGCTCCCCTCCATTGTTGCGAGAGCCCACATTAGAATCATTAGTTTTTATTGTAAATTAATCAATGCCCCAGGTTCCCTACTAGCTAGGCAAGCCTTTTTAACTTGTTCTCATACCAACAAATGGTCCAAGGCCATGGAGACTATTACTGCACGCTACTCCCTCCCAGATCTCGACATGCTGTCATCTTGGGACCAACATAAAATCCGGGCCTGGATTCTTACAAGAGACGAGGCCATGGACCGGGCACAGTCCACTACAGCTCGCCTCTCCATGTGGCTCCCTAAAGTGAAAGTGGTAAGATCACTTGCCAACTACTTGATAGACCTGACGGAGCCCAATTTGAGAAGAGCGTTTACTATGGCCCGTTTCCATTCTATACCCACGGCCTTCCTGCAGGGGATTTACTCTAAGACCCCTATTACTCAGCGTTTATGTCCATGCACAATGAATGAAGTAGAGGACTTCATACATTTCTTTTTCTACTGCCCTATTTATGAGCCAATAAGATCTAAGCTCCTCCTCTTGATCCCGTCCACCATTACATCTAAGGAAGACTGTTTGAAATCGCTTCTTGTGGACGCAAATCCCCAAATTTCACGTGGGGTGGCAATCTTTATAGTGCAGGCTCTGAAACTCAGGGCTACTCTGACTGGGTAGTGAGTCCTAGACCTGGACCTGTTTTAATTCTTTTTATTACTTTTTCAACCCAATGTGCCGAGCCTATTTTGGGGCCATTTTATGTTTTATATACATCCGCACTTTAGATTCTTGGCGCTGGCAACTAAATCTTTACATTATTGTCTTAGGGTAATTTAAATGTCATTACGCCAGTAATATCGCTTTGAATTTTGTTTGGTTGCTTGTCTCTAGTATTTTTGTCTTATTTTGCTATGGCTGTATGCTAATGCAATAAAGGTTTTATTATTATATTTCTTCTCCCCCCCTGAACCCCTCAAAAGAATTTCTAGAACAGAGCACGGAGGACTTGCACGAAGAAAACAGAATGGGTGAAAATCACCTCAACTGTGCCACAGGTTTTTTTTCTCCCACGAGAGAACAATAGGGGAGGAGTGGTGGTGGAGGACAAGTTATTTGTATTCTAGTTTGTTTCAGAACTTTCTGCATCTAGGATATGTAACTGTCGTGCATTTTATTACACCTGCTGCCCAATTAAGCATTTCCTGGTCAACAGCACCAGGTATGCACAGACAGTGTTCCAATAAAAATACCCCTGAGGCAGTCAAAGATGATCTGCCAGTTCTGAGCATGTTGTTACACAACATTTGAAATAGTTGCAAGAGCTGTTGCTGAGAAACTGGAAATTACATTTCTCTCAATGGAAATATGAGTCATTGATTCTTCCCTGCCGAGACCAACCACAGCTCAGTCCTAAAACCTGAAGAATGCAAGTCACCATAATGAAAAAGTCTCAAGAGCTTCACTTCAGCCTTTCCATTCTTAATCAGATGAATCGTGCTATCAAACAGCAGACACCTCTCATGAACACAATGACAACTTAGCATATACTACTCTCTCTCTCTCTCTCTCTCTCTCTCTCACACACACACACACACACACAGAGAGAGAGAGATTCTACAAGTGAACTCAGATGCTGAGTTATAATAGCTACAAAGAGAAAACCAAGCTGCTAAGCAATGAGGGAGGTATCAGCAGCTCAGTGGGATGCCAAGATTTGCAGAACCAGAGAAAATATTTTGGAGGGGAATATAAGAAGACAACCCCCTACCCCCACAGCCCAATCATATCAGACCATGCTCAGTGACCATAAAATGCTCAGTGGTTTTTTGAAGTGAGGGACATGCTGGTGGTAATAGAGAAATAGAGCCAGCAACGGCTGGCTGGCTGGAACACTGAACAAGAACATTCCAAACTGCAACATTCAGTTGCAGCTCCACTTGTACTATTCTACTGCTATGGTTTTCAAACTATCCTCCAAAGAACTCTGGTGTTTCTCAATAAGGAGATCAGTAAAAGTGGGAAAACTTCCCTAAAAGGGAGCTAGCCCATCATTACTGATATGTGCAATGTGCAGCTGCCCAGGAGTTTTTGTGAGTGTTCTATAAAGTGCCCTCTCTGTTCACAAAGAAAAACAATGAGGCACAATAGGCCTGGTCAGTGCTCTGCAAGAACTGTGCATCCTGGAACATGCCCCACAGTCTTCTGCAATGAGAAGGACTTAATCAGCCAAAAAGTCAATACAGGAGTTCCTTAAAGAGTTTGAAAACTATGTACTTTTTCTAATTACAAAGGAGGGGGGTGGCTAATTAAGTATTATTGTTTACAAATTGAAAGAACAAAGCTTTTAAAAGCTTGTAAGGAACATGGTCTGGAAATATCTCTTCCATCTCAGGGAATCTCTATTATAACCTTCCACACAAAACGAGACATAAAGGTGTCACAAAATAACGCCATCCAACTACAAAGAACACAGTGTTTGTATTTTGCAGGCTAAGATTGTGACGACTATATTACCTATTATTATTATTACTATTACTATTATTATTATTTCTGTAGCGCCCTTTATCCAAGGATTGCATAGCAGATTACAATATAGAAACACAAAATACATCTCATAGTAACAAACGAAAACAATACCCTCCCATTCAGTTTAGAAGGCCATAGAGTGTTTAATTAGTCAAAGGCCTGGGAGAAGAAGAATATTCTTGCCTGATGCCTAAAGATATGTAACAAAGGTGCCAGGTGAGCCTCCCTGGGGGAGAGCATTCCACAAGCAGGGAGCCACCACAGAAAAGCCTTGTTCTCATGTTGCTGCCCTCTGGACCTCTTGAAAAGGAGGCACACAAAGAAGGGTCCAGATCAATTCACATTGGGAGAGGTGGTCCTTGAGGTCTTGTGGTCCTGAGCCACGTAAAGCTATATAGATCAAAACCAGCCCTTTGAATTGTGCTCAGAACTAACTGGCAGCCAGTGCAGTCGGGCCAGGATTGGCATTATATGCTCAAACCGTTTTGCCCCAGTGAGCAACCTAGTCACTGAATTCTGCACCAGCTGAAATTTCTGAATCATTTTCAGAGGCAGCCCCACATATAATGTATTGCAGTAACCTAACCTAGAGGTTACCGGAGCATAGACAACAGCAGTTAGGCTATCCCTGTCCAGATAGGAGCGCAGCTGAAGTTGAGGGAAGACACTCCGTACCATTGAGGCCACTTGAGACTCAAATGACAGCAATGGAACTGGAAGGAGCCCCAAGATGCATATCTGCTCCTTCAGATGAAGTTTAACCCCATCAGGAGCAGGCAACCTCCCATCCATTGTGTCTAGGGATCCACCCACTAACAGCCTCTGTCTTATCTGGATTAAGCTTCAGTTTGTTGGCTGTCATCCAATCCATTATTGAGGCAAGACATCGGTCCAGCACACCCACTGCCTCACTTGCAGATGTAAAGGAGAAGCAGAGCTGTGTGTCATCAGTACATTGCTGACAATGTACTCCAAAACTCCGGATAACCCCCCTCAGCAGTATCATGTAGATAGATGTTAAACAGCATGTGGGATAAAACTGAACCCTGAGGAACCCCACAATGAAGGCTCCACAAGACGAAAAAGCACTCTCCAAATATCACCCTCTGGAAATGACCAAGGAAGTAAGACTGAAACCACTTTTAGAAGTCACTAACTGCCTGTGATGTGCGGCTCACCCAACCTGTCGCACCTCCTACACCATACCTCCCTGTCATGGGCTGGCTGGATGAAGAGGAATGGTGGGAAGCACCAGTTGGGGAACCCCCAGAGGAAGAAGGCTCAGAGCCAGGGGACTGATGGTGGGATGATGATGAGTGGTCAAAGGGAGAAGAGTGAGAAGATTGGGGAAAGGAGGTGTCAGAAGCTGCAGGTACAACAGGGTTGAGTAAACAGGAAGATGCGCTGTGGCAGACAGCAGTGCAGACTCACAGAGGCTTAGTGCAGGCAGGCTGTGGAAGAAGACAGGGACTCTTCCCCTAATGCTGTGACCAGCTACTAGCCCTGCTGGTCTCCCAGAATGCACAGATAAATGGGCAGAGCAGGCAAGCATGAGGGGCAATGGATGAACAAGTCGGGCTTCCAGTGGTTTGTGGGTTGAGTGAGATGGCTGACAGCGCAGAAGAGTCAGCAAAGGAGAGAAGGCAAACTGGGCTTGTGGTGGTGGGGCAAGTCTAATGAGAGGGGTGGGACATATGGGGGCAGAGCAGGCAAGGTGCACTGAGTAAGAGTGGTGGCACAATGGTGTGAGCAAGCTGCAGATGTAGCAAGGAGTAAGGGGAGGGAACTTTGGCAAGGAGTACAGTAATGGGAAGTGGAGGGGCTTTGCGGGAGAAGTGCTTTGGGGTGGGAGTTAGGGAGGTTGCCAAGTGAAGTGAGCAGGGGTGTCCCTTCCTAGTTATAATTAAAACAAAGGCAGAAACTGAGTCAGAACAGGCTGAGTCAATACAGTGGTACCTCGGGTTAAGTACTTAATTCGTTCCAGAGGTCCATTCTTAACCTGAAGCACCACTTTAGCTAATGGGGCCTCCTGCTGCTGCTGCTGCTGCACCACCGGAGCACGATTTCTGTTCTCATCCTGAAGCAACGTTCTTAACCTGAAGCACTATTTCTGGGTTAGCGGAGTCTGTGACCTGAAGCGTATGTAACCTGAAGAGTATGTAACCTGAGGTACCACTGTATACTACTTTCACACTTTTGTGGGTGCTCACAATTCAAGAAAAAAAACAGGCAAAACGTAATCATACTGGGTTCTGCCTCATAGACAATTTCTAAAATAAATGAAAACATTAAAAGGTGATCAGAGAAAAGGAAAAAAAAAAACAAAAAACAATAGCAAGTGTCTTAAAATGTCTATTTCACACATTCAACTCTTGACCTAGACAAAAAATAAACAAGAATTGCAGTTCTCAAGATATTTGCCTAATTCATTATTTTCATTTATATGGACCCTTGCATTTTTTAATTGGAGCGACATAATGTAATTACACAAGAAGCAAGTTTATTACTTAATTGGTAAAAAGCAAATGAAAGTCCCTTTCATATACTGTTCTTATGCTAGATTTTACAAAAGCAACAAAACCTTATTATCTAACTGTTCTTGCATTAAGCTTGGTTTAGCATAGGAACAAGAGTGGCAGGTGGGGTGCCATGCCAACATCCTCCAGGCAGCTATATAGCTCTTGGATGTGCCTCTTTGCCCAGTCTTTCCAGTTGATGGGCCAGTGCCACCAGCAAGGGGCAGCTCAATGTGCCTGCCCAAGTGGCAGATGGGTAGAAGCTACTGCCAGTGGTGGTCAGCTACAACATGGGAAAGGACAGAGCTGGCCATGCTGCTGTCACATGATGGCAATGGGATCAATTCAGGCCTCTTCAATATACCAGCTTGGGATCTGAGGCAGCAAAGGGGCACCTTTTCCTCCCCCACCTCAACAACTACTTGAAAAGCTTTTCAGACATGTGTACTGTGTACAAAAATAGCACTTTACTGATGTTTCTTAAACATCAGTAAAACAAACATACTAAATCAAATCTCAATTGATTTGGGCAATGGGATGTTACAAAAAAAAAATGCTCTGATTGAAAATTTTCTAGAAAACCACCATCACTGCTACCGAGTTGAACAATGCAAAACAAGACATTCATCTCTAATATGGAGCCTGTTTTATCTAATCACAATCAATTCTTTCCTATATGAACAAATGAAATGTAGTGCTTAATAGTCTTCTTTTAATTAAGATGAAAAGAAGTCAATATATATTGGCTTGATCTATCTGCAAGTTAAATATTCTATTATTATTTGCTAAACAAAATTTAACTAAACAATGAATAGTGAATTACTGATATTAGTTGACATAACTGACTCTTCTAAATTAAGTCACTTGATGCAACAGAAGCACCATAATCTCTTCATGCAGCCTTATAGTTGTTATTTTAAATACAGTTTCAAGAGCATCTTCCAAAATATTAGTTTTTCAGAGCAGTGAATTCACCCTTCCCAATGTGGTGGTTTCCTACGTACCATCTTGCAGCACTTCTGAATCACCTCTTCTGCTCTAATTTAACCCTATTAATTCTTAGTATGCCTACTGCAATTTTGAGTGTTCAAAATGCTTCACATGTGTCAGAGCTGCTTCCAGATCCTAGCTCACAGAGGATCACGCTAGCCAGCGATCATTAAATAAAAGTCTTTATTGAGTTACAGTTTCCATTCTCAAGCTGCTGCGTGCAACTCTACGTCTCATGGTTAGATCGGCGAAGCTCCATCTGAGTCTCCGCCCCTTGTACACCAACTTAATATCCTAGCCTTGCTCCACCTTTTCCGCCTGACTGTTCTTCTCTGGGTCCCTCTGCCCCCCGGGGTCTCTTCCTTCCGGGATTCCTCTGACGCTGACGCTGACCCCCCTGACTCTTCTCCCTCCTTTCGGCGGGCTTTAGGACCTGGCTCCCTTTCCGGGCTGCCTACTGCGCCACCTTCCTGTGCATTTGAACTTGGCACGCGCGCCCAACCTTCCACCTTCCGTCTGACCGTTTCTTCGCTCCCCGATGGAGGTGTGGCCACTCCTGACTCGTGCCCTCCCCCCTGTTGTGAGCTGCCAGCGCTTGATCCCTGGCGCTCTTCCTCTTCCCTGCTCTCTGGCGGTGACGCTGGTCCTGATTTCCAACTGCTCCCCTCTGAGTCCCCTCTGGCTCTATCTTCCTGGGGTGTCCCCCTAGGCTCCCCCCTTGCCCTGGCCACTGGTGCTCCTTTCTGTGAATCTTCTGATTCACTGGAAAGACTCGGAGATCTCGGGTCGTCGTCATCACTCATCTTTTCTTCTGCCTCCTCTCCCTCGCTCTCTGTTTCCTCCCTTGCCCTTGCCTCTGCTCCTGAACCCCTGACATCCATCCCCCCCTCGAAGCCCCCTCTTCCCCCCTCCCCTCCTTCCGGTGCGGGATCTGGGTGCTGCCGTGTCAGGGGGACGAATGTCGGATACAGTTCGCTTCCCGTGGCGGGCCGCCATCCGAAGTCTTCCGGTTCTTCCTCCCTGCTCTCGTTGACGACGGTCACCTCCGCTTCCATCTCTGTGCCGCCGTGCTCGAAACCCGGGTCGTCCCCGAAAACGTCCATGTCCGTCTCTCCCTCGTTGCCTTCTGGAGACGTTGCTCGTCCTGGACCCTCCAGCCACCTTCTGCGGAACTGCTCCTCTGGTCGATCATCCCACCAATACGAGGGTTCTGAAGCAGATCCCGAGGGTGACCCCTCTGGGGAACGGGCGTCTCGTGTCGGTTCCTCGTCCGAGTCGAACCCCCGGAACGTGCTGGCTGAAAGCGTGGGCGTGAAAAGCCAGTCGTCGAAAAAGTCTGCTGGCATTGGCCTATGTGGGAAGAGGGCATGAAACTCTTCTTTGAGCAGAGGTTCGTCTAAAGCGTAGCCCGGCACCCAGCTGTTGGCACTGGCCGGGGTGCCCTCCTTGGCGAGAAGGTATTCTACCCCCTCTTCCCCCCATCTGGAGTCCAAAATCTCCGTGACTTCGTTGATGCGCTCCTCCTGTGCCACTCCCCCTTGCCCGGTTCTCTCTCGGAGCGGACCCGGTGCCGTTCCTGGTTCCTGAAACCTGTGAGGTGCCTTGTAGGGAGTGAGCACTGATCTGTGGAACACCGGATGCATTCTGGAACCCTCCGGAAGAGCCAGCCTGAAAGCCACCGGGTTGACCTGTTCGTCGACTTGGTAGGGCCCCAGTTGTTTATGCCCTAGTTTCTTCTTCGCCAACGACCTGGCCGGCACTGCGTGGGCTGCTAACCAGACCCAGTCTCCCACATGGATCTCTTCGCCAACCCTTCTGTGTTTGTCCGCTTGTACCTTGTATGCGTGTTTAGCCAGCTCCAGGTGCCGCCGCAGCTGATCGTGGACCTCCTGCAACTCCGACGCGAACGCATCTGCTGTCTGCGGCTCCCCCTCCCCCATTCTTTCCAGTCCCGGGAAGGTTCTAGGGTGCCTCCCGTTGTTGGCGAAGAACGGCGTGACCCCCGTGGACACGTGCTTCGTGTTGTTGTAGGCGAACTCGGTGAGAGGCAGGTAATCCACCCACGTCGCAGGCTGTTGATTCGCATAACATCTCAGGTACTGCTGCATGATGGCATTGACCCGCTCCGCTTGCCCGTTGGTCTGCGGGTGTCTAGCCGACGCCAGGTTGATCTTGACGTTCAGGAAGCCCATCAGCCTCTGCCAGAAGTTTGAGATGAACTGTCGCCCTCGGTCGGACAGAATAGACCGCGGCAGACCGTGAACCTTGAACACGTGGTCTATGAACAGTTTGGCGGTTTGTTCCGCCGTGGCCACCTTCGCACACGGAATGAAATGTGCCATCTTGGAGAACAAATCCACCACCACCAGCACAGCCGTCTTGCCCCTCGAGCTGGGCAGATCCGTGACAAAGTCCAGGGCCACTCTCTCCCATGGCTCGAACGGAGTTTGCAGCGGTTCCAGCAGTCCGGCCGGCGGTCTGTGCACTGGTTTGGACCTCTGGCAGGTGTCACACCTCGCCACGTAGTCCGCGACTTCCCCTCTCATTCCGGGCCACCAGAAGTCTCTGGCTACTAATTCCACTGTCTTCTCCTTGCCAAAGTGCCCGGCAGTGGGCGCGTCGTGCAGCTGCTGCAGTACCTTGGCGCGAAGTTCGTCTCCCGGCACGTAGATGGCCCCTTTACGGATGAGCAAACCATCTCGCAGCTGGAACTCGTCGGTCGCTGCCGTGCCCCTGTGCACCTCTGCCATCTTTGCTTGCGCGAAGGAGTCATCCTGCAACGCTCGTCGCACCGCATCCAGGTCAACTGTTGCCGCCGCGCACGCCCACACTGTCGGTGCGAAGATGTGCATGGCGGCCGCTGGCGTTGCCTCCTCCAGATACTGTGGCTTACGGGAGAGAGCATCCGCCATGATGTTAGTGTCCCCCGGGACATACTCTATTCGGAAGTCGAAATTCGCAAAGAACTCAGCCCAACGTATCTGCCTCTGGTTCAGGAACTGTGCCGTGCGCCAGTGCTCTAGATTCTTGTGGTCCGTGCAGACCTGCACCGTGTGCTTGGCGCCGATCAGGAAGTGCCTCCACGCTTTGAACGCTGCATGAATGGCCAGCAACTCCCTGTCCCAGATGGTGTAGTTCTGTTCGGACTTGCTGAGCTTCCTTGAGTAAAACGCTCCCGGCCTCCAAACCCCCTGCGGGTCTTTCTGCAGCAGGACTGCTCCCACGGCTCTGTCCGAAGCGTCTGTCTCCACCCTCATCGGCCTGCTGGGGTTGACATGAAGCAGCTGCTCTTCCGACGCGAAGAGACGCTTGAGTGCCTGAAAGGACTGCTCCGCCTGCTCTGTCCAGATGAACTTCTTTTTCTTGGAGCTGAGCGTGTCCGTGATGGCCGCTGTCTGCATCGCAAAGCCTTTGATAAACTTGCGATAGAAGTTCGCGAAGCCGACAAACCGTTGGACCTCCTTCCGGTTGCGTGGGCTTTTCCAATCCAACACTGCTCGGACCTTGGCGCTGTCCATGGCGAGCCCTTTATCAGACAACTTGTAGCCCAGGAAATCCACCTCCGTCACGTCGAATTGGCACTTCTCCAGCTTGGCGTAAAGCCTATGTTGCTGTAGCCTGCTCAGCACTTCCTTGACGTGTCTGTCATGCTCCTGCTGCGATTCCGAAAAGATCAGGATGTCATCCAAGAAACAGACGCACGTCTAGTAGAGGAGCCCCGCCAACACGTGATGCATGAAAGCTTGAAAAACGTGGGAGCCATTTTGCAATCCAAAAGGCATAACTCTATATTCGTAGGTGCCCAGGGGCGTGAACATGGCTGTCTTCCACTCATCTCCCTCCCGCATGCGAATGAGGTTGTATGCCCCTCGCAGGTCCAACTTGGTGAACACTCTGCCCTTCCGTACCTTTGCGAGGAGGTCGTCGATTCGGGGCATGGGGAAGTCCGATGGCTTGGTCACACTGTTCAAGATGCGAAAGTCCACTACAAGTCTTTTTTGGGGCGTGTCCCGCTTCTTAACAAAGAATACCGGACTGCCCCCCGCTGCCTTGGACTCTCGGATGAAACCGCGCTCCAAATTATGATCTATGAACTCTTTGAGTTCCTGCAGTTCGTCCTCAGACATGGAATACAGCTTCCCTTTGGGTAGCGCCGCCCCCGGCAGCAGGTCAATTTTGCAGTCATATGGTCTGTGGGGGGGTAGCCTGTCTGCCTCTTTCTCGCAGAAAACCTCCAAAAATTCTGCGTACTTGTGGGGAACCGCTTGCAGCGTGCCTAGCTGCAGCTGTGACTCCTCTTCCTCTCCTTCCTGCCGGGGCACGATGCAGTGTTCAGCGCAAAAGGAAGAGCCGAAGGTCAGCTGCCTCTGGTACCAAGCCAGCGTCGGGCTGTGCTTGTCCAGCCAACTCATGCCCAATACAATGGGCGTGTCCGATAGTTGAGTGACATTGAAGCTGATGATTTCCCTGTGATTCCCAAGTCGCATCACCATTGGTGGCGTCTGCTTCACCACTTGCCCCCCTAGCAGCTCCCTGCCATCCACCGTGACAACCTGCAGGGGCAGCGTGGCAGGCAGCAACTGTATAGCGTGCCGGTCGACAAAGTCCTGCCCTATAAAGTCCGCATTGCTTCCGGAGTCAATGGTGATTGGCACGTCCATGGTGATTCCATTGGGCAGCTGGAGCGACGCGGTGAGCTTCACTACCGGTTTGGGCGGGAGGGGGTCCATGGGCTGTAAAATCTCTGGGGACTGCTTCACTGACACGTCTGGCTGGGCCCCAGTGCCTCTTCTTCCAACCAGACTCCTTCGTTTCCCTGCTGTGGTTGTCCTTGCTGCGTTGCTGCAGTTACCATTGCTGAGGCTGCAGTGTGCTTGTGGAGCCTCTGGGGACACTCTTTCGCCATATGCTGTGGATCATCGCAGATGTAACACTTCCTGTTCCCTCTAGGAGGCTTCGCTTTCACTGCTGCCGGTGCTAGGGCTCTGGCTGCTGACTGAGCCCTTGCACCTCCAACCTCCATAGGTTCCGCTCCTCCTCCTGGCGGAGGCGTGGATTGCGCACGCGCTGCTTCTCTGGGAAGGAAGGAGGAGCCCCTGGCTGGTTCGCGCCCTCCACGCCCTTCGTCCCTGCTCCACGGACGTCCTTCCAGCCGCACCCCCACCGCCAGCGCCCTCTGAACGATCTCCTGCGTGGTCCGGGGTCTCTCCCCCCTCGCAATTTCATCTTTAACCGAGCCGTGCAATCCCTCCCAAAACAGGTCTCTTACAGGAGCCGAATCTCTGTCCCATTCCAGGGCACTGACCAAAGCGAAAAAGCGGGCATGGTACTGCCTTACGCTGGCCCTCCCTTGCTTCAGTCCATGTATCTGCTGCCGAGCAAGATCCACGTCAATGCTTGATAAAAAGCACCCATCCATCGCTTTAATAAAGGCATCCGCATTTTGGAGCGCCGGATCCTTATCTCTCCACAAATTGCGCAGCCATGCTTTAGCATCTCCATGCAAATGGGACATGATGAATCCCACCTTCTCTTGCTCATCTCTAAAGTCTTTGTTCAGCAGTTGCAGTGCACACATTACATCTGCTCTAAAGTTGGGGTACTGTTGCAAATTCCCATCGAAGTGAGAGACCAGACCGCCTGTTCGTCTCCCCAACCCAATCCCCTCCGGTTTGGGTGTCAGTTGCCCTTGCTTCGTAAGCACTTCCAACCTGACCTGGAGATCCCTGTAGGCGGCAGCTGCGTCCTCCTCTCTCTTCCTGGATGCAAGAGCCTCGGCATTCAGTCGTGTCACTGCTTCTCTGAGTTCCACTATCTGCTGTTCGGCCGTCATGTTGTCTGCCGTTCGTGAGCTCGCTAGTAGGCACCCGCTTTCTCTCCTCTCCGCGAGGACGTAGATGCCCACAATCTAGGGATGGAGCTTACTGTCAGAGCTGCTTCCAGATCCTAGCTCACAGAGGATCACGCTAGCCAGCGATCATTAAATAAAAGTCTTTATTGAGTTACAGTTTCCATTCTCAAGCTGCTGCGTGCAACTCTACGTCTCATGGTTAGATCGGCGAAGCTCCATCTGAGTCTCCGCCCCTTGTACACCAACTTAATATCCTAGCCTTGCTCCACCTTTTCCGCCTGACTGTTCTTCTCTGGGTCCCTCTGCCCCCCGGGGTCTCTTCCTTCCGGGATTCCTCTGACGCTGACGCTGACCCCCCTGACTCTTCTCCCTCCTTTCGGCGGGCTTTAGGACCTGGCTCCCTTTCCGGGCTGCCTACTGCGCCACCTTCCTGTGCATTTGAACTTGGCACGCGCGCCCAACCTTCCACCTTCCGTCTGACCGTTTCTTCGCTCCCCGATGGAGGTGTGGCCACTCCTGACTCGTGCCCTCCCCCCTGTTGTGAGCTGCCAGCGCTTGATCCCTGGCGCTCTTCCTCTTCCCTGCTCTCTGGCGGTGACGCTGGTCCTGATTTCCAACTGCTCCCCTCTGAGTCCCCTCTGGCTCTATCTTCCTGGGGTGTCCCCCTAGGCTCCCCCCTTGCCCTGGCCACTGGTGCTCCTTTCTGTGAATCTTCTGATTCACTGGAAAGACTCGGAGATCTCGGGTCGTCGTCATCACTCATCTTTTCTTCTGCCTCCTCTCCCTCGCTCTCTGTTTCCTCCCTTGCCCTTGCCTCTGCTCCTGAACCCCTGACAACATGCATTACATTGTTGTAACCTTACCCCAACCTTACAAGGTAGGCCGTCACACGGATGAGGGTGGGGGGCAACAGTGTGAGAGAGTGGCTTAAATAAGGCCATGAAGTGAGTTCATGCCAAAGGAGGGATTTGACTTGTGGCCTTCACTAACCTAACAAAGTGAGAAAGAACAATCTTTTAATTCTTCTTCTTAAAGAGTTTAATAAACGTAGGCTTTTCTTGTCATTATTTTATATGTGGCAAGGATTTCTATTAACTTGCTATAGAGTTCCCAATTCTTTGGTATTTTGGAAGAACTATACTTCAGGAGAAAAGAAACTATTCCAGTTAACCACTTTAGATGCTGAGAGAATTCTGTAGCCAACTGGAAAAACATACGTACACCCCAGCTTTTGGCAACTGTAAAATATTTAGCTCAAGCCAAAATTTTCAGAACACAGACAAAACTGGAAACAGATAATCATCCAGAAGTGTTTCATAGCTCTCACTAGACGAAGAAATGTAGCTTTCTGTTTCTATAGCACTTTTGGAGAATCATGAAACCTGTACAAACTGTCCAGTCTATATCAGGGATGTAAACATCTCAAGTGCCTGCTGGTGCATGGGTATCCGAAATATTTTTACAACCTTTGTCCAAATGTAAGGCTAACGGGGGGACGCGGGTGGCGCTGTGGGTTAAACCACAGAGCCTAGGACTTTCCGATCAGAAGGTTGGCGGTTTGAATCCCCGTGATGGGGTGAGCTCCCGTTGCTCGGTCCCTGCTCCTGCCAGCCTAGCAGTTCGAAAGCACGTCAAAGTACAAGTAGATAAATAGGTACCGCTCCGGCGGGAAGGTAAACGGCGTTTCCGTGCGCTGCTCTGGTTCGCCAGAAGCGGCTTAGTCATGCTGGCCACATGACCCGGAAGCTGTACACCGGCTCCCTCGGCCAATAAAGCGAGATGAGCGCCGCAACCCCAGAGTCGGCCACGACTGGACCTAATGGTCAGGGGTCCCTTTACCTTTAAGGCTAACAGGCAATGTTAACAACTAACTGTAGCACTGATCAGGCACTACTCATGTGAAGGAGCAACAAAGGGGCTGCAGGGACTCACTTTTAACCCTAACCCAGTCATCATACAGCTTGTGCCAGACTCCCAAGTGCTCAGGGGTAACTTCTGCTGTGGGGAGCCTTTTTTTCTTGTGTAAGTTTCTAAATCATGTGGGGAGCCTACACAACGAGGAAAGGTTTTCCATGGCATAAGTTGCAGCTGAACAAGTGGGAAGCTGGCACACTCCATACAAAGATGGGGAGTGGAGCTAAAGGTATTGCCCCTTTGTACTTGGGTTGCGAGGTCTTACTACTTTTCTTTCTTCCTCTGTTGTGTTTAATATTGCTAAAAGTTTCCTTTTGTTTCTCCCACACAAAATGTTTGATCGTCTTGATGGTGTAATGTTTTACTTTCTGATCTTTCTCTATACCACCTTAAGCTCTGATCAAGCTTGTAATTTGCCACTATGTGCAACAGGAAGTAATTGCACCTAAAGAGCAGCCAAGCAGCAAACTGTACCTGTCCCACACTATGCCCCCTTCTAAAGCTGTGTCACACATATACTCAGCTAAGTCTAGTTGAACGTACAGCTTATATTGTCCCATCTTTACCAAGCCACAAAGAGTTAGCAATGCATAGTATCCATGCAGCCACTTGGTAAACTGGCTGGCTGCAAATATACAATGAGAATTTTACAATTCTGCAGCTTCAGGAGCACACTATAGATAACCAGCTTACCATCTGGTTACATGTACACCACAGTAAACTAACACTAATGTTCCAGTCTAAACTCATGGTTCTTCAAAAACTCCTTGGGCAACCCAAGACCTCTTATTCCAGTTAAAACATCTTGATCTTTTTCGCTCTTGCTTCTATGTAAGTGATTCTCTTCATAAACCTCTTGCACTCCTCTTATGTGTTCCGATGTCTTCTGAAGCAAGGTTAGCAGAGAGCTTTTTCTATCGTGGCGCCTTGTATGTGGATTCCCTGCACTGAAAGATTACATCATATTCTTCTTATTTGTGCTCCACTGGCAACTGAACTTAGTAAAACCAGCTTTTGATTCTGTTGCTATTTAATGTACTGATCGAGGCTGTCCTCTTTTTTGCCACTGTTTATAAAATAATTTGATAATCTGACTTTAATAGTTTGATTACTGTGCTTTCTTATGTGAATTTCTGTTTTATTTGCCTTAAGCAAAACCTTTGTGGAAAAGTGTGATATAAATTATTAGAATAATAATTTATGAAAAGCCTATTCTGCTCTCTTTTAAGAAATGCTCAAAACATACCACTGTTCTCTTATTTTACTCTTCATTAATTTCTTATCATTCATTTTAAAACAGCTTCTACAACTTAAAACTCATTTCAATTACCACTTTAGATTTGGGCTTACTATTGCTTACACATTCCCTCCCTTTTCATTTTGTAAATTTTAAACCACCTTGGGGAGGAATCTATCTATTTTCTTGTTTGTAAAAGTATCTAGTAAGCACTCGGGTGTAGTAGTAAAATTATTGTTTATTTATAGTGCATCACCAATGTACACACTTTACAGAACATAATCCAAAGAAATAATCCATGCTCCAATAAATTTATAACTAACATTTCAATAGTGAGGAAGGCAAGATAAGATGAAGAGCCGGAGTGGGAAACTTGTGACCAGATGCTGGTGGACTTCAGACTCCCATCAGCCCTATACGGCATTGCCAATGGTCAGGCATGATGGGAGCTACAGCTCAACATCTGGAAGGCTACTGGTTCCCTATCCTTGGATGAAGGCAAGAATAGCAAGAGATGGTTGTCAAAGCCCTAAATACCAAAATGTGGGTTTTGTTGAAGTATTTAAAGGAAGAGAGAGGTGTCATGATTCTGCTAAAATGATGTCTAGAGTGATATATTTAAAATACCTACCATGTTCAGAATGGATCTCAAGGACTGCCTCTCCCCATTTGAATCAATTTGGACCCTCCAATAATGATTTCATGCCCTTCTTTGTGTGTCCCCTCTGCAAGATGTCCAGAGAGCAGCAACACAAAACAGGCCTTTTCCTTTTGGCAATTATTTTTTATTGATTTTCAAACAAATTATACAAAACAACCAATTATACAAAACAAGCCTTTTCTGAGGTGGCTCTGTTTGTGGGATGCTGTCCACTGGTAGGCTTGCCTGGCGCCTTAGTTACATATCTTTAGGCACCTGGCAAAAATATTCCTCTTCTCCCAGGCCTTTGGCTAACTAAACAATCTATGGCCTTTTAAAATGTGGAGAGTTATTACTGTTTGTTACTATGGTATGTATTTTTTGTGCTTTTATATTGTAAACCACCCAGTGATCCTCAAGTGATGGGTGACCTAGAAATGTGATTGATTGATTGATAATACAGCATCAGTGGGTGGTTTTTTTTTTGCTTCCAAAGGTTATTTATTTTAAAAACAACTTCTTACTTTTCCACTTTGGTAACAGGCCTCCAAGGTGGCCTGTATTAAAAGAAAATGAACATGCAATTAACTCAGTCAAAGAAGGTACAATTATTTCATGAGTGATGTAAAATAGAATTGTAGAGTTGGAAGGGCCCTAAGGATCATCTAGTCCAACCTCCTGCAATGCATTTTAGATTACTTATTTGGATCACAACATTTTAGATAACTACAGCTCTACATTGTCTCTTTAAAACAATTATGAACAAGAATTACCCTTGAAAGACATATTAGAAGTAGCCCCCCAAAGTTGGGCGAACTAGAGTAGATTATTTAAAGGTTCTCTTTTGATTATCTTCAACAAGCTCAGAGCCATTTCACAAGCCTTGGTTTGGCACAGAGTATATGGTAAGCTAGAAACTGCAGCCAATTCTGCCTATCTATCCAGAATACATGTACAGTGGTGCCCCGCAAGACGAATGCCTCGCAAGACGAAAAACTCGCTAGAGGAAAGAGTTTTCCGTTTTTTGAGTCGTTCCGCAAGACGAATTTCCCTATGGGCTTGCTTCCCTATGGAAGCCGCCCAGAGTGGCTGGGGAAATCCAGCCAGATGGGCGGGGTACAAATAATAAATTATTATTATTATTATTCGCAAGACGAAACGTTTTGCGAGTTCTTGCGAGTTTGTTTCCTTTTTCTTAAAGCCGCTAAGCCGTTAATAGCCGCTAAGAGCCATGCTTCGCAAGACGAAAAAACCGCAAGACGAAGAGACTCGCGGAACGGATTAATTTCGTCTTGCGAGGCACGACTGTATGAGATTCATTTTCATACACCTGTCTGACGCTGTTTTCACATTACGACTTCATACACTCCTTTTCAATATACCATTACAGCATGCTGTAAAGGTATCCCTGCCCGTACGGGCCAGTCGTGTCCGACTCTAGGGTTGTGCGCCCATCTCACTTAAGAGGCCGGGGGCCAGCGCTGTCCGGAGACACTTCCGGGTCACGTGGCCAGCGTGACGAAGCTGCTCTGGCGAGCCAGCACCAGCACAGCACACAGAAACGCTGTTTACCTTCCTGCTAGAAAGCGGTACCTATTTATCTACTTGCACGTAAGGGAGCCGGACAGCATGCTGTACACCTTCCCAAAACCCACTAAAGACCAGTAAAATCAGCAGATTCAAGCACACCTAAAACGAACAGCAGAATAAATGCAGCTGTAATTGTAATTTGACGTCTGTGAACTACCCTAAACATTCTGTTCAAAAGGCAGGATATAAGTATTTTAACAATATATCCCCAGCACAGCTTTACAGATAGAATTTTAAAGCCTAGGGGAAATAAAAAAAGACAATCGGAGTTGATGCCAGGCCAGCCTTCCTTTGGAAAGCAGATCTTAAGGATACACCTAAATACACACAAACACACACAAACGACACACAGCACTGCGGAAGTTGCACCTGAGCACAAAGGAAGCCGACCTTCCGTTTAAGATTAAAACCATCACGTGACTCGCTTTAGGTACTTAAAAACTGTATACAGACGTTCACTGCAGCCAACTCCAAGGGGCCGAGGTCTCTTTGCCCTGCTCCCAGCACCAATAAAACATCGGAGGGAGCCAAACTCCCCTCAAAGTTGATGGGCGTTGTCACTCAAATGGTGGTGCGCGTGCCACATCGGTTATGTGCGTGTGCCACAATCTTGCGATCGGTCATGCAGGGCGGGGGTTAACCTGCACAAACACACACGCGCACCCTGCCCAAATATTTTATTCAAGTGGGCAAACCTGGCTGGAAATACGGCGGCAAACACATCTTTTATCAAAGTGCAATCCAAACGCCTGCAAGTCGAAAGCTTGCTTGAGACTTGTGCGAAGGTTTTAGTTGCTTCCCAACTTCCGACTATTATTATTATTATTAATATCTTTGCTTTCGAAGCCCCCCCTCGCCTAATAATAATAATAATAATAATAATATCTTTGCTTTCGAAGCCCCCCTCGCCCAATAATAATATCTTTGCTTTCGAAGCCCCCCTCACCTAATAACAATAATAATATCTTTGCTTTCGAAGCCCCCCTCGCCCAATAATAATATCTTTGCTTTCGAAGCCCCCCTCGCCTAATAACAATAATAATATCTTTGCTTTCGAAGCCCCCCTCGCCCAATAATAATAATAATATATTTGCTTTCGAAGCCCCCCTCGCCCAATAATAATAATAATATCTTTGCTTTCGAAGCCCCCCTCGCCTAATAACAATAATAATATCTTTGCTTTCGAAGCCCCCTCTCGCCAACTGTCAGGAGAGGGAGGCCAGAGGAGGCGGCAGCAGCAGCAGCAGCAGCCGGCAGGCGGGCGGGCGGGCGGGCGAGCCTGAGGGGAAGCCGAGCCCTCGCCCATAGCGAGCGAGGCGTCCGCGGGCGAGACCCGGCGCTTGTGCAACAGCTGTGGCGGGCGAAGGTCTGCCTCCCGCCGGGGCGTCAGGAGACGGGCGAGGGCGCTTCGCCCTCCCTCCCGCCAAATCCCAACCGCCTCGCTCGCGCCTTTTCGAACGGGAACCGCTCGCGAGCGCCCGGCTTCCGCGAGCCGCCTCTCCCTCCTCCCGAGGCGTTTCCCCGACCCGCTCGCTCTCTCGCCCGCCCTCCTTTCCCTTCCCTGGCGCTCGTTGATTCGGCCGCGTCCGCCTCGCCTCGCGCCCTGATTGAGTCGCCGCCGGTCGCGCCCGCTTTTACCTCAGAGAGACGACACCGCCGCCGGCTTCGCCTCGGCCTCACGCGGCGCCCGTGAGGGGCGGGGAGACGGAAGGCGGCGGAGGCGGCGCCGCCGCCGCCCTAACGCCTCAGGGAAGCCAGAGCCGCCGCCAGCATTGTCGGGAGTAGGCCCCGCCAGGGAGAAGAGAGCACGCACTCCCTCAGACACGCACCCTCTCGCTCTGGAGCTCGGGGTGGGCGGGTTGCGACGATAGAGTGCGCTGGAGGCCAGAGCTAGAGAGGGCTGCCGCCTTTGACGATAGAGCCGCCGCCTTCCATGAAGCCTAGAGCAGCCGCTGCGCGAGCGCTCGGGGCACCACCGAGGCGCGGGCGTTCGGAGTATAGAGCGGCGGGGCTGCGCGTGCGGTAGAGTTTTCAGGGCGCCGCTGATATCTTGGCGGTCGTGAAGATGCGCAGCCCCGCCAGTTATCGCGCGCCTAGGAACAAATGTATTTTAATTAAATTTATTTTTTAATTGAATTTATATGCCGCCTTTTTCCTTAAGAGGACCCAGGGCGGTTCACAGAATTTTTATTGAATTTATATGCTGCCTTTCCTCAAGAGATCCCAGGGCGGTTCACAGAATTTTTATTACATTTATATGCTGACTTTTATTCTTTGAACTGCCCTGGGATCTCTTAAGGAAAGCCAGATTCCAGCGAATAAATAAGAGCACAGGGTTGCAGCGCGATCCTATCCGTGTATACTTTATTTGAGCCAAGAGAAAGCATGGGGTTAATCGGGCATTATTTCCTTAACATGGAAGGTGTGATAGGAATTTTGAGGTCTTAAAGGTAAAGGTAAAGGGACCTCTGACCATTAGGTCCAGTCATGACTCTCGGGTTGCGGTGCTCATCTCGCTTTATTGCAGCCAGCATGACTAAGCCGCTTCTGGCGAACCAGAGCAGCACACGGAAACGTCGTTTACCTTCCCGCTGGAGCGGTACCTATTTATCTACTTGCACTTTGACGTGCTTTCGAACTGCTAGGTTGGCAGGAGCAGGGACCGAGCAACAGGAGCACACCCCGTCACGGGGATTCGAACCGCCGACCTTCTGATCGGCAAGTCCTAGGCTCTGTGGTTTAACCCACAGCGCCACCTGCTTCCCATAGTCTTAGATATGTGGTAATGTTCATAAGTGTACCAACCAAACACGTACATAGATCAGCACAGGAAGACCAACCTGGAACCATTTTGATTCCTAAACTGAGCAAATGTTTTCTCTGCAAGGTCAAAGTGGGAAACCTCCCCATTGTCTTTCCTCACAAATCCTGTCTTACGGGGCAGATTTAAGATACGAATAGGGTGTGAGCCTGTGACCTGGCCCAGGAACTAAGTATTTATCATTACAAAAGACTGGCCAGGCTTCTCTGGCAATCCAATCAAGTAACCTGCCAGACAGGAGATAAAACAACAACAGGAGAAAAACAACATTCAAATTTCTGTTTTAGACCGCCTTTTCTGTGATGTAGGTATGATGTATCTGGGGGGTGGTCTTGATCTACAGGGTGGCAATTTCAAAGGTCTTTATAAGGCCTTGCGCGCCATTGTTCTGGGTTCGTCCTCTCCTGTGTGTGAGGGGAGCACCCTGTTGCAACAGATCAATAAAGATCAGGCTTACTAGTTGCTTTGCTTCTCAATATTCTCTGGTTGGCCTGTTATTTTCTCCTACCAATAGGGAACCTAATGTAAGGACTCTGTATGGGCTCTTGGATACCCCATAAGGGAAAAGGGCAATTTTTGTTTACAACAAAGGAAAGGGATTTTCACACATGTTCTCTCTGCTTCAGAAGAGCATCTGATCTGGCAAGAGAGCACAGACAGATTCTATTTGTACTGAAATATTGTCGAAGCCCCATTTTCTTCCCCAGAATATGGCTGCACACAAAAACACTACCTCAGCTGTAGGCTTCTTGTTTTTCCTCCATAAGCAGTGCTAGAGAAGGCTTAGTATGCTCTCCCATAGTTGCCTGCCATTATCTGGCAATAAGTCACCTGCAAACGTGTTTCGCTTTGGCTTGACTTTTGCATGTTGTAATTCTAGCTAGAACTATCTGGGAATGTAAGAAACAAGGAAACGTTGATGTCATTAGGTATTTGCTGCTATCTTATTCAGATCTCGTCAAATTATGTTGCTCCATCTTGACCTTAATGTAATAGGTGAATTCAGCACCGAGTACTTCTCAAAATAATCACCCGAAAGCTGTTACAAAGGGAGGCTTTCTTCTGTGTATAGCTTAATATTATCTTGATTTCTTCCTTAAACATATAAACAATTAAGAAAAATGTTTATTGAATTCAGCTTTTTTTTTTATCTAAATGTATTTGCAAATGAATTGGATTATTTCTCAGTTCATAAGATGATTTTCAAGTTAATATTTTCTACACATAAACCATATTTTGACTACATATTTGACAGCCTCCTACTCCTGCCAGAAAATAATAATATTAATAGCACATTTGCCTGCAGTACTTCTGTGGACACAAGGCTTTCTGGTGTGCTTATAAAGTACTAGTCCCACCCAAATCTACTGATTTGCTACTGTATTAAATCTGACGATAGGGGCATACCTGTCAATCACGTTAAATGAAATTGTATAGCCTTGAGGCCTGCTTGCTTTTGATTCATTGAAGCAAGCACCACATATCCCGATTTAGTTCCTGAATCCAGGTCATGGGCCTACCCTATTCATACACAAAATATGTCCTTAAGACAGGATTTGAAGGATTTGTCTTAAGGTTTCTCAAAGGTATTTCCTTCTGCAGAGGAAATATTTAGAGTCACTAGGAGAGCCAAGATACCTTTTTTTGGATTGTTGTGAGTGCTAAAATGAAAGTGAATTTTTTCCTCAGAGTATTTCCCAAATTTTGAAAGGTGGATTAGTTTTCTGTGGAATGTGTGTCTATGTGTGTGCACCCTAATTTTTTTAATAACAATAGCAATAGAGTCATACCTTGGGTCCCGAACGTCTTGCGAGTCGAACGTTCCGGCTCCAGAATGAAAACTGGAAGTGAGTGTTCGTTTTTTAACATTATTTTGGAAGCCGAACGTCCGGCAGAGCTTCCGTGGCTTCCAATTGGCTGCAGAAGCATCCTGCAGCCAATTGGAAGCCGTACTTTGGAAGTCGAACGGACTTCTGGAACAGATTCTGTTCGACTTCCAAGGTACGACTGTACCTAAACATCCTCAAGCTGAAAAGTAATCAGGAGCTTCTAAAGGTCATATGGAATCTAGACCAGTCACTTTTTGTTAGTAGACCAGAACTCCTAGCAGAATAATCAAGTTATGCCTGAAAAAACAAACCTGCTTAATGTCCTGATCTTGGACCACTGTTGCGATCATCATAATCCTGGTGGTGGTGGTGGTGGTAGTGGTGATCAGACATCATGAAGATTATTGCATTGCGCTTTGAGTGGAGCTACCTTTGAAAATTTCTGAACATACTGCTAGTATAGAATGCTGTTGATGGGGGCTTTTGTTTCCAGAGCATGGGCTCTATTGTTACCTCTGCATTGACTCCTGGTTTTCTTTTCAAAATGTGGATTACCACCTTTAAACCCCTATAATCCTAACCTTTTTTTTCATTTTGAGGGCCCCCTTGACCCAAACAGTTTGGGCCCAGGATATTTTTAAGGACTGCTCGCCTGCTGAGATATGGCAAGGAAGCCATATCCCAACTGCATAAGAAGTATACAGTAGTTGGTGGCAAACAAGACAGGGCTTTTCTCTTCTTGTACCGAGCCTGGCACTCCCTCCTCTGAAAGTGCCATTTAACCCCTTCTCTTTCATTTTGTCCAAGGCTAGTGAAGATTAATTTTTTAGACAGTATTTGGAGTAATCCGAATGGGTTTGGAGTGATTATCTGGCTGTTAAAATGTCTGCAGCTGCTCCTATGTTGATGTATGGTTATTGTTGTTACTTTGCTATTTGGAGTGGGGAGGATCTGTTGAAAAGCAAGTTGCAAAAGTAAGTCTACGGCTCCCTTGACCAACTACATTCTTTCTGCGGCTCCCCTTTGGCACCAGGCACTCAGCTCCCAGGCAGGCATTGCACACAGAAAGCACAAGAAAGGCCAGCGTGGCACCTGCTTGCCTGGTCTCCCTCACCAGCTTCTGGCAACCAGCACCCCCTGGCCAGCTCCAGAGGCACCATTCGCATGGGGAGCTTGTAGCCAGGTCTGCTGCAACAAACAGCTGTGCAAGCCTTTGGGAGGCAGAGACATGAGAGGGCATCAGAGGAGGGAGGGAAGGAAAGAGGGATGGGGGCCAATGTGGCTCACGGCACCCCTGACTGTCATTCAAGGCACCCCAGGGTGCCACGGCACACTGGTTGAAAACCACTGACCTAAACTATTGCACTAGCAGAAGCCAGTGTAACAATTGCCACTAGTGGGATGGGACTTTCTCCCATCTTTTCCTCCTGCACATCCTAACCCGTGTCCCCCCCAAATCTACCCTGGTCAGGAGAACCCCAGAATATGGCAGTGAAGGGAGAGGGAAGATCATTCCATCAGGCAGATGGAATGGCTCCAGATAGAACGATCTCCTTAGTGCTACGTTGAATGTAACCAAAACTGTACAGCACTCTTGAGCTTGAAGAAAGCCTAGGATAAAATATTGGTAAGAATGTAATAAAATAAGTCAGGCATCATTATTTATTAACACAAGACAAAGGAGACACAATCAATGCGTTAATGGAACACTGTCCAGCCAGATGTTAAATTTTTAAAAAAAGTATATCTAAAACCTAATTTCAAATAAATAAAAAACTTTATACATAATTACAGTGTTGTAATTTGAATCTGACAATGGTAAACTTACTGACATCAACGAAAGGAAAAATGCCTTCAGGGCTAAAGACAATGAACATTGGTTTTGTTTTGTTTTTACAACCATATCTCCAGCACAGTAAAGCGCGGCCCATCATTCTTGACTACACAGTGAACTAAAATCAGAAAAGCAGTGTAAAATGAACATGGTTGGAATAGTAAGTACAGTTACAAACATAATTAACAAGAGCAGAAATCGTCTGAAAGTGAGACATGAGACATTTTTGTCATTAAGTTGTATGTTCATAGTAGTAAACCGACTCTCAAGATAACAGCTGTTCCAAATTGCTTCATAACCATGGAAATTGTCGAAAGCCCATTCTATTTAGGTTCACAATTGTCTGAGCTAATATGGAAATTCAACAAAAACTGGGCTGGCAACATTGGATTGCCCCATTGCATTCACTAAAAACCACCACCACATAGGTCAGCTATGGGGAGCCCACAGCTGTCTGGATGATGTTGGGACTATAACTAGGACATTGGCCCTGCTGGCTATTGCTGAAGTCCAACAACCTCTGGAGTGCCACATCCCTGACATGGGCGGTTATGGAGGAGAACTAAGGGCAAACTAGCTCCAGATAGATCCCTTAGCAAAACCTATGGAGAAGGTGCGTCTTTATTGAATTCCATTTTATAAGCCGCTCTGTCTCATGTACTGATGGAGAACATGGAATAACATACCCAAAGCCACGCAGAGCAAATCAGTGTCACAGCTCAGATAAACATGACACTGATTCCACAGTCATTCCTTTGGAATCTCAGCCATTTTGTATAAGTTACCTGAAGGCAAACTATTATGCAGCACTGTGGAGGTCCCAGGCCTAAAAAGCAAAATTGAAATCCCAGGAGTATTAGGTCTTTTGAGAAGATAGCAATCTATGAAAATCACACACTAAGCATTTGTTTTCTTTCTGGTTTAACAATCAGACAATCAAGGGTGAAGGTTATACTGGTGGAGACTGGTTAAGTTTCTTTCCTCCATAATTCAGAATACAGCTTAGTTCTTCCAGACTGGAAGTTCTAAAATGCCACTCTAGCACGTTTATCTGTACTGAACACAAAATTGCTATTATGCTACATCTCAGAAGAATTGATAGTGTAAGGGGTGTGGAAAGGTATCACATAGGTGTGGGGCGGAAACCCACCACAATTGTTGCCAAGGGAACACGCTACCGTTCCATTCAGTGGAAAGGCATTAAGACAGTGGTTTATTACAAAAACTGAGACCTCCTAAAAGCCAACATTGCAGTTAAAAATAAAGGCTGGGGTGCACAGGACATTTAGGCTGCAATCCTAAGCACACTTACAAGGGAGTAAGCCACAGTGGGACGTATTTTCAAGTAAACATGCATAGGATTGCACCTATGTGGGATGCTGAAGCCCATCTGTACTGTGTGGTTCACATGCTGAATGATAGCAAGTGTGTGTTTCTTTTCCAAACCATTGCAAATGACATGCCAAAACTATTTCAGCATAGAGGGCTTTGTATTTATGTAGCAGCACCACACTGTGGAAATACTGATAATGCAAAATATTAAAACCGTCTCTGCTATGAGCCAGTAGTTAATATTTCAGCAGTTTGAAGCAATGGACCTCCCCTTCTATCCTGTTCCTAGTTTTGCCATAATTCTTTGTTTTATGATACATCCCATCACCATTATGTGTGACTGTAGAAGATAACCGTAAATATTTTGTTAATATATTTAAAAGCTTTCTGTCTAAATATCAATACATCGGGTCATAAAAAGAACTATTTGAAAAGTTTGTACAGAACGTTTTTCAAGTATACATTTGGAATTTGTTTTAAGGGATAGTCGTCAGAGCTGCACTTAATATAGCTGTTGTAGTTTAGGATTTAATCCAAGTTTATATCTCTCTTAAAAATGTCTAAAAACATTAACTTTGTTACAGGGTGGGTAAACAGATATTATTAAAATATTCTAACTATTTACACATAGACCACAAATGGCCCAAGAAGAGTTGTCACCATTTCTGGCATCTGCTTTCAGTGTTCTTTTAACAAACAGACAGAAGGGGAAGTGGGAAAGAATAGGCATAAGGGCAGAACCACAAAAGTGAGGATCTAAAGACCGAAATCTTGCTTTTCCCAGCTCACTGAAGACAGGGGACTGCAAACCATTCCCAGACAATGGATGTTCCAGCACATTTTAAGGCATCTATTGTCATCAATTCTTTGAACGCTGGAAACTGATCAGTCACTTGGAATAGAATAATCACAACAACATATGGAGAGGTATTTCCCCACTATTTCAACAGAATTGCAACTGTCCCTGCTTTGAAGACATTCTGCCAAAGCTCCTGCTTTGCAGTAACAAGTCTCGCCCAGAAAGCAGCGCAAGCTTCAAGATAACGGGCAGGGCTTTTTTCCAGTTTAAATGAAAGTCGCTCTGGCATTTGCACCTGTTACCATGCACAACCAAGGAAGGAAAAGAAGGAATCATGATTTGGACCATGAATTGAGTGGTTCTGATAAAACTGGTGACCTGCCTACACATCATTCATGACAAAGAGTATGCAGAGGCTATACAGGTTATATTAAACATTCCAGAATTTTTCTTGTTGTTTATAAAACGCTTTTAAAGCTTATGGAGGTCAGCCTCTTTTATAAACATGTGCCTTTAAAATATCAGTTTCTTCTACATGCTATGACATACTCTGGCCAGCAACTAAACAGTAAAAACTGAATGGACAACCTATCTGCATTGCTTGCATTAATTGCCAAACACACTTGATTTATTTTAAGGACTTTGGGTGGGGTTCACCTAAGGAGTCCGGTCAGTGCAAGCCCTGTGTGAGGGCTTCTACTTGCACACAACAGGGCTCCCCCCCCCCGAAACTTGCCTGTGGGAGGGGTATTGGGTGAACAGTGGGTGGCAGGAGGAGTGGAAGGATTGTTCCGTCTGGTAAACTGCAGGACTAGTGCCGACGGGACATTCGCCACAGCATGATGCTGAATTCCACCCAATACTGAAATCCTTAAAACAATGTCTACCTCATATGTCATTATCTGAGCCGATTTTCTAAATAAATGAATTATGCATATTATTATTTACATATTTAAAATATAGGCAAAATCCTTTTTTTTTTTTTTTAATTCAAGAAGTATCTATACGAATAAGTAATTCTTCAGTTCAGTGGATTATTTGATTTGGTCATGGCACAATTTTAAGTAAGCAGTGTGATTCCCGTATTAACAGACTACAGAATTAAGCTAACTTACAAGTTGCAAAGCACACTGTTCACCGGGAGGGCGGGGGTAGGAATGAGCAGGACTCACATGACCTGGTTCTTGCAGATTGTTATCTTAACTAAATAAACCCTCCCCTCGTATAATCCTAAAACAGTATTAGAAAAAATACAAATATATACAACAGATGAAAAAGTTTACACTACAGTAAAGGCCTTAGTAATTTGCTGTTTTCTCATGCAGGCCAGCTTCCCATTATCTGTAAAGCCAACATCCTGCAATCCAAATGTTCTTCACTGGCTGCCATCTTCTGCCTTTCGAGAAGTCCATCGCTGCCAGCCCACGAGAGAGAAGACAGTAGGATAGCATGATCCAGCTTCACAACGATAATCACTAATTGTTAACCAGGTTTTGTTTGTTTGTTTGCACATACTTCACTGGTCCTTGAATGCTTTGTAAACTGTACTATGCCCCACGGTCCCCAGATTACATATTGTATGCTACGTAGATGGGATCCAGCTGATCAGCCAAGAAGCTGTCACGGAGGTGCATGCGCTGCTTCTCTCCTCTGGAGTTGATTGGAATCACCCCGGGATCGACCACTACCACAACTCCCACAATTAGATAATGTTCTTCCAAAACCACGTTGGTAACCAGAGGGACAAGATCAAGGGCCTCCTGCTCACAGCCACATAGCTCCACAACCACCACAAGTAAGTTGGTCCACGTGAATACGGCACTGGGAGAAAAGTTAAGAGATCCACAATTTATTATACACATTTACAGGAACAAAGTCTACATGTCTATCGTAAGGCTTCCACTGTCCCAGGTTTTGCCAGTGAACATAAGGTTCCCCGGCCTTAAATTGTGCCACTGATAAATGCATCTACAGTGGTACCTCGGGTTAAAAACTTAATTCGTTCCGGAGGTCCGTTCTTAACCTGAAACTGTTCTTAAGGTGAAGCACCACTTTAGCTAATGGGGCCTCCCGCTGCCACTGCACCGCTGGAGCACGATTTCTGTTCTCATCCTGAAGCAAAGTTCTTAACCCGAGGTACTATTTCTGGGTTAGCGGAGTCTGTAACCTGAAGTGTCTGTAACCTGAAGCGTATGTAACCCAAGGTACCACTGTACACTTAAAAAACATTGCACCTTTGGAATATGTTGCCCTTTATTTTCCAGCAACTAGATCTTGATATGCTTTTTTCTCTTAGAAGCCCTTAATGTGGCCCAAACTGTCACCAAATCTTTGGATACAAGTCTATGCATCCTCTGAAGACAACAATTTGAAGTAGATGGGTGCTTCCTCGTTTCATTTAGTGCACCTAATTTAAAATTCAAAGCTCACCATGCATTAAAAGGTAAAGGTAAAGGTAAAGGACCCCTGACAGTTAAGTCCAGTCGCGTATGACTCTGGGGTTGCGGTGCTCATCTCGCTTTACAGGCCGAGGGAGCCGACGTTTGTCTGCAAACAGTTTTTCCGGGTCATGTGGCCAGCATGACTAAGCCGCTTCTGGTGAAACCAGAGCAGCACATGGAAATGCCGTTTACCTTCCCGCCGGAGCGGTACCTATTTATCTACTTGCACTTTGACGTGATTTTGAACTGCTAGGTTGGCAGGAGCTGGGACTGAGCAATGGAAGCTCACCCCATCGCGGGGATTCGAACCGCCAACCTTCCGATTGGCAAATCCTAGGCTCAGTGGTTTAGACCACAGCGCCACCCGTGTCCCTACACCATGAATTACACAGGGGGAAAATGCACCCACAATGTGCTTTAAGTGTACACCTGAAAATGTTAAGGGTGGGGGGCCACTAGGGGGCGCATTGGAAGATGGCCGACAATACCATCTCTCCGACCCACACGGGGTAATTAAGAGGCTGTTATGGGAGTAGGCAGCCTCCCTTGTTGCCCCAAGGAAATGGGGAACACTGCCCTTGCCTGCTGTGCCCATAAATCACCCCCTAATTCGAAAGAAGGGGGTGAGGGCTCTAGGCAGAATGCCCCCATGTGGACATCGGCTCTCCTGGACGCTGTCTCTGATCGCGCACTAGTTGCAGCAATTTGGAATAATTAATTACAAAAGAAGCAAATGCACATATTTCAAGTGAAGAAGGGGAGTGAAGTCTGCTAATTTAAGTGACCTCTGTGAAAGAAGACGACGGGCTGGAGAAACAGGAATATTTTACGATGAAGATACACCAAAGGCGGGGTATGTTGACAACGGGGCTGAATGGGGGGGGGGGGACCTTTTTTACTTTCCTTCTATGTGATTTACAAGAACCCCTCCTCATTAGAACCGTCGGTTGAACTGACCCAAGCAGGATGATTAAGGTATGTGTGGAGATAAACTTTAACCAAAAGTATGCTTTATGGAGACCGAGAAGCAATAAGAGCTTTTGGGAATGGCGCAGCAATTAATTCGGAGTCGCCATCTTGCCAAAGGATTTATAGCCGGGAGGAAGAACGGATTTGTTCCTCAGACTGCATTCCTAGTGAATCTCCTCAGAGGTTTTGAGAAAGGAGGCAGGTTGGTGAAGATTAATGACGCTAAGACTGTTTTGATGTATGGAAGTGATATTATATGGAAAACGTTTGGATATGGCTACTGGATAAAAAAAATAATATCCACGCATGATTACAAACTGTTCTAACCAGCTTGCGGAGACTATCAGAGGTCACAAAGAGAAAGGAAAAATATATGAAAATAACAACAAGAGATGTGGAAAAATAATAAGAAAGGACTGGATAGTACTGTGAACATCATAAGGTTAGATTTGTGGACATTAAAACAGCAGTAAGAAGCAAGAAGTTGATTGGATCCCTTCAGAACTTGAAATATGGGTACCCCCAACAAAAATTTAAAATTCGGCTGTGTAATTTGGAATTTATGTAATTTGGTTTGATTTGATGTGATTGGTCGGTTAATAAAAAATTATTCTTAAAAAAAAAAAAAGAGAAAATGTTAAGGGTGAATGCAGCTAACAGGAATCTGAAAACGTGTATAATACAAGTATTCCCCTTAGAGAGATGGGATTGACTGCCACTCTTTGACCAGTATATGTTCTGTGGCATACTTGGGTCTGTTGTTGTGTAACATGTGAAATGGACCTTAATGTTTTGCAGTACATTGCATACCAGCACTGAAGAGAGAATGTTTGGAGTTGTCATCCAAAGCTCAAAACTAATATTAGCCTCAGCTTAATAGTGTCCCAGTGTGTAGATGGAAAAGCCAAGAATCCAGATTGCTATGATCCTGCTGTTACAATTGGTGTCCCTGTCTTATACTTCCAAACCTTTACCTTAACAATAATGCATTTTTCATTTCAATATTGGGGGTGGGGGATGGGACACAAGCTTCAGAGTGCCTTACCATTCAGCAATGCTCCTGTGCGTCCGAGAAACTGAGGTCTCTATGTCAATTGGATGATAGCGCAAGCCCCGTAGTTCAAGAGTTTCATCCAATGCCCCTACGATATACAGTGCATCATGGCGTTCTGGGCAGGAAAGAATAAATATTATATGTACAAATTCTTTAAAACAGAGTTAGTAAGTGATTGTGAGGATAGCAAAAATGCCCTCAATAATTACATTATGAGACGATATGTACATTATAAAGTGAAATAATAATTTAAAAACTTCACTTCTCCCCCCCAAAAAAATTATAAATGGAAAAAATGAGGCAGTTCTGTTAGAATAAGCAATAAAAGATTTGCCCTCTGTTGTAGTGGTGGGCATGGGTGTAGCCAAGGGGGGGCATACTTAACATTGGTTCTGCCTCAACAAAAGTCCTGCCCCCCCCTAACAATAATCCTGGGTACACCCGTGGTGGTAGGGACCCTTAAGGCTTCTCTGTCTGGCTTCTGGACTCCAGCCCACCCCCTGCCCTTCTCTGTACCCTCCTTGTGGTTTTTTGTCTAGCTGGAAAGGGTCCTTAAACCGTCGTAATGCCTCTTTGCTTGCTTGGATGGAGAAGGGTATGTGTGTGCAGAAACCACTGACTTCTGCACAGCTGTAGCCTGCTGTACAAAAAGGTACGGGTCACATCCATTGCTCCACCCCCTTTGGGTCTCTGGCCTCAGCCACCAATCACAAGCAATGCCCAGAAAGTGGCCCTTTTTTCCTCCCCTGCCCCACCCCCCTGCTATAATAATTTCACCCTAAATACCAATAGCTAAGAAAGAAGCTACACAATATATATATATATATATATATATATATTAGATCACATTATTCCATGCAATTGGGAACGCCCTTGCAAGAAAAACAGGTACATGTTCTGAAAAAAACACAAACGAATTCAGGGATAAGCTAGCTGCAAAATGTCCCCCCCCCCCCCCGAAGTTATCTGCACACTGCAATCCAAAGTTTATGAACCTTCTCCCGAGGGGAAAAGGACTGTCTTGTCCTACCTCCACTGGCTGCTGTGAGCTCAGTTCGGCGTACAAATCCGAGGTACCCTGTTCGTGCCCAGAGAGTTTGGGCAGCGTCACCAAAGCTCAGGCGGGTGTTGAAATGATCTGCTTGGAGGGTTTCATTATCATAGATTGTGTAGTAACCACTGGCAGTGTGGGGGCTATTCACCCAGATCTGCAAAGTTGAGAAACACAGAACTTGATACTTAAAGGAGATCAAACAAAGACATGTCTTGCAATAAAACAGGCTGAAGTGAAAGGAAAAAGCTAAAATACAAATGCACATTTGACCTGCAAAACCCTTTAAATTCAAACTTGCCAACATGTATAGGTGTTCTTTGGAACGCAGCTTCATTCAGAATGGATGCAATTTTCTAAAACGTATTTACTTTGATGTGAGATTCAAAAGATGCCCACATGCAAACTCAGCCAGCTGAACAAAACACTTGCCTTTAACCCTGGTATGCAAATTTTCAGCTTGCAAAAATGTGAAATGATCAACTGAACACCCTTGTGAAACAAAAAGGAGCTCTTCAAGACTGAACTGGATCAAATACATACATAAAACAAAGGCAGAAAATACCTCTCCAAGGTGAGAATCCCCAACTGGTCCTTTGGTCTCAGGATTAACAATTATCACTTTGACCCCGGGCAGTATCTAAGAGAGATGAAAAGTAGGCTTGAAAATTGGCTTCTGTATTAGTGACTCAGGTTTTACAAATCTGTCTTCAACTTTTCAGGGTATGATGCAGCTCTGATGCCCACAAATATAATGTAAGCAATTAGAATAGGGCATTTTATAGCAAAGAAGAGGTATATTTCATTAGGATAACTATTGTTGCCCACCTGACACCAGCTGTCTACTCAGGTGAAAAACACACAGAGAGAAGCCCTATTCTAAATCTAACTCAGAAACATTACTTCAGCCGGTCTAATTCATATATTAAAAAAATATTCAGTACAAGCTACAATAAATGTAATGTGTCAAATGGCACCAAAAGGATAACTTTCAGTCCCAAATACACCAAATCTGTGAAACAACCTTTGTGATAACACAGAGAGGAGTTTGTTTAGCAGTTCTCTATCACACGCAAATAAAGCCTGAATTTTTTCCATTGTCCCCTTATTCTACAGGCATGTAGGAAACATTTCTCAAGGACCCAGAGCTGTCTGGTTGCGTGCCAAGACAACTCACAAACAGATGTGACATTACCTTGCCTGACTCTGAGAGCAGCAGGCTCTGTGGAGCACCTCTTTCAACTAACCGCACTCTGGAGAAAGAGATGGAATAATTTTTTAAATGCATGTGTTTGTAGTTTAGTAAGTAAATGATAAAAGTACCCTTCCAGTAAGGTTGCCACCTGTCCTGTAGAATACAGGATTGTCCCATATTTCAATGTAAAATGTTATGTCCTGTATTGATACAGTTTGTCCTGTATGTACAGTTTGTCTTTCTGGACAGTCAAATTTGCAAATTCGTGGGTGGGTGTGCATGCCTGTGTATGACAAATTCCAGAGAGGTGATCCTGTTAGGCTGCAATAGATTGTAATGGATTGCTTTGAAGTCACTTCAGCACCAGACTGGGGGGGGGGGCCTCTCCCCACCACCACCCCACCCCACTCCACCCTGTATATTGTCAGAAGAAAGGTGGCAACCCTACCTTTCAGTATTCTGGACAACTTTTTAATGTAGCCAAGCAAAAAGTGGAGTTCAACGTTATGCTATTACAAATGCATAAATATATCAGCTTCCCAGACAGAACAATCCCAACCCCCCTTGCCCTGTGTACTTTTCTGGGGGGGGTTGGATGGAGGGCAGAAGAGCTGGGGGGACCTCTGCCATGTAAGCAGAAGCTCTTGCACAGAACTTCTGATGACAGGGTTTGTAGGTGAATGCTGCCCAGAGCTTTCTTCCAGTTCAGATTCAAGCCATGTCAGTGTGTGTGTGTGTGTGTGTGTGTGTGTGTGTAAATGAATCAATCACAGTCCAGCACCCAAGACCTAAAGAGCAGCCACTTCTGAACAATAGTTTCTGATGCCTATGGAGCAAACGAGGGAGGGAAAGGCTGGTAAAACAGCATTAGCTGGACTACTTGGAACCAGAACACTGCGGATTCGGGCAAATGCAAACGACAGCCCAGTTAGTAAGTCCCATAAAAGCTGCTAGCCTGCAAAACATTTAACTCTTATGAATAAAAAGCAGGCAAGTAAAAAACGGTGCAGGCTAGACTAGAAATACAGCTTAATGGCAGAGAAGACGTGAAGCACAGTCTGCCTCCTGTGTCTTGGATTGCTCCACTTGTCCATGCCTGCTCCGGTGTGTTTCCACTTTCCTTCTGCTGTAAACAAAAATCTGCCCTTTTCCCTTATAGGGTATCCAAGAGCCCATATAGAGTCCTTACGTAGGTTCCCTATTGGTAGGAGAAAATAACAGAGGCCAACCAGAGAATATTGAGAAGCAAAGCAGCTAGTAAGCCTGATCTTTATTGATCTGTTGCAACAGGGTCCTCACTCACCACACGAAGGAGGGAGGAGGAACCCAGAACAATGGCGTGCAAGGCCTTTTGAAATTGCCACCCTGTAGATCAAGACCACCCCCAGAAACATCACAGAAGGAGTGTAACCTAAGACCACCCCCCAGATACATCCTACCTACATCACAGAAAAGGCGGTCTAAAACAGAAATTTGAATGTTGTTTTTCTCCTGTCGTTTATCTCCTGTCTGGCAGGTTACTTGATTGGGGAGCCTGGCCAGTCCTTTGTAATGATAAATACAGTGGTACCTCGGGTTAAGTACTTAATTCGTTCCGGAGGTCCGTACTTAACCTGAAACTGTTCTTAACCTGAGGCACCACGTTAGCTAATGGGGCCTACTGCTGCTGCCGTGCCGCCAGAGCACGATTTCTGTTCTCATCCTGAAGCAAAGTTCTTAACCTGAAGCACACTTTCTGGGTTAGTGGAGTCTGTAACCTGAAGCGTATGTAACCCAAGGTACCACTGTACTTAGTTCCTGGGCCATGTCACAAGCTCACACCCTATTCAAACACAGACATACCCTTAAGACAGGATTTGCGAAGGAAAAGACAATGGGGAGGATTTTCCATTTTCCTTTGACCTTGCAGAGAAAACATTTGGTCAGTTTGGGACAGTTTGGGAATCAAAAATGGTTCCGGATTGGTCTTCCAGTGCTGATTTATGTACGTGCTTGGTTGGTACACTTATGAACATTTAACATATATCTAAGACCTCAAAATTCCTATCACACTTCCTATATAGCAAGGAAGGGAAAGTGGAAACACACCAGAGTTTGCAAAAGAAAAACTGAGCACTGTTTCTCCTTTGCAAACTGGCTCAGCTTCTTTGCTGTTCACAGGGGAAGGGGCTTCCTTTCCCTCAAGGCCTGCATGAAAGCCAAGCAAATTAGCTAAAGGAGGGACAGGCTGCTCTGTTCCTCTTTTGCCAGCCCACACACTCACCTGCAGGGAATTCCATGCACCAGCCTGCGTGGAATTCCTGGTCATCAAGACCGACCAGGGAAGTAGGTAAATAAAAAAGGAGGAGAGCAGAGGAGATTCACTATTTGGTTTTTGTAATACTGTACTGTAACTTTTTTTGTGGGGGGAGGGTGAAGTTCTTCAGATATGGCGTGTTAAATACTATGGAGTTGGTGGAGACACTGGTGAATAATTGACTTTAGGCAAAGAATGAGAACAACTGTCTGTGAATGATTTTTGTGCGTGTGTGGTTTCTTCTACCCAGCTTCTCGCCCTTCCTCTCCTTTTCAGAGGTCTTGCGCTCTCTTTTCAGAGGCCTTACGCTTGTTCAAATTCAGTAGCATTTTCACAAATCTGAGAAATCTCTGTGCATCTGCACCATCAATCTTGGTTACAGAATAACAACATAAACAAAAACATAAATAGATAAATATAGTAGTAGTACCTGTCATGTCTCAAGGATTTCAGATCCACGTACACCGTGGTAGGATCAGGCCCTGAGGTTCCCTAAAACATTAACAGAGGTTATTTTTAAGTGTATTTAGTTCCTACTCATAATGAGACAAGTAATAATTAGAAGCTCTTCTGTGGATGATCAAATGCCTAAGGTTCAGAGTGCATGTATTGAGCAAGGAATAGTTTCTGCTGGAAACATAAGAATATATGGAAGACTTTCCACCACTTCTGACTAACATTACAATCCCCATTTTTCTCAGTCCACAGAAGGATAGACAAGCAACAGAGAGCAGCCCTTTCTCGTGTATAAATATGTGTGTATGTGTCTTGTGTGTGACACATATTGGCATATAAGAAAAGATCACATGGATTTTCATCTGTTATTGGTCACCCACTTCCTTCTATATGTATTTATGCATTGTAAGCTGCCGAGAGTGGCTGGAGAAACCCAGCCAGATGGGCAGGGTATAAATACTAAAATTATTATTACAGTCATACCTTGGTTCTCGAATGGAATCCATTCTGGAAGTCCGCTCAACTTTCGAAAACGTTCAGAAACCAAGGTGCAGCTTCCGATTGGCTGCAGGAGCTTCCTGCACTCAATCGGAAGCTGCAGAAACTGCGTAGGATTTTCAGCTTTCCAAAAACGCTCGCAGACTGGAACACTTACTTCCAGGCTTCTGGCATTCAGGAGCCAAAATGTTTTAGTCACAAGGAGTTCAAGAACCAAGATATGACTGTATTATTATTATTATTGTTGTTGTTGTTGTTATTGACTGATAAAAACCTTTCTGAAGCTCCTTTGAGCAAATGCGATCTCTTGAATTGTTCAGCAGTGTAAGTGGATGTAACTGTTTATGCTCACAGCAAGAAAAACAGCTCTTAGATTATAAAACAATCTAAGGTGTCGAGAGGTCAGTGAAAATAGCGGTGTAAATCAGAACAAAGCGAGTTTCAAAAGCTACAAAGGCTGCATTTGCAGGTTGGGAATACATCGACTGTGCAGGGGCCCCTGAAACCCAATAAGGAAACCAACAAGGCTTCACTGTTACCTGTAAACAGATAGCAACATTGACTCTTGACCCAAAAGTGGTGCTGACTGCACGAGTTGAGAGGCCAATGTCCTTGAAGAGCTTGGAGAAGGACTGAGTAAGGGCAACACGTGGACGCTCTTCTGCCACAACCACACAGGTCCGGACACCAGACAGGTTAATGCCTCTTGCCTGCCAATACACACAATGAAACTAGTTAGCTTCTAACAGGCAAAGCAAGGACAATGTTAGCCAGCCCTCCATTTAGCGCCCCGGTTTTGTAGCCCGCAATGCATAATTAGGTTCTCTGTTATGCTGTCACTGTCTCCTGATCACTAGGAAATCACTGGCACAGCTACATCTGTTTAATACTCCTGATCTACTCCTTTAGAAATGTAGGGACAAAATGTACCAGTGTTACCCTTCCCATATAACCTGTAGTTTTTAGGCAGATATGGGAGTCCAGGGCACACTCGGCATTTTATGGCAGAAGAGAAAAAACCTTGAAGGATCAAAAGATATGAAATGTATTCAAAGAGTCAGATCAGTATGTACCATCAGGGTTGCTGGGTAATCATTAAAACAATATGCATTTTGTGCAAATGGCAAGATATCCATCTGGTCACACTAACATAGCAAAAAGAAAAAGTTCTAACAATGGGGTCCAATGACTCACCCTTCCCAACTCACCATTGACAAAAATCCAGTTGACACCAAAGAGTACAGGTCAAGCCTGAATACTGGCCTCATTTTTACAGAACACACCAAGTAATGCTAAGAAGCAAATCATTGGCTACTGAGTTTTTCTGATCCCACCCCAGCAGAAATATTACTACAGTGGTGCCTTGCAAGACGAAATTAATTCGTTCCGCGAGTTTTTTCGTCTTGCGATTTTTTTCGTCTTGCGAAGCACGGTTTCAATTTTTTCAAAAAAATCTTCAAAAACCTCAAAAAAGGCTATCACACCGCGTGCTATGAGTTGCTCCCCAAAGTCAAGTCGCAACTGCACCTCTTCAAGCAATGCACCCTGTATTACTGTAACGGTTTTAAGAAAAAGGAAACAAACTTGCAAGACGTTTCCATCCTGCGAAGCAAGCCCATAGGGAAATTCGTCTCACGAAGCAACTCAAAAAACGAAAAACTCTTTCGTCTTGCGAGTTTTTCGTCTTGAGAGGCATTCGTCTTGCGAGGTACCACTGTAGTTTTGTTTGAAGAACCAACTGGCTATAACAGGTAATAATCTTGCACCAGAGGACTGAACTAGCAGCATCTGTTACTTTTAGATGCATAATCTACCATGCTGCTCCATTTTACTCCCAAATTCAAGAGTAGTGATTCTGCCTTCTGAGCTGCTGCGTTTAACATTCCCTTGCCACTATCTTTTCTGAGTTAGATACTGTACTCCGTTTATTTATTTAAAATATTTATCAAGTGCACTTTTCCACAGATTTAAACTAAACTGGCAGTACACCAGGAACACAAATGAATAGCAGAACTCTTGTACAGCTTCTCCATTCATTTCAATGGTGCTTATGCAGAATAATTTCTCAGTTGATTGTGCTCGATGTTTCTAAACTGAATTTCAAAAATGCCTACACAAGATAGCCAGAGAAACCTTAAGGGAAAAAAGCTCCTTACAAGAGAGAGAGAGATCCAAATTTTCAATTGTGATAGTCTGAAAACCAGAATGTATTTTTAAAAATGGAAACAAATTCCCACCAATACCTACTGTAACATGCTTGAGCTTCTTACCTTTAAAACATCAACCTGATTCCCAAGCCCCTTTGTACACATGTCCATGACCGAGTAGGAACAGAAAGTGTCCCGTATTTTATACTGGCTTACAGTGGAGAGCCACAGAAAAAGGTTGGATTCCAGCTCCATAGGAGGAATTAAGATGGATTGGTGACCAGAATACACACTGCCAAGGAAGATCACAGACAAGAGAATATATATCAGTTTTTGGAAGTGGATGGAGTCCATTCACTTGGCACTGCCTAACCTGTTCTCCTGATGGTGACTTCAGTGCTCACATGCAAACCACCCCCAGCCCCAGCCCCCAGTGGTATCTAAATCCAAGCAAATTCCTGGTTTATTGGCATATAGCAGCTTTTGAGACAGATTATTATTAGCTGGGAGTTGTTGTGATTGTTCAGACCATTAACCATAGAAGCATCAGTGGCTCTTATACGGCATTTATTTATAAGATCTATTTATATAAATTTTTACCTTGCTGCATAGCTCCACAGAGGCCCTTGGCCATGGTATCTGATCTCAGTATTACCTAGGGATTTCTGGGGCTCAGTTTGTTTGCACTGCTGTAGGGGACAGGGTATTGCAGGTTTGTGGATTGTGAATGTTTCGGGTAAGTGAGTCACCAAATGTAGGTCTCAGGCTTAGAATAGCTCGTGAACAACTAAAATGAATTTTTCCGTGTGTATCCGGAAGGCTACATTTAAATTAAATTATTTGTACTAGATAAACATCATCTCCTTGCAGACATATAATCCCCAAGGGGAAAGTGTCAACACATAGGATATAAAGGGGGGAAAGATTTTGACTCTGCACAGATTCGATGTATGGAGAATCCTCTGTCAATCTTAATAGCCCAAAGACAAATGTTAAGACATCTAGCTGATGAAATTTGCTTGCTGTTTAGGAGACAGTGCACTTGTACTCTTGGCTCATGTGAACTGGATTCCCTTCACAGAAATCCCCAGATGTTCCAATCAGACCCTTCGAACAGACAAAGACCAGTGTTCCTGTTTACACCAGCCAAGGACCATTCCCCTGCAAGTTTATCCATTCTTCTAACTCAGGGGTCGGCAACCTAAGGTCCAAGGGCCACAAGTGGCCCATGGGGGTCGTTTAACCGGCCCATGGACCCCTGCCGCCCGCTTGGTCAGCTTCCGTGTGCCGCGCTAAACTGGCACGGAGCAGAGCAGGGACCGCCTTCCGCTATGCTGGCTGGCTTCCCATTGGCTGCAGGAAGCTCCTGCAGCCAATGGGAAGCTGTGAACGCCTCCTCCGTGCCAGAAGGAGCGCCGGAAATCGTGTTTTTGTGTGTGCGTGCACTCCGGCCCACCGCAGTGTCTGCGGGACTGTGAACCAGCCCAAGCCACAAAAACTTTGCTGACCTGTGTTCTAACTGCATCCTGGTTCCTACCTGCAAAGGCACCAAAGTGCAAAACCAAGCCCACAATAGGGATCTAAACAGATGGCAATCTGACGTGAGGAGTATAGTTCACACTGGAGTTTTATGGCTCTGCAGAGGGCGCTGACTGCTGCATGGGACATCTGGAAAAAGGGAGGGGGGTTAGTGAATCCAAGTGGTACAACAGCAAGAACCTGATAAATACAACCTTACATGTATGCCCATGAGAAACCACATTGTGAGGTTAAGTGATGCTGATTATTTAAAGCATTAGTTTAACTATTTCACTAAACCAGGAAAGCAAGCCCAGAATTATGCCTTAGTATAGATTGGTGCTGCTTTCTTCATAGCAGCATCCAGAGCTCCTTGCTTCCATCATAGACACCCTCAAAGTCTCTTGTTAAGAAAGGCAGGAAAGGATTATTGTCCTCACGGTATGAACAAGTGCACAGGGGGAGAAACAGAGCTCAGGGAGACAAAGGACTTTTGCTCAGCCTTGCACAGGCAGTCTGTGCCCGAGCAAGAAATCCAAGTCTTTAATATGCTCTCCCAATTCTCAGACTACTGAGATGCTGTTGCTCTCCCACAGCATAGGATGTCAAATGCTTTGCAAAGGCTAATGGTGACCATCCCACTGCTCAGTGTGCCACAGGAATAGTCCATGGCATCAGACAGGTCCACTCTAACATCAACACTGCTCAGTTCTATCACATACACAGCCCAACAAGACAATGATAAAAATCCACCAACAGCATACAAATCAAGATGGCTAACCTGATCCAAAACACCCACCGACCCTACTCATACATGAAAACAAAGATCACCACAGCCAACCCCAAATGAACAGCCACACCCTAGGCCAACCCCAACCTCTCTCACCACCAAAGGAACACAAGTGAATAGCAGAGAACCTGCACAAGCAACGCTGACACAAAACCCCACACATATTAAGTAAAATAGAAACATCACCACCTGACCCCACCCCCACTCATCTTTTCCCCCTCCACCTCTTTCCCCCTATTCTTCCTAATATCTCAAAAAATGAAACTGATTTCTAAAAAAAACCCACAAAAGTTACATGGGGAAAAAATACGAGAGAGAGAGACTTTGCATATACCTTTGTAAATCAAGAAAATCTTTAATAAATGCTGCAGTGTGGTTTGGTTTTGTCCCTGCTGAGCCAGGGATCAGGCAGCAGTAAACCGCTGGCAAGCCTGGCACAAAAGGAAACCTATCCTATGCATGCATGCCAAAAACTCCTGTGTGGTCTAAGCTCTTTCTAATTTCATTTAAACCATTGGAACACCAGGAACATCACTCAAATTATTGACTGAGGTATGGTGCTAAGTAACATGCCAGTCCAATGTATTCATAATCTTGCAGCCAAAGATGTGAAAGCCCCTAAGGTACATCTAGGGCTCAGGCTATAGAACAGGAGCCCAAACACAAAACCGACTAGTGAGACACTACTGTACCTTCACTCCTGTAAGCATCCCTGTTGTGGAAACACTGAAATCCAGGTATGCCAACATTTCTGGAGTTGGTGGTTTATAGACCTGAGGTAGCCGCTTCCTGGGCAAATCATCTGGAGCAGATAAAAAAATGAAAGTGATTAATTTTGTATGTGGTCTTTAAAAATGAGATTGTCTGGGGAACAAAGCAAGCAGGAGATGCTGGAATGCAATAGAACTACCTTTGGCAACACACTTACAAGGTAGTCTCTTTGTTTTCCAAATAAATTACAACCGGGACCTGTTTACATATTTTCTAAAAACAATTTGCCTAAGAAAAGGAGAATGCCCACATCATACAAGAAGCCAATCGGCTCAACTTTTAAGATGACCTATGAGGACACACATATACACATCACCAATTCGTTTTAAGTAAACAGAATGTCATGCAGTACTTCGCAAGGAAATATGGGCTACAAGCAGACGACCAATGATTTTCTATCATTTGAGAACCTTGCTAAGGTGTGAAATCAGATTTGGACTTGTATTTTGAAGGCGGCAGTAAGCAACTGGAAACTTTAAATGGCTTCTGTTCTCTGTGAATGCTCAACAGTTGTGGTATTGGTGAGAAATCCCTCTCCTCTATGAATATGGCTAGCAAGTAACTAGAACAGCTAGACAGACCAGTAGCTCTCTTACCTGTATCAATGATGGTTGGCCAGGTTTTCACATCAACAGCAGATGCTGCCTCTCTGGATCTCAGTAGCCTCATCAAGGTCTGACTTGTGAGGATACAGGCAGCTTTGCTAACCTAAAACACATTGAACAAGTGACTGCTGTTAGGAAGCAAACAAAGAATTAGCAAACACAGACTACCATAAACTAACCTGAGATTTAGAGCTTGCAAACTAAGGAACTTGGTTGTATTTGAAACCACCACCTATTAGTATAGTGTTTCTTTGAGTGTTCAAAGTGCTTTACACAGTGTGTCATGCAAACCAAGCCAGGGCAAGCCAAACATTAGTTAAGTAAGACTGTCTTTGTATATTGTCCAAGCCAGGACTAGTGCTTAAGCTCGCTCCTCACTAACCAAGAGCTGTAACCACGAGTCCCAGTTGGGACAACAGGCTGAGCTCAGCATGGCACAGCAGCCGAAAGGATCGCAGAGGAGCAGGGCAGTCTCACTAAGCTAATATTTGGCTTAGTGTGTCGTGTGAATGAGGCCATTATCCCAGTATTCCTTAATGGAATCCTGCACAGTATCTCATTAAAAGGTAAGGGGGGGGGGCAATGCTGAGAAACAGCAGTTTGCCTAACACTACCCAGTGAGTCTGTGGCTGAACTGAGGTTTGAATCCGGAACTCACCAGCCCACAGGTCACACTCCGAGTTTCATGTCCAGTATCTTCAAGTTTCACAGACTTAAAACGTTTCATGTTTTTCTTGTCCAGCTTTGACCTTACCCTGAGAAGCATCCAGCCCTTTTGCTACTTTGTATTTTACAAGAATCGGCAACCACAGAAGGGCTATTGTACTAGCATGAAACAGAATACCACATTCTAGTGCAACAGAATACATTAGAATGCAATGGTGTTCTTGTTCAGCTTAAGTGTGAAGGACAAGAGCAAGGTGAATGCACAATGTGACCTGGAACATAAAAGGGAAACTAGCTGGCAAGATGCAAACTGTTCCCACTCATTTAATGTTCTGTGAATTATCAGGCAGCAACAAGGTATTTCCACCGCATTTCACTGGTAACAGCATAACAAACATAGAAAATATTTTTCCACGGGATTAGCAACACTCTCTACCAGCTAACGTTCAAGAAACAGCTATTTCATTACTCTGAGATAAAAGGCCAACATTTGGATGTAAACGGCTTTCAAGCTTTTTGCTACTCACATCTACAATCATCCGCACGGTGGGCAAAGTGGCAGTGAGATTCTGAGCGTGTGGAGGCCGGACAGTCACAGGGATGCAACCAGCATACAAGCAGCCATAAAATGCTGCAATGAGCTCGATGCCTGCAAGAACACAGGAAGATATAGCAGAGAAGTAGCTCAACATCCTCCACCTGTTGTCCAGATTTTCTGCTGCAATGAGCTCCTTAAAGATCGGCAGGGGCTGGCAGGATGCTGACAAGCGTGAGGCAGGGGAAGTGGGGGTGGAGTCTGACTTGGGAGAATGCAGGCAGCGGTTTGTGGGTGCCTGTACCAGCCAGGAGGCAAGAATCGGAGGCAAGAGGAAGCTTCAGAGTTGGAAGAGGAGGCAGGCAAGGCAAGTGAAGAACCAGGTGCTTCCCCACCCTCTTCTACACCACTGTCTCGAGAACCAGGAGAGAATTTAAGCAGGAAGAGCAGAGGAGGCTTCCTTGTAGGCCTAGTCTCTGGCTACATGAGCGCAGCCCGTTGTGGGAAGGTACATAAACCGGTGCAAGGGGAGCGATTCCCAGTTGCTGCAACTGCTCCATAGAGTGTGGACTTTGGGAGAAGCTGCCTAGATGCTAGATTGGTTTGTGTATGTATCCAGAGCTGTAGAAGCGGCTGTGTTATCTCTGATGATAAAGAGTGAACTCTCTGCCATGTGCATTCCTTTGGCTGGAAGCGCCCTTGAAAAAGAGTCACAGCTCTGGAGGGCAAAACACTCCTCACCCACAGCTCAAGGTGGAAATGCAAGCCACGCAGGAGAACTGGTGGCAGCAGACCAGACAAGGCAAGAGAGAAATTTTAAGAGGACCTGCCATGAAGACCCATTCCTAATTTACACTAGGAATGCAGTAAAAACTTGTTGAGTGAATCACTACACAAAATAATCTGGCAAAGCAAGGGAGAACGAAATGCAGCAGATCTAGACTGGGATCACCAATATGATTATTTGTCACAGTGAAAAGCAGTATTAAGCCACACTGGGGGAAAATGCCACTTTTTGGATTCTCACTCCAAGATTATGCCTATCGAAGCTAAGCATCTATTTGGCAGAAACCCCAGAAAACTTTGCTGATTGGGGGGCATGGAGATTCAGAAGCCAGAAAGGGGTGCAAGCAGGGAAATGAAACAGAGGACTGAAAATCATTAAAATGCCCATTGTCCAAACTACCACTGAACTTCCCAAATGTATAAAACATCATGTCCTGGGCCTAAACTTGTTGAGAAATGAAAACAGAACATTATTTGACCTGAGTTGAAGTGCAAACAAAAAGATTCCCTCGATCATTCTTCTCACCTTTCTCTCTTTCTTTTATTAAAAAAATTAGTTTTTATTACAGATTTTCTTTGTTTACAAAAGTATGTGCATCCTCTCTTTCTTCAGGTTGTGTTTTCTACAGATCAGTTACATTTGTTGCACTCTTCTCATCACTTGAAGCAGAGTTCCTGTTACAATTCACATGATCTTCCCCACATTTGAATTTGCTAAACCAGACACCTCAATTTTGCACATCGTAATGCACTCCTTACATTCCAGGGCACAGCGAAGCTTTGCCGTTTAGAGATAACAGGGTGTACTGAATTCTGTGAAACTCCACACCAACAACCCCAGGCATTGCTTACCAGGAGGATAGAGGAGCACCACGTTATCACCGGCATTGAGGTGTCCCTTTTCATACAGAATCGATGCGATTCGCTCAGCTCGCTTGTGCAGCTGCAGGCAGGTGGCTGTACAGACAGGGGCCCCCTGGAAGAGACAGAAAGAAACATCCTCTAAACAAATGCATGGTGCTTGAAGAGAGTGCTTTGGAAACATATCTGAACAAATACAGGCTGGTCTCTGGAGGATCACTTGATCACTCTCTCAATTCACTTAAACTGCAACGTGCAAAGAGTCTTGGGGGAATGATGCTTTTATTAACACAGCCCCATGACTGGGCAAATGATGACTGTTACACGCTCAAAGGATGCACAGGAACCTCCTGGTTTCTATCTCTGATTATCATGATTTAAACTTATCATGAACCCATCCTCTTCCATTATGTGACTAACCGTCTGAGCCCGGCAAATGCATTGACCTCAGCTGACATGGCACACAACCCTTAAGCCTGAACACACACCCCAAAACGTGGAAGAAGCACGTATCAACTGTGCCCCTACTCTACAGGGAGTACAAGGCACATAAAAGTTTGCTAAATGCATTATTTGTATGTTATCAGACCCCCATCCCTACCTTTGCATTGAGCAGGAGGAAAAGCATGTGCTCGGGCGTTGCTTGTGCTCTCCACTGGAGCACCTCAGACAGGAATTGATGCTGCAAAGAAAAGAAACTGTTAAGCTGCAAAGGCAACCTAAAGATGTGACAGGGCACTGGTGCAAAGCGGGAGATGGTCCTTCGTAGATCAGCCCAGGCTTCTTTGATATAGGACACCCATTGGATGGGAATGGAGAGGCAGAACAATGCTGTTTTAGGTGTGTGGTGGGAGATCCCAGAGGGGTGACCTAAGCACAGGCTGTGGGGCCAGCTAGGTGGGACTACCTGGGGTCCACATTGAACAGATGTCTGGCAAGTATCCAGAGGAAAGAGAGCCAGAAGAGACTTTGATTTAAGCAGCTTAAGGAAGCCACAGGGAACTGGGGCAATGTGTGGGTTACCTTTTTTGTTTAATAGCTCTGCAGTGTGGCGAGGGCAAAAGTGCCAAGTGTCAAAGCAGTTATGATCCTAACTAGAGATGGGAAGGCCTGGAAAAAACCGGAGAAAGTGGAAAAACAACAACAGGATTTCCCCTGGTTTTTTCAAAAACCATTTTTTTCTGTTTGGTTTTGTCAGATGGCAGTGGTGGTTGCCCGTGAGTAACCAGCCAGGACTCAGAACTGTCTTTTACAGGTTTTATTTTGGTGCAAACTATTTACAGTGCAGAGTCACAAGGTCATGACTGCCTCAATCGCTAGCAGAATCCGGGAGTGGTTGTCTCCTGGAACTCCCCCAACATAAAAGTCTCGTTACTCCCAGCCTTTTCCTTCCCTCTTTGCGCTTTAGACCTCTGCGCAGGGTGGGCGACGGAAGGGGCGTGCTTCCCTCCTGGCCGCCTTGGCCAGGAGCGGTGCTGAGGCTCCCTGCAGCATCCTCTGGTCCTTTTACCTCTTCCCCACTGGAGGTGAGGCTTTCCTCATCACCGGAAGAGGAACTGCTTCGCAAGATTTTCAGAGGCTCCCTGTAACACAACTGCCCCTCTGTTTCCCGCCCCTGTTCCGATGGCAGTTCCCTGACAGGTTTCCCCCCACCTTTTCTGGTTTTTCCCCAGGTCTTCCCGTCTCTAATCCTAACGCTCTTCCTAAAATTATGTAAAACTCTGGATAGCTCAGTTGGTTAGTGTGTGGGGCTGATAATGCCAATTATGCAGGTTCGATCCCCATATGGGACAGCGGCACATTCCTGCATTGCAGAGGGTTGGAGTAGAGGATCCTCAGGGTTTCTTCCAACTCTGCAATTCTACGATTCTCCCCCCGCCCCAGTGATATAGCACGCTCTGCTGGAGGATACAGCCCCTGCTTAGACTAGGCCTGTGGCCACCTGGCCAGGCAAACCAGCAATTACCTCTGAGCAAACCAGAGTGATAAATGGCTCTCCTGACTCTTTAAGATTTAATGGGCAGGAGAAAAGCATGTGCATACAAATCATCGCTGTTTTCCACTTGGGGCGCTAGCCTGCAAACACCTTTGTCCTACTTTTTTTGACAAGGCCGAGAAAGCAGCTGTGAATAGGATCGCCCGGTTCCAATCCAGGTAGCAGGTTTGGGTCGCACGCAACAGAGGCTCACCTTTCTCACCAAATCGTTCTCTTCTATCTGTCCAAGGTCTCTCCCAGAGGCCTGTGCAATGCGCTTCCCTGCAACCAGGTTCCCCACCATCACAGAGGCGGGGCCGACACCTGTTGGCAGCAGCAGACACTTGATAAAGGAAGGCAAAAACCACACAGTTGTGTACAAAAGCAGTATAGGAGGAAGGGAACTAAATTAGGCACCACCCTGGTAAGAGAATTCCAAGAATAAGGCATGAGACTGAGCCTTACAGGGGAGGAAACCACAGCAGATACGTTTAAAAAAACCTCTGAAACAATGCAAAATAGACACACAGGGCAAAGACCCATTTATGCTGCTGGGAAAGCCTGTCAAAACAAAAATATCTTCAATTTCTTCTAGGAAGTGCAGATAATGAGTGCCTGTTGTACTCAACAGCAACACTACTGCACAGAACATATGCAGCCACACTGAAAGCCCTGCTCCAGGTTACTGGAGCAGGTTTCTGTGATCTTTTAATTACTTCATGAAAAATAAATTGTTTTCATTTCAGAGTATTCATTATATATATATATATATTTGGTGGGTGGGGGGCACCATCCCATCCCTGTGTTCTGTCCCAAATAAAGTTCCATCCGTTAATTTTCTTGAAAAGAAGTTATAAGGCCTTCCTTGTTTCATGAACAATATCAGTGAAGGAATTTCAACCAAGAATAAACTTCTAGTCCAATTAGACTGCAGTGCTAAACACAACTTCCTAAATAAGTCCCATTGAACTCAACGAGGCTTACTTCTGAGTAAACATTTATAGGACTGTGTTGCTAGTGTGGATTTTTTTTTAAAAAAAAGAATGTCATGTTTTCTCACACAATTACCTGGTTGTTTTTGCCTGGGTTTTGGCAGATTAGTCACACACGTGTGCGGGCACATGAGAATGTTGCATGGGTGCAGTGACCCCTCCAGGAAGTGTTGTTTGGTCTGAGATATATGGATCCCTCCCAGAGGAGTTTTTGGCAAAGTATTGGCTGGAACAAGAGCGAGGCAATATACTCCCACTTGGTGAATGCTGTCGATCGCCTAGGAATAAGAAAACAAGAGAATGACTTTCCAGCGCGGCTTAATTGTGAATCACTTCAATTCATTACCTTGGCGGCTCTAGAAGAGATGCTGGCAAACCCATCACTGAAAGCTACAATGTAAATATATCACAAGCTTAATGGTCACTGCTACCTTGCAAGTAAGATATTGAAATAATAAACAACGGGCAGTTAGCAGGCAGTTAGAAATAATCAAGGCAGGCCACATTCTCACAGGAAGCTTTCTGCATTCCTAATTTACAATAAAAGCGTATTAAACAGTAAAGTTTTTTTGTGGGAGGGGGGAGGGGGGGTATAAGCTGTGGGGTTGAAGAAACAGGCCTACATTATGTTTTCACCTTTGCAGGTGGGATAGTCAGGGGAGGGGTCATTAACCTTGTGTGCATGGACACTACATGATCTTCAGCTCCTGAGTGCACTGAAAAAGGTTTCTCCCTTTCAATAAAAACACACACCTTCACGTTGTATTGCCCTTATTTTGAAACAATTACTTTTAAAAGGGACTTTAGGGGAAACCTTATGCAAATATGTTAATAACAGTAAGAGAAACAAGATGTGTGTGGCTTTGGGTTTGTTTCTTGCATCACTCCTTGTTTTTGAATACCACACACTTTTGCCATAATTCAAAATAAAAATAAAGAAATGCACTCCTATACCGAATACATTTACTTGGTATTGAGCTTTATTGGGACAATGGGATCCACTTCTGAATAAATATACATAACTGCTTTTTAAAAAATACTGAAAGCTGGATTTAACAGCTGTTGCTGGTGGGCTTCCTTTGGCCCTGCGAAATTTTAACCTGTATAGTGGTACCTCAGGTTAAGTACTTAATTCGTTCTGGAGGTCTGTACTTAACCTGAAACCGTTCTTAACCTGAAGCACCACTTTAGCTAATGGGGCCTCCCACTGCTGCCGCACCACTGGAACACGATTTCTGTTCTCATCCTGAAGCAAAGTTCTTAACATGAGGTACGATTTCTGGGTTAGCAGAGTCTGTAACCTGAAGCGTATGTAACCTGAAGTGTATGTAACCTGAGGTACCACTGTACAATAAAATGCTTTGCCTAAGAGGTTTTAATATTATACCTCTGTTTCTGTTTCTGTATGTAACAGGTGTGACATACGGAATTATCATCATCATCATCATCAATTCCATGCGTGAACCCAAATACATATGAATCACTTTTTGCTGGGTGGTGCTGAATTTATTTTGGTTCTCGCCACCTTAGAAGAGGCTGCTTTGTACAAAAATAAACATGTAGTGGTCCTTAAGAATGCAGAAGTTGGCCATCTCTACCAATTGCATCCCACTTCGTTAATCTAGAAACTCCAGCCACAGACAAGACTTCTTAGTGTGTCTGGCAAAGCATGGGCCACTACTAGCTGCTTCTGTTCCTAACAGGATGCCAATCCATCAAGTGAGAGGGACCAATTTAGCTCAGGGACATTCTAACCTGCAGTACACGGCTCATCCACTGGAAACTGTCCTCTTCCGAAGCATCTGGCCGTTGTTCAGCCACCACCACAATCCTCTCATCGTAGAACACAGTCACAGAGAACACCGCGATCCTAAAAAGGAACAGAAGATGTGCTGTAGCGTGCATTCTTTGTGGTGTAACCATGTCTGTAAAATGAAACAGCCGTGTCCGTGATGCCTGAACAAGGTAGGCTGAAAGAGATCACAGAGCCTGGCTACAAAGCCACCTCTCCCTTTTTAGGGCAACCAGAAATTCCATCCTACAATCACACACACCTTACAGCTCCCCGTCCTCCTCACTATTCCCTCCGCTGTGCAATGACCCAAATCTGGAACATCTGCAAAATTTATGGCAGAAAGTGTTTCTAACAAGCGCATGACGGCCTACAATACTGATTACCATGGAATGCAGGCCAAGATGATAATTAAACAAAATTCAAGGTCTGAAACAAATTTCAGACATCTCACTGGCCAGTGGGTATCATCCATGCTGGAATAATTTATGCTGACAGTACTGGTTACAATAAAAAAAATCCTTCCAGTAGCACCTTTAAGACCAACTAAGTTAGTTCTTGGTATGAGCTTTCGTGTGCATGCACACTTCTTCAGATACACTGAAACAGAAGTTGCCAGATCCTTCTATATAGTGAGAAGGTGGGGAGGGGTATTACTCAGAAGGGTGGTGGGAATGGGAGATTTGCAGATAGCTGAGATGAGCCTGCTGACGACTCTTAACGACTGTAATAGGTCTTACAGGAAAAGGCAAGGGGTGAGAAGGTGAGAAATGGCTTAGTCATGTATAATGGGATAAGAATCCAATGTCTTTGTTCAAACCAGGTCTCTCCATGGTTTTAAGTTTGGTAATGAGTTGCAATTCAGCAGCTTCTCTTTCCACTATATAGAAGGATCTGGCAACTTCTGTTTCAGTGTATCTGAAGAAGTGTGCTTGCACACGAAAGCTCATACCAAGAACTAACTTAGTTGGTCTTAAAGGTGCTACTGGAAGGATTTTTTTTATTTTGACTATGGCAGACCAACACGGCTACCTATCTGTAACTAGTACTGGTTACAGTTACATTCATCAGAGAACCAGGATGTGTGTTGCCTCTACCTATCAAGTGAACACTCAGTGATCACTTTGGCTTCTTGCCACCATGTAGCGTGCTCAGTGGTCCTCAGTGTAGGAAAAGTAACTGGGTTGGCAGAGGTGGTGTAAGTTGGCAGAGGATATAAGCAGCATCACGGCAAAAAGGCATGAAACAAGAGGAAAGGAACAATGGGAAGCAAATGCAAATATCTCAAGGACTTTCACCATGTTTTGTGTCACCATCCTATGCCCTCATAAAACAAAATCCATACTGCATAATAAGAAAATGGCAACTTTCGTAGCAAACAGGTTCTGTTTTTGTGTGGCTCTCTAATTACATGCCACTGGATAATGAATTTTAGAAGTCAAACGGTGATCATCCCTTGCGAGAGGGATTCATTAGACACCATCTACAGACATGCCTGTATAATATGCAACTTTTTAGCACCATCAGATAACTAAACAGGTGCCATCTCCCCTACTTTTAAAATGGCCAAGTCTGCTGCTATTGAAAGATTGCCCTGAGATTTCCTGGATTTGAAGGCACAGGGGGAGGGAACAACAACGCTTGACGTTCTCCTGTAATTTTGGAACCATGTTTAAAAGAACACTAGTAAACAACAGCTGAACACCCATAATTTGTTTCTTATTTTTTTATGGAGATGCAGACTTGCCTTCCTCTGTAAACCGTCTTTATAGATTCAACAGCCAGTCCAGTGGCCACAATGTCATCGGCATTATGTCTGCGTCCACTAACAATGAGCATCCCATCTATTTTTCCAACGACGAATACCAAGCTGCCCTGTATGGGGGAGAAGGGGGGAAAGGCATCAGCTAACACAATCCTTCTCCCCATGATCACCAACTGCTTCCCCTTCTGCTATTTTGTTAATTCTTTTCTTTCATGTATTTAAACCACCCTTCCTACCAGGTAGCGTACATGCATCTTACAAGAGACCACAAAAGAAAATTACGACCATTTAAATCAGACCTTTTATTATGGCAAAGGCCACAGAAATCCACAGAAATCTAAGTCTAAACTTAGGTTTCCCTCTCAACCTGTTAATTAGTGATTGAAAAACAACAACTGTGAAATATGAGAAGATACTGAAAGAAAGGAAATTTGGGTGGATGATTCTAAACTATCCATAAAAACTGGACTGCGAATCAGATAACGGGGGGGGGGGGGGATAATTGTAGCATCTAAGCCACTGGGTCCTAAAGTGTGAGCCAGGGCACACTAGTATGCCACACAAGTACGTAAATTAAGCCAACATGTTGAATAGATTCACCACTCTATGCTCACGCGAAAAGGGAGACCCCATGCAACATTTTTCTCGTCTCTCTCTGCTAATACACGAGAAATAAAGGAGTAAGGCTTCACCAAGATTCCCAAATGCAGCCTGTGCTGCAGATGATAAACTTGGAGGAACTTCAGAAGCAGGTTTGCCCAGAAGCATTGCCACTGCCTAGAAACTGCAGCTCAGCCCTGCTTTGGGCATAGGGAAAGGCAGGGTGCCAGGAAGCAGCAATATCTCCTGGCTGCAGTGAGAAGGTCTGTCTGTTTATTGTTCTGAAAACTAACAACTTATATATATATTGAAGGTAGGTGGGTGATTAAAGTAAGAGTGAAGTGTGTCTCTAACTTTAACAATGAAGGAGCAAACACTGTATCCTAGGCACCAAAAGTTGTGAAGCAAAGTTCTAACCAATTAAGAGTTATATGCTAAATGCTTGCCTCTTTCAAAATAAGTTGCCAAATGTATATAATAGGATATATTTGTAAGAGGGGGGAAGGCATCACAGGGAGATTCAGGAGGGTTTTGCTTTTGTTTTAAACACATTTCCTTGCACAGGCTCGTGTACATCCTGGCCCAATGATTGCCTGCTGTGAGATCCAATGTGGTGTACAGTGGTGCCTCGCAAGACGAAATTAATTTGTTCCGTGAGTTTTGTCGTCTTGCGATTTTTTTCGTCTTGCGAAGCACGGTGTCGGGAAAGTTTTGGAAAAGCTTCAAAAATCACCAAAGTCTTTAAAAACCTCAAAAAAGGCTACCACACCGCGTTCTATGAGCTGTTCCTCGAAGTCAAGTCGCAACTGTATTAACGGTGTTAAGAAAAAGGAAACAAACTTGCAAGACGTTTTCGTCTTGCGAAGCAAACCCATAGGGAAAATCATCTTGCGAAGCAGCTCAAAAAACGAAAAACCCTTTCGTCTAGCGAGTTTTTTGTCTTGCGAGGCATTCGTCTTGCGGGGCACCACTGTAGTGATTTAGGGTGTTGCACTAGGATGTAGGAGACCAAAGTTCAAGTCCCCATTCAGCTTTGTAGCTCGCTGGGAGACCTTGGGACAGTCATTGTTTCTCAGCATAATCTACTCCAAAGGGTTGTTGTTGTGAGGGTAAAATGTGAAAGGGGAGAAGGTCCCCTTAAGCTCCTAGGAGGAAAGGCAGGATATTAATGTAAATATTAATGAAAGAAGGAAAGGTGCAATGAATGCAGGTGAACGTACAGGTCCCACAAAACCTAGCAAACCAGAGCGCACAAACGGTACATCGCCCACAGGAGAGCCAGCAGAATTCATAGGGATGACCTGAAAGAAGAAAAGGAAGGACATCAGGGGACATCATTTCTGTACAGGAAGATGCCCAGTTTATTCCAACTGCAATACAACAAGAGCCCTTTCCAGATGGAAGTAGCCCAGGAAAAAAAAAATCAATCCTTTCCCCTGGAACATGCTTTGCTTACATAACCCAGGCATTGACATTAATTGGAATAGAGTGCAAACCCAGAAAGCACAAAACAAGGAACGCTGACTCTCACTGACAGGCGCAAGACAGTTTTACTAGTAGGCTTAACAAGATTGGAAACCAGGGCATGATCTGCTGCTGTGATGCCGTGATGCTCAGAAGCATCTTGTTGCTCCTCTGTATTCACTGCTATCAAGGTGATGTATGTGCCAACCTTTCCTCCCCTGAGTTACCTCAATTTATTTTGAGCACACAAAAATAGCACTCACAAGATCTACGTTTTCAGAGGAAACTGACAAGGATTAACTTGGCGGAAATGAAGGAAGGAAAATACAGCTAGCACAGGAGGGAATAACAGACTCTGTCTACAGGATAGGGAGGTTCTCTGTGTATGAAACAGTGTGCGCAAGCTGTGCTGGAAAATAAATCACACACCCTGATCGTTTCAATGCCCTCCACAGTTCTACTCTGAATCCTACCCCTTTATAACCAATAACATCCCAAATTTCTCAGCCACCATGGCAACTGGAAACTTGCTTCAAAAAAGTGAGCGTCCGGATTCTTATAACTCCAGACTGCAGAACTGAGTTAGTAACTTCACACTGCAGAACAAAGACAAAGCCAAAGGCTTGTGCATCTTTGCTATGCATAGGGAGTCTCAGTTAAAGAGGTGTACAGATTAAGAAACACAATTGCTTTTCCATAGCCTCCCATATTCAAACTTTCAACTTCCAAAGCAAGCTGAGTGAATGCAGCCTGCCTGGATCTCTGGAAAGCCTAAAGCTCTCAACTCTAAGAGAAATGAGCAGAATTATTTATTCAAGTGTGGCATCTGTGATCTCCTATATTCATGGTGCCACAAAAACAGATTTTTAGTCTTTCAGTGGCTAATTGTAGATGGTTCAACTTTTAGTACCGATACTCCCACACAGTGCTAAATTTGAGACAGTGTTTAATTAAGCTTGTATAGTCAGCTGTTAAGAACGTATGTTCAGCGCAGAAAGTCCTCAGTTGAAGTCTCACTTCAACCATGAGCTCATGGGTGGCTTAAGGAAAGCCACTCTGTCAGCCAAAGCTCCACCACTCCTTGCAAATCTGTGATATGGGGAGCATACTGACCTACCCTACTGGTCGCCATAGGGATTGTTAAGAATATATGCAAAGAAGAGTTTTTAGTACAGTTGTACCTGGTTTTGTGACTGGGATCCATTCCGGAGCCCCGGCCACTAGCCAAAAAAGGACACAGGGCAAAGTGCCACGTCTGCGCATGCATGTGGAGCGGTTTGTGCTTCTGCGCATGCGTGAAGCGCGATTTAGAGCTTCTGCGCATGCGCAAGCAGCAAACCTGGAAGTAACCTGTTCCGGTACTTACGGGTTTGCTGCGGACGTTTGCTGAAGTGTACTTGCAACCACATTACAAATGCTTAATAAATATTATAAAAATTAAACACGGAAAGATTCCCTTTTCCTTTCCCATCCACTATCTCAAAAAAAGCAAAAAGCTGTGAAAAGCCCAAACAAACCCTCCGCTAACTCAATAAAACAGAGCACGATCCATTTAAAGTCAGAATGCAGAATTACATACCTCAAATGTGCTTTTAGTAACTCCAGTCAGCCCATAATACATCATTCCTCCTGTTCTGGAGCTAACACAGATTTCGCCAATCTCATCTGTCTTGCAGAGCTGAGGAGGTCCATCAGGTTTCACTATGCACATCATCCCTAGAACAAATCAAATGCCATTAGGGAACCTCCCGTTCAGTCTCAGAGATCAACTCTTTTGATGGAAATATAAGAGAAGAAATGGAACAGAACCAGGCTTTTGACCCAAGTACACTTTTTAAGAAGCAACTGCTATGCTTAGAGCAGCTACGGTCCTATTTTTGTCTGTCTCCTTGTTTAAGGTGTTCAAGTTATCAAACACTTAACTTTAATGGGCAAAGCCTAATCTGGACTTTTCTTTCTTTCACAGCTTGTGCTTCCAGCATGTCAATCATTAGTCATCCCAGTAAAGCTCCTTTACGTTGTATTTTTGTTGGTTTCTAACTAGCTGCAAGTTCATTTCTAAGCACAGGAGAGGATGGGATGGGAGATGGGGACTGCAGAAAATTAGATGCACAGGTATGTCAAGGGGTGATATGGGTACATATTCTCAAGGTAAATGCTACCACAAAGCTAAATTGTGCTACTGAGACCTTTCCAAGTGTGTGCTTTAAAAGGTAGCGTGAGCCTTAAGAAGCAAAAGGATTAGAGGAACACAATACCCATTTTCTTTTTGAGTGGGCAGAATAATCCCAAACAATTTGAATAACCATCAGATGAAAAGGGCTGTTAGCAGTACCCAGAGGATTTTAAGGGTGCAACAGCAAAGGATTACATAGCAGCTGAGGCTACTGCAGGAGCAAAGCAGCCTTTGTGGCAGACAACATGGCTGCCCAGCTCCCATATTTATTTGAAGCATTTTTACCTTGCTCTTCAGCCAAAGAACCTCCCAAAGTGCTTACAGTAAAAACCAGTGCTTATCAGTAAAAATAAGGCAGCCCCTTCCCACAAATTTAAAACCTAAAGGACGCAACACGAGAGGAAAAAGTGAGGAGGAGGGAAGAGGAAAACAAACACACCCAGACACCAATTCTTAAAGCTGCTTTTTAATTCTTACAACAGTCAGCTGGATTTGAAAACAGTTCAGGGGAAAGAGGAACAAACCAACCTCTGCTGCAGCCTGAAAGGATAGCTATTGTTAGGTGATAGATGAGAGAGGGAGGAGCCCCAACAGAGAAAGTTTGAAACATTTCAGAGCAGGGCCATGTACTGTCCCCTTCCACCACCATGATCCTCACCTCCTGGCATCACATGTCCAACATCCTGCACAGTGAGAGCCGAGTTCTTATCTTCTGTGTTCACACGTATGACACTATAACTCAACCCATTCATCGATAAGATGGCTCTCCCAGGCAAGGGTGCCCCAGGGACACCAGGTCTAGGAATACAAGAGGCATTAATATACTACAGCACAATATGAGGGACACTGCTGGCTTCCCATGTTGGCTGGGGTGGGGAACTTCACACTTGGGTATGTATATGAATGTGGCCCTCCTGGCCTCTCTATTTGGCCCTTGACACCCTTACGAGTTCCACGTCCTTCCCAAGCACTTTTACCTGGCTGGAAGGTACCCACAAACAATTATAATGCCTCTGGCTTGCCACAAGGGAGATGTGTATGCATGGGAAGGAACCTCTGACTTTCGTGTGGCCAGAATGTGGCCTACTGTGTTGTACTGTGTTGTGTTGTACTGTTGTACTGTTTTATTGTTGTTAGCCGCCCTGAGCCCGGCTTCGGCTGGGGAGGGCGGGATATAAATAATAATAATAATAATAATAATAATAATAATAATTATTATTATTATTATTACTGTACAAAACTAGGACACAGGTTCATTGTTCTGCCCATTTCCCCCTCTGGCCCTACACATCACTGTTAGGAAGGTTCCCCACAAAGGAATGGTCCCCTTGGACTGCAAAATGCTCTCCACTCCAATTTAGGGAACCTTCCGATAACTAGCTTTTTTCTAATTGCTGAATGGCAGGGAGCCCCACTAGATCTGGGTTTTCCGCAAGCACACAATGCACAATGAAATCCATGGCGACCGATCCTTAGGTATATTACTTGGGTCACTTCATGTAAGGATATTTTAAAAGTCCCAGTATTGTCTGAAGTGATCCAGGGAGGGTGGGCAGAAGGTAGGTTTGGAGTAGATTGGAAAAGGGACTCCTATTCCTGCTGTTCAACGACGGTAACAAGGAAAAGGCACATTTTCCACCTTAAATTAGGCGGGTGAAACAAAGCAAGCTTGGGTTAACCGAGTATGAGTGTGTGTGTGTGTGTGTGTGTGTGTGTGTGTGTGTGTGTACATGGCTGTGGCTGTTAGATCTTGGGGTTCTGGTAAAAAAAAACTAAGTAGATCTGATAAGACTAAAGTCTGCCCAACACCAAACCAGGAACTTTATCCAAAGATGGGTGGTCACTGAGTCCATGTACATTCAGCGGAGTGGAAACCTAGTTCTAATGGATTCTCAACCTCCTGATATATTTGAATGTGAAGAAATTTCTGTATGAACCCAATGAGAGATACACATAATTCATGCTTTTCATCAACAGATAAAAAGAAAGCCTTAAATGCCATTTAGAATTATTAGGTTTGCTTTCCAATAGCTACCAAAAAAAAATCAATAATCCAAAAAGACTGCACAGCAATGCCTCAAGAGTATGAAATCATATTCTAGGATCAAAACTGAAACTGATCTGCGTATTTTCATATTTGAACAAAAAGAATACATATATTAGATCGTAGCGGAATAATAATAAAAAACCTGTGAGGTTTTTTAAAAGTTATTTTATTAATACTAAAATAGTTAAGCTCTGTTATTTCTGGCACAGTGTAAGGCAAGCATTAAAGACAAATAACTGGGTGGGTGGGTGGAGAAACGTGCAATAAATTAATTACGAAAACAGTAAAATATTTAAATTAGTCGCCTTTGTTCCCCATCAGAACCGGGATACCTATATATGCCCCTCCAGAGTTTTTACCAAGGCCAATATGTCCAAACGGATGGATGGCCATAGAGATATTACTGCCACTTGCTGTGAGGACAGAAGCAATGAATTACTCAGTGAAGAAGCTATGTACTGACTACAACTTTCGTTTCAGATGCCCCAGATAAGAAACGAGCTTGAAGTATTTGTAAATTGGTGGCATCTCTTTAAAACACACAAGAGGGTAGTTGGGAAAATCAGACATCACCTACCTCCGAATTGCCACAGTCATTGCTTCAGGAGATGTCGCGCAAGGACATATTGCCTCCGGTTTAAGCCCATGGCTCTGGAACAAGCTTAGGAAAGCATCGCAAGAGGACACAGACCCTGGAAGGCAATGATTATCATTTTAAACTGTGAACAGGGCCTGCTAACAGAAACACAAAGGCTGCTTTAGGAAAGCCATAATATCTACAATTTATATGATGCCTAAATGTAATAACATTTCCTAAAGATTTAGTGCACTGCAGACATGTCTGAGTGCTATAATAGAGTGCCTCTTTCTAAAATCAGACTTCCTCACTTAATTACTGTGCAGTAATATAGTTCTGGAGCCCCAGGCATATTATAATTTGTGGGAGGCCTGTCTGCAGATGAAGCACACAAAAAGGCTGGATAAAAGCATATAATAATAAAACTGCAATGCCCACATTATGCTATTTATAAGGCCAGAAGAACCTCCACCTTCCTTTCAAAGCTCTCTGAGCATCTAAACCTTAAAAAGGAATTACGGGAACTGATGTTAATTCTAACTGTACAAAGCACTTGACAATAATCCCTAGGATTGTTAGAACCTCTGTGCAGACTCCTTGTGAATCTGAAAACATTTGTGAAAGAAGACAATTACAAGGTTTAAGTGCTCCCCCACCACACCCAGAAGATTAAGGCATATCTTCCCAGTGCATTCTGCCTCCATCTGATCCAGAAGTGCTAATTGCATTCAAATTGTACTGCTTGCCAACACCATCTGGCCAGACACTCAATTAAGCCCCCAAGAGGAGCAGAAGCACCCTGTTGCTCATTTCTTTCAAAGACCCTTTGCCTCATCCCCTGTGAGCAATTTAAAGATGCTTAGGTCTCCTCCTCTGTGCTGCCTGTTAATGGAGGGGGTGATTCCCCCCCCCCTGCCCCCGTGGACAGAAATGGCTGTTGTCCTCTTTTAAAGATGCAGTTCTCATAGGACCTCTGCAAAATCTTTGGCCATTTCTCTAGAGGTTGCCTTGAAGTAGACCCCCAATACCATGTCTGTCAGAATATATCCAAGTGTTTTAATTCAATTTCTTTAACTTTGCCAGTATAACTCAAGTTATTACATGCTTAGAAGTAGACAAAAGCAAGTGTTACTCTTATCTGACTACTGCCATTCCAAATTACTGCATCTAAGATGATTTAGCAAGGTGTTAAATACTGAACACTTTTACTCTTTATTATGAGTTTTGATTTCAGTGTTGTTACCTGTCTCACATACTTAAGGCAGCATCAAGCTAGAATATCTAGGCAAAACTAAAACTGCAATTCAATTCCTCTTATAAAAGCAGCTCTGGAATATTTGGCAACTCACTGTTCTATAAGACAGTAATCATTTGAACAATATTGCAAAAAATACAATGAAGATTGCAAAAAACACAAAGAAGCAATCCTTTTATTTACCTCTATTCTACAAAATAAATTGCAACAAATGCAAACAGTACAGGGAAAGTTCTCTTGACTGACATACATACACACACACACACACACAATCTTTGCTCTCTATTCTTCTAATTTGAAATTACAGAAGAAATAGTTATAACCAATTTCGTGTTGAAGTGAATGAAATATAGGTAAAAGGTAAAGGACCCCTGAATGGTTAAGTCCAGTCAGAGGCAACTATGGGGTTCCAGCGCTCATCTCACTTTCATGCTCAGGGAGCCGGCGTTTGTCCACAGACTGTTTTCTGGGTTATGTGGCCAGCATGACTAAACCGCTTCTGGTGCAACGGAACACCGTGACGGAAACCAGTGCGCACGGAAATGCTGTTTACATTCCCGCTGCAGCGGTACCTATTTATATACTTGCACTGGCGTGCTTTCAAACTGCTAGGTTGGCAGGAGCTGAGACAGAGGAACGAGAACTCACCCCGTCACGGGGATTCGAACCACCAACCTTCTGATCAGCAAGCCCAAGAAGTTCTGTGGTTTAGACCACAGCACCAAGAATTACTGAATTGCCCCCTCTCGCATAGCTCATCAGAAGATTAAGTTACATTTCCTCAAGAGGCAAAGATTTTACCCAATGCTTTGCCCCCTGTGGACCACTCACTTCCATTGTATTACATCTGGCTGCCCATGCCATAAATGATCTTAGAACATGCAGGCAAATAAGTGTATACAGCCTTAGGCTGCAATCCCATACTTGGAAATACATCTTACTTGCATCCATGTGTGCACACACTTTTCAATGCTCTACTGCCAAGTATGTGAATAAGTTATCTTCACTGAGCACAATTCTGAAGACTGTTGGAGGAAAACCTGCTAAATATGCAGGCACTACGGCAGGAAAACAGGCCCAAATGGATACTCACAAGGGTTAGCACCATCTGTTACAATCAGCATCCGCAGGGAATTTAAGCTGACATCTCTTTGGTCCCGGTGAGCCATCATGGCCCAGTGCAAATCTCGACACTTCACCAAAGCCACCTTAGCTGCAACCGAGAGAATTAGAGAAAGTCAGTGCACCAAAGTGGAGGCTTACTTGTTGCTCCTTTAAGTAAAAGCCACAGGGATATTCTCAGAGATCTGAAGGACAAAACTCTAGGCAGACTTAGGAGGTAAATCACTTTGGTAAACAAATGCTAAGACTACAGGGTGAGAAGATACCAGGTCTCCAAGATCTCCAATGAGAAAGTAGCAGAACCATGTAGCCTAAGGCTATGTTCCCAGTAACAATCAAGAGTCACACATCCCTTTAGCAGCTTCTCTGCGCCCCATTCAGCTCCATGGGCATGGGAACAGGACTGGAGACCAGATAGGGGCCAGATATGTTTTTCTATAGGTGTTTTGCATATCAATACTTCCTGCACCTAATAAATGGGGAGAGTGTCAGTTTGCATATCTTGGTACAGAAAGTATTGAGCGGATGTGTAGAAATCTTTCCTATTCTATTTAATTCAAGAGTAGCTTTTCTGTGTGAAAGAAAGGTTCGTGATGTTGGGTTATTCCTTCAGAGAAGCTGACTACAGCTGGCCTAAACTGGTTCTGTTATCTTTTTCTGTCAAGATCATGCTTGACAGAATAATAGGGCAAAAGGAGTCTGGTTTCCCTTTCTCTCTCTTTTCCTTCTGGTGTGATGTTCTGCACATAGTATGCTTAATGTTAAGGTTTAGTCTTATTGTAAGTTTAAATTAAGACTGCTGCAACTGGATTTCTTATGGACAGTGCCAATCCTGAATGTATTGGATTTGTGACCATTATGCTCATTTGCATTCAGTAGCAGTAAAACTCTGCTGGATGAAATACAATTGCCTCTTGTCTATATTTGGGGAATCCTGAAACGTGTTTTAAGTTTTTACTCTGCTAACTATACATTGTTCTGCTCTGGATCATATCGAGTAGAATTTCATGACAAGTCAGCTGTGCAACGGCCTTTCAATGCCCACCTTTGTGAGTGTGAACCCTCTGTACCCAGGAAAGAGGGCAGGTTTTCATCACTGAGTAGGGCACACTGACGGTGTGCAGCTTGTTCATTACACTCTGAAAGACAGAAAGAGAGCCGATTTTACACATGCACACACAGAGAATAACCCAGGTGCAAATCAAATAAAAACAAACCACTGGCAAAAATGTGTGGTTTCCATGGACATAACCACAATGAATCCAATCCAATAAATCTAATTCATAGGATTTTAAAATAATGCTGACATGCTACACTTCACATTCCACAGTGAGATTGCAGTCATACCATTCTTCAGCGGTCTTTCCATCTTTAAGACTAAGCTGAGCTGTGGCGCACGATGAAATTTTTCATAGGGGAACAGTTAGGGCTAGAGGTGCCAGCTTGCAAGGGCGATGTTGTGGGCATGAGCATCGCGCTTCCCTCCCTAAGCCAGGCAGAAGCTTCCCAGGCTTTGGGAAGGAGGTTCCAGGGGGAGCATTTAGGGGACCAGACTAGCCCCCCCCCAGTCCAATAACCGCATGCCTCTGTAGCCTATGAAAAGAAGTCACAGTAAAGTTTCTGCAGATCATCTCCTTAAAATACTGACTCACCGTTAGCATGCTATGCCACAAGCCTGCATCTTTCTTGAAATCCAGGACGTTCACTATGGTTTCACCTGCAACAGAAATGCTAACACTTAACTTGTCTGAAATTTTGCTTCCCGAGGTGCAACTTTCTATTCTGCTAAACAAACACAAAGTCTACTCCAGGGTTCCATGAATAATCATATTGTATTGACCACTTCTCAGACTTGCCATGAAAAACCAAAATCTCTCCCCTTAGATGCTTGCAACAAACTTCTTAACAGGAAAATAAATCTCCTTCGTTGATAACGCCAAGCATTTCTCTAACAAGTAATGTACCAACAAAACTTTCTATACACACACTTAAACAGATTTGTATTGATAAAGGGGGCGGGGGATGGAACACTATTTTAATTGTTTTATTCTATTTTATTTTATTGCAGTGGTGATTGGTATTGGCTGCTTCAAGAGTCCAACAGGGCAGATTAAGATGCCTGTAAATAAACTGCTATGAATGCTCTGTTTTGGTTTATCTGAAGGCCCATCTATCCCAGGATCCTGTTCTCACAGTGGCAAACCAGAAGACTGCAGAAAGCCTGAAAGTAAGACCTGAGCACAAAAACACTGTCCCCGCTTGTGATTACCAAGGTCTGAAGGTAAGGTCTGAAGAAGGGTCACTGGCGATGTGTACTGAGAATTTAGGGAAGCTAAGAAAATGCCTGGTGAAAGGAATGTTACTGATTTTTAAAAAATAAAAATAAATCGCAACATGCTTCTCCTTTGCATGTAAAAGCTACTAGGGATCAGTTTACAAAGTCAAGCTGCTCCTTGCAATAATTTCATAGAATCAAAGAATTGTAGATTTCGAAGGGACCATGTGGGTTATCTAGTTCAACCCCCTGCAATGCAGGAATCTTTTGCCCAATGTGAGATGCAAACCCACGACCCTGAGATTAAGGGTCTCATGCATTACCAGCTGATATATGTGGGTATATTGTTGTAAAGTGGCCTAGAATATTCAATGCAGAGTGGCACATAAATGCTTTAATACAATGATTAAAATTTAAGAAACTATATGATTTTGTACAGAGAAACACATCAGTGAACCAAACTGTATACAGTGGTACCTCTGATTGCGAACGGGATCTGTTCCGGAGCCCCGTTCGCAACATGAGCAGAACACAACCCGCGTTTGCGCATGCCACAATTCGCCGCTTCTGCGTATGCGTGTGACGTTATTTTGAGCATCTGCGCATGCGTGAGTGGCGAAACCCAGAAGTAACCCTTTCCGGTACTTCTGGGTCGCCGCAGGACGCAACCTGATAAGATGTAACTTGAGCCTAACGTAACAAGAGGTATGACTGTATACAGGAGACAGCAGCTGTCTCACTATGAAATAACACCATTAGCTTACGAGACATACATACAAGTCTCTCTCAGTGTGGCTGGGCAATGAAACCTATATCACACTGAAGCGTTTGGCAGTGTGAACTGGTGCACCGTTTGTAAACAATCACTTTGATTTAATGGGTGTAGCGCATAACTCCTAAAGACTAGCACTGGGCTGGTTCACAGTTCTCTGGAGAGAGCTGTCCACTAGGACATGACTCCCTGTGCTCATAATGCAGCCAGGCTGGATAGCACTCACCTTCAGAGTAGTTGCAGGCCTGAGACAAAGCCTGGCAGTGAGCCAGCATAGCAATTCGTGACACGGTCACACCCATCACACTCCCCTCCTTGCTGGTCTTGTACTGAGAAAAGCGCACAAATATCAACAATTCAGGGATCAAAGTGCTGTTATATTTGCCTTAACCATTCATAAAGCTGAAGGCAGAGAGCCCTTTACTCTTTTCCATGTATATGCATGTGTGTTTGCATGCAAGGCAGAATATGGGTATGCATAAGCGAGCAAAATTGAGTAGAATGAGAAAAAAAATACAAGCTTGAATTTGTTGCCAGGGTTTCCCAAACTTGGGTCTCCAGCTGCGTTTGGACTACAATTCCCATCATCCCTAGTTAGCAGGACCAGTGGTCAGGGATGATGGGAACTGTAATCTAGAAAACAGCTAGAGACCCAAGTTTGAAAAGCCCTGCTCTAACTATGCTATTCCTGTTCTCTCTCTCTCTCTCTCAAAATTAAGTGTGAACAGACTCACCAACAAAGGCAACAGACCATTTGAAATGAGGTTTAGAACTCCCAAAGTATTCCCATAAACCAGGGATAGGGAACCTGTGGCCCTAAAGAAGTAGCTGGGACTCCAACTCCCATTAACCCCAGCTAGCATGGCCAATACTCAGGGATGATGGGAAATGTAGTCCAACATCGGGAAGACTACAGATCACCCATCCCACCACAAACTCTTATGGCAGAAGCTTCTGCTACTCTTAACGTTAAAAAAATCTGCTTGAGAAGAACAAAGGGCACTGGAAGAAGAACTTCCGCATAAATTGTGTCCTAAATTTATAATTGTGCCAGTTCACAAAGATGCTTAAACTACAACTTCTGGAGAGAAAGGGCACATTAGGAGGACATGAGGTTTTGGCAGCAAGGCACACAGACACTTGAAACACCCTAAATATATTACAAGTTCAATAGCCAAGGCAGCATATGCTGTTTTGTTAATTTTTGCTCGCTACATACCTCAATGTAAGCTGGCTCAGTCCCCGCGTTTGAAATGTTGGGCTGCCAGTCCTTTGGTGACTTAGAGAGGTACTTGGAATCTGTTACAACCCACTTGAGCCTAGGCCAACCTAAAACCAAAAGGTAAAAAAGTGACTTCTAGGTTGCAATTTTTTTTTTGATGCATTCCCATTGCAAATGATGCAATCTGGCTCCCCAAAAGAAACCTGCTGCAATGCTGAAAGCCTCACAAAGCCCTTGAACAAGTTTTCTTGCCCACCTCCCCGCCACCCCAGAAACACAAGATTTCTAATGCTTATGAAAAGTTTGTCTGGGTTTAGGCTGGTGGGGATCATAAAGAGACATGTAAAGAGGCAGAAAGTTAAAGAATATTATTCTGACATAGAGAAGATTTCCATGTACGAAAATTAAGATCATGAATGAATTATTTGGTCCACAATTACATGTACTGAAGCTGTTCTGCGCTGATAGCTTCCCCAAATGCATCATCATAGCAAACCAAGCAAAATGTGTGATTTTCAGACGTAACCACACAGAGGCCATGATTAGTGTGTGCAGCAATGCTTAAGTATGTAACACTCAAGCCATTTACAGCTTTGTCATTCAATAGCAGAATTGGATTGCCCTGTAAACCAGCAATGACCATGAAGTAATGTTGCAGTGTACTCCCAGCAACCCATTCCCATTGTAAAAAGCATCAGGGGCTGTGGCTCAGTAGCAGAGCACATGCCTTTCACGAAAGCAGCCCCCATTCTAGTTACTAGTAACCCCAAATATCTCAGGCAGCAGAGATAGGGGTGGAGTTGCTTGGTTCTTCTAAAAACTGGCTGCAAGCCCTGCTTATGCCAACCTGGGTTGATGGGTAATTGAGGGCTTGCTTTATCACTTACATAGTCAGTAACTACAACCAGGGAACCTTAATTTATGAACAAGTTAAAAGGTAAAGGGACCCCTGACAATTAGGCCCAGTCGTGACCAACTCTGGGGTTGCGGTGCTCATCTTGCTTTATTGGCCAAGGGAGCTTCCGGGTCATGTGGCCAGCATGACTAAGCCGCTTCTGGCGAACCAGAGCAGCGCACGGAAACGCCGTTTACCTTCCTGCCAGAGCGGTACCTATTTATCCACTTGCACTTTGACCTGCTTTCGAACTGCTAGGTTGGCAGGAGCAGGGACCGAGCAACAGCAGCTCACCCCGTCATGGGGATTCGAACCGCCGGCATTCTGATCAGCAAGTCCTAGGCTCTGTGGTTTAACCCACAGCACCACCCACGTCCCATACAAGTTACAAGTTACAAGTTACAAGTTACAAGTTACAAGTTACAAGTTACAAGTTACAAGTTACAAGTTACAAGTTAGTCTGCTGAAAAATAGGAATGTCATGTTCGACATTTATGACTTGTCACAAGTGCACGTGCACCCCTGTCATTTCCTGATTGATAAAATGCCACCCACAATGATTGTTCCATATAAAATCAACAACTAACCTTTGAACTGCACAATTTCTCCATTCTGTGTTTTGGGGAGACCCTTTAAGCAAACCTCAGTAGTGAGAGCCAAAGCAATGCCACAGCTGCCTAGAAGAAAGCCAATTTGCTGGCCACCAGCATCCTGTGGGAGGGAAAAGGGAATCACTGTGATTTGCAGATTGGGGCAAAAAAGAGAGAAAAGGCCAGCTTTAGCCTTACCAAACTCCTAAACGTCGGTAATGGTTTGGTAACTGGATGGTAACATTATGGACAACGCTGAGGGAACTACAGACATTCAGAGTCATCCATCAGTGGTTTGAAACTCAAATGACAACCACCACAGTGGCAGCAAGGGGAAGCAGGCATTGCACACAATGGAAAAACACAGGGAGTGGTGATGATCTGAAATAAGATGGGTGGCAACAGCGAATGTGGAAGGCACAGCATTCATCCTGTGCTGAAAAGTCCATGAATGAAAGTAACCTGAAAGTTGGGGAACAGCGTTCCAGGGAAAAGTCAGCCTTCCCCAACCTGGTGCCCCCCAGACTACAATTTTTGGACTACAACTCCTGTTAGCGTTAGTCACCACAGCTGGAGGGCAACAGGTTGTTGAAGGCTGACCCAGGTTATAGCCAGAGTTGTGCTTAACTCTGTGCTAAAGAGAGAAATTTCTGCTCCAAGAAAAGCTGAATTCCGCAACCAGCAGAAATTAAACAAGCATATTTGTATAATTCATGTTAATAATAATATTTTTATTATTTATACCCCGCCCATCTGGCTGGGTTTCCTGAGCCACTCTGGGCAGCTTACAGCATATCTAAAAACATCAAGCATTCAAAACCCCACAATAGAGGGCTGCCTTCAGATGTCTTCTAAAAGTTGTGCAATTCTTTATCTCCTTGACATCTGAAGGGAGGGTGTTCCACTACTGAGAAGGCCCTCTGCCTGCTTATATTTTACTTGCAGGGTCCTGAAGTCCAGTTCTTAATCCCTTCACCACTAGCTTCTGAAATGTAGCCAAATGCTGCCCACACAATCTCAAACAGGTCTTTTCTCCTCCAGCCACAGGGGGAAGGGGAAGCATTAGACTGGCAAGACTACCACATGAGAAGTGAAAGGAAGGGACCTCTGTAGATGAGCTCATAGTCACAGTTTGAAATCATCAGTGGGACAGGCTCCTAAATGGTCCAGACAGCAGGAGTTTGTGAAATACCCAGCAGGATAACCTGCAGGACTGGCTACAGAACATTGCCAGGCCTGCACTCCTTCCTATTTGCCCAAAAATTCAACAGATTTTTTAAAAAAAAATTACCCCAAGAGGATAGCAGGCTACACAGTGGTACCTTGGGTTAAGAACTTAATTCGTTCTGGGGGTCTGTTCTTAACCTGAAACTGTTCTTAACCTGAAGCACCACTTTAGCTAATGGGGCCTCCTGCTGCTGTGCGATTTCTGTTCTCATCCTGAAGCAAAGTTCTTAACCCGAGGTACTATTTCTGGGTTAGTGGAGTCTGTAACCTGAAGCGTATGTAACCCGAGGTACCACTGCATATCAAAATCCATATTGCGCTCAAACTTTATTTGTTAAAATAAAGCTATTTGTCTTTATTTGTTAACTTGATTTGTTAAAAAATGGACTGAACACATGGCATTTCCATACAAAAAAAGGCCAAACAGAAATCACATTAATAATAATAATAATAATAATAATAATAATAATAATAATAATAATATAAACAGCATATTGGTAAGAAGCTACCCCTCCTTTTCCAATCCCAGCATCCCTTAACTACAGAAGGGAAATTTACTAGGCTGGAACGAGCTGGAATGAGCAGATGATCAGAGAATCCCCTGCAACACAACAGAAGCGAAGGAAGAAAGCACTGAAATGGACAAGCTGGTTTACTGAGTGTATAGAGTCAGTGCGGGGGCTGGGAGAGAATCCGTTTTCATATGCGGGTTGTTATGGCAGTTGTCATATTGAGACCACAAATCAAAGAGATGCCCCTAGGAGACCCATAGCATTACCAGGCTAGGTTACCACCTCATTACCACTTCTCTCACCATGCTCTTTGCCAAGCCGTCTCCTGAAAGACACTCTTAATACCTTAGCATGGCGTGTTATTCCAATTATGGTAAGGGTAGAGGTGACCTTTACGTGACACATGGACTCTGCAAGAACACCAGGACCTATTCTCAGCAGTGCTCAGGACACAAGCTGGCCAGAAAATCTACACTGAAACTGATTTCAATCAGGGCTGCTTCTCAAGCTACTTCCGATAGGCACCGATACAAAACTATGCCCGAAAAGTATTGAAAAACAATGTCAGAACTTGTTAATATCTGTTTGGGGAAGCGAATTCAAAATGCTACCATCTTTTTGTCTTATACTCACTTTCCCCTCTGGAACGGATATAGTGTCATAGTTCTGATCTCTAGCTCGGAAACTGCCTGCATTTCAACTACCAAAATGAATTTCAAGATAATTTTTTTAAAAAAACCAATGAAATATTTGGCTTTTCAGCAAGGGAGCAAACCGCAATTCCTATGGAGTAGCACAGTGCCATGGAAATCAGTAGGACTGCAAAATAACAAAAGAAGCTCCCCATTGTTGCTGTTTAAATAATGTTCTCTAAAATGCTCTGGTGCTGAGCCCTGGTGAGAATAAGGCCCAGGGTACTGACCGAGGGAGAGGTGAGATACTTCGATCTCTTTTACCATGTGCTCGACGGAAGAGGGAGGCATGACAGAACACCAGCATTTCGAAATATCAGCCTGGATGTGCAACAGCTGTGAAAGGCAGGCTCTCTAGAACTGGAAGCCGCCAAGTCTAAATGTATCCAAGGCCGACAGCCTGACTTGGTTCTCATCCCACATCCTATCACTCCTCTAAGTTCCATCAACGTTACCTTTCGGGTTAGAGGTACCTCTATCGGCACTGGGATGACTTCAGCTAGCAAACAGCCATAGAACGCCACCATGAACATGACAGGATCATTGTTGGGATAAACAAGGGCTACCTGCGGTTCACAGAAATCATTAAGTTAGAGAAGGTAGGACGGACAGCAGTCAAGCTTGGACCATTACACTGCAAAGCACAAAACAGGCTGTTTAACTCAAAGAATGTTCATTAGATGACTGCAAAATTAACTCATGTGCTGCAATTTTTTAAAGAAGTAATTTTTAAAAAACATTTAAAGGGGAAGAGGCACATACATTCATGCGCCACCCCCGTTCATTTTTCAGAAGGGGAGCTATAAACCGTTTGTTAAGGCTTCTTACTCTGTCTCCAGGCTTCAAGACAGGCTCATTTTTGGTGCCCAGTTTATTCAACAGCGTATAGGCCAGCTTCAGACTTCTGCTCCACAGCTTGCCTGGAATGCAGAGAGAAAGCAATGAGGCTACTCATCAGGCAGGCAGCGGCAGGTGCAGCATCTCCCCACCCCCATGACACATGTCTATTATTATTGCTGGAAAATATCTGTATCCTGTATCTTAGCCAGTGCAGAATCAATGCAGGATCGCCAAAGTGCTGCTTTTCTAATCAAACAGCTTATGTGCCAAGTCAAGGCAGGCAAACCACAAAGACCCACATGCTTTAAAAAAGCCTGCTATGGTAAAGTGTATATGCTAATAAGACTCTATAAAGATTCTCACCATATGTCAGTGTGTAGACTGGCTTCCCAGTAACATCCAGGGCTGTCAAACAAGGGCATTTGGCCTGCGTCGTCCCCCAGCGTTGCAAAGCAGCTTCTAAAGCAGGAGGCCAGTTGCAAACTACTCCCAAGGGTTCTCCCTTCACAGGCGTCATCTGACGTCCCTCTGGCTTGGGCTGATTTGGGTCTGGCTGTGGAACTGCAAAGAAAACACCACCAGATCAAGTGTTAAATCCACTGACGAAAGGAGCAAGCAGTGTATGGAGGACTAAATGGTGCTAAACAAAGTCTATAGCTCCCTGCATTCATGGTGCAAAGGATTCCCCATTTTGGAAATCGCTGTTTCAAAATCCACTTTTAAAAGGTCGAAGCAATTTGAACGTATTTGTTGCTAAGGATAGATACCGCCCAGTAGGAGACAGGAAAACTGTATTATTTCCAAACACAGAAACCGAAGATGTTAACTCGATTGCATTTGGCAAGAACCTACTATTACTGCCGCTGCTACTATACAATTACGTAGCATCAATCTGTGTGCTAGGTACAATACGCAACACAGAAGTGAGCAGAAAGTCTAAAATCTCAGCCAGTCAGCCAAGACAAATATGAACAAACTAAGATTAAGTTTGACTTTAATAAAAGGCACCAAAGACAGAGTAGGACAGAGATAACAGGTAGCAGAAAGAGCAGGAAGGTGTGGTCCAGCAAGGATTTGTATAAGAAGTCTTGAAAAGTTGAAGTGGTAACTTGATAAAGGTTAATCAAGACGTAAAGAGCAGCAGGTCAAAAGAGAGAGCGGATGAAGAGAATAAAAAATGTCAAGAGAACAGAGCCATTTACAGGAGGAGAAAATTTGTGGCTTAAAAAAAGGAGGGTGGTATTTAAATCCAGGAGAGGAAAATTAGGTTGAGATAGTGAAAAGCAACTTGCCCCTGTGACAGTGCCTAGGTAGTATATTCATAGATAATGCTGTACAGTGGTACCTCGCAAGACGAATGCCTCGCAAGACAAAAAACTCGCTAGACGAAAGGGTTTTTTGTTTTTTGAGCTGCTTCGCAAGACGATTTTCCCTATGGGCTTGCTTCGCAAGACGGAAATGTCTTGCAAGTTTGTTTCCTTTTTCTTAACACCGTTAATACAGTTGCGACTTGACTTCGAGGAGCAACTCATAGAAGGCGGTGTGGTAGCCTTTTTTGAGGTTTTTAAAGACTTTGGTGATTTTTGAAGCTTTTCCAAAACTTTCCCGACACCGTGCTTCGCAAGACGAAAAAAATCGCAAGATGACAAAACTCGCGGAACGAATTAATTTCGTCTTGAGAGGCACCACTGTATACTGGAGTTGCTATAAAGCTGTTTAAGACCAGCAGAGTTAGCACTAGCACAAAAATGTACCATGGAACACCAAGCAGTTGTTTGGGTAAATAGCCATCAGGAGAGCAGCACGCAATCTGAGAGGTGCACCTCACTTGCAATGTTGATGAGGAAGTCTGAACACAGCTCCTGGATCACACAACGCAGCTGCGTGGGCCACAAAATCTCTTGGGCCAGCTCTCAGAGGAATAATCCAAATTTACTATTTGCCATCTGTCTCTCAGTGGGAGCTACACACGCCACACAGAATTTTGGAGTGGAAGTTAAAGATGCATAAATGAAGCAGCAATAACCCAGGGTTTCCCCGTTCTCATATTTAAGGCTTGAGCTACCCTCGCCATGTCTGCGGCCCAATTCCATCCTTTTTTTCTTGGGCACCAGCATTTCTGACAAAGTGTCGAGGGTGACCACCTGATTTGAAAAGGGGAGGGGTGTGGGAGGGGAGGGAGAAGAGACAACGAAAGAAATGGGGGGGGGGGGAGAGACATGCTATGCCAAGTGTTGCTCTCCCATCCCTCTTGCAATAAAAAGACTGATTTGGCATATATACCCAATGATGGCATGGTATATTCCCAGACTTTCCCAACTCCGGAATGTTGTTGGACCCCAACGACTTGCACGAGTTCCTGTCGACACAGCCGACAATCTGGGATGATAGGAGCTGCCCTATGGACTGTTGGACTACAAGAAGTTGGGAGAAGCTGGTGCACCCTGTTTTAAGCAAGAAGAGCTCACCTTTCCCCCTTTTCCTCTTTAAGAAAACCTGTGGGCTTGACAGAGTAGCTCTCTGCCTACTCCAGAGGAGGGGAACTTTCCGGCCTATGGGCTGAATGTGACCTCCAGGTGCCCCTATCCAGTTCTTCCCAAGCAACAGCCCTCGCTATCTGTGCTCTGCACCCTGGAGTGCTGCTGCCTGTCTGAATAGGTCCTTCAATTGTGATGATGCCATTATGTATCTGGAGTGTGTGTGTGTGCAAGAATCTAGTGTACAAAAACTCTCCAATATGCTGTTCCACCCACTGTTTGCCTCTGGCCCCACAACCCCTGACGATGTGGGGCTTGGAAGGTTGTGCATGAGGTTCCCCTTGTGCAGACAGTTACAGAAAAAGCATACGACCAGGAGGAGCTACATGGAACTCTTGAGCTTTTCTATATAAGAGGCTAAGATACAACAGCACATTTGTTTTCTAATCCGTATTGATCTGGAAACCTCATAAAAGGAAGGCACAGATAGAAGGAAGAGGATTCTCCCTTAACTACTGGAGCTTAACAGGCATCGAAAGAAGAAAAGCAAAACCAAGCAAAAGAACAAGACACGCAAAGTTTTCTGCGAATTGCAACCAGCCCATTGGCATATCCAAATACCTTCAACAATTTCTTCAAAATCATCCACAAAAAACTCCTTCAGAGGTGGCCGCTTGGGTCGCTTCAGAGTATTGAGCAGCTGCTGGATTTTTGTTGAGACTCTGCTACTTACAGGGACACCTGCAGTGTGGGAAATTAATTCAGTTTATCAAGGGCTAGGTCACCTGTGGGCAACTGCCACTCTGTATAAAGAGCTACCCAAACCATACCCTTTCTGATGCAGCAAATTACAATATACATGAGCAGAAATTGCAGTGATCAAACCCTGATATAAAACATGGGAACATGGACTATCCAGAAGGTTATCTGGAAGGTACGGCTGCTAATAAAAGGACCATTTATTTCCTTTTCAAAGCTGTTTTCAGCATTTGCACAACACTGTCTATGTATGTTTTTCATCTCTCAAGACCAGGCCGTATATGGCAAGCTGCAAAGGCCTAGACAAACTTCCCATTCCTTCCTGGGATTGCAGAAACAGAGTCCGGCACCTCTGATATCACAATTCTTGACTAATGGGATCTGTTTGGCTTGGTGGGTCACAAATTGTGCATGCCGGATTGAAATGGTCTTTCTAGGATCCTTTTAGGACTTGACCACCAGAGGGCACTATGGGAACTCCTGAGGCTTGGCAAAGGTTTCCTCGCAGACTCAAATCAAGGCAGCAGTTTATCCTCAAGGTTATTCTAGTCACCGCAGTTGGGTGCTTTTCTACCTGCATATAACAAACTCCAGCGCAGCAGGCATTTTAGAAGTGCAGGTTCTACTTTACCACTCATTGGCTGCTTTATACTGAAAATAGTTCTACCAACAAATGAGAGCGAAGCCTCTACTCCAAGGTTAAGAAGACGCTGGCTTTAGGAGTGAAATCTCAGGGCAACACAGCTGAGGCCCTGGAAATTCTGCAGAAGAACAACAACAGCTGACCAAAACAGTTCAATGCAAACTGTCAGTAATGCAGATCAGTTAGTTCATGCATTTTTCCTCTCTCTCTGCAAGGTGCGAATTACTTAGTTGAGAATTCACATCTTTAAAGAAAGGAACAAGGGGAAATGAATAGAGCAGCGCTGTGACAAACATAGATCTGGTGTGGCAAAACAAGACCACCTGCAGGTGGTTAGGTGCTGGCGAAAGGAGTTTAAAAAGCTATTTTTGCTTCTGTTTCAGCACCTGACACTGTACAACCAAAGAGCTCATTTTACAGCCAGGTTGTGTAATCTGGAAGCTCTAATCAAATGACTGTGGGGACTATACAGAACCACAGAACGATCAAATTTGGGACCAAGGAGAGGGTCTGTTGTTCTAAGACTCCTAAGATTCACTTTACTTTAACACCCAATGCCTCTCAAATACCCAATGCAGGGCTCTCATTCCTTTGTAAAACACATTCTGTACTTTTCTTTTCAACGCACACACAAAATAAAATTGCAATTTCCTCACCAGAACTCCCTGCTCCCCTTTCCTAATCCGTAGTGCTCAGGGGTTAACTCCTGAATCCAGTGTTTGGTATTTAACAAGAAAAGCAGTTTCCTGATACTCTGCCTGCATTGAGTTATCGCTCTTCTTTAGATTACAAGGCACAGCAAAAGAACCGAAGCTCCTAATGAGATACCCACAATCACTGGTCTCCAGCTATGCTGAGGAAATGCATCAGCGGTGGTATCTGCTTAAAACAACAATAGGAGCCCTTAAGAAACTGCACTCTCTAGGAACCACACACTCACGTCAGAGAGGCTACCTGTTTCCTCTTCAGCCTGTGTGAGCCATTTGGGATCTGCCACACTTTTCACAGTGGTGGAATACAGAAACAACACAAAATAGTGAGCAGGAAAAGGGGAGCTTTCCGGGAGCTTTCTGGGAATCCACAAAACTGTTTGGGTTAACAGCAGGGGCTGGAGACAGGATGAAAGTTCAAAGAGCAACTGCCTTCCCTTACTCATACATCAAGAGGCTGGGCCTTGCTGCAGCAGTGGAGATATTCTGAGGTTGGAGCTGGGCTCAGCTTCTCACTTTGCTACTAGCGGAAAGGGCACATAGCGTCTTTGCTCTCTTCCGGGTAGCAAGGGTGCAAGAACCGTTCTATATCAAGGCAATTTTGGTTATTGCATTCAAAGGATTCTTCCTTTGAAGCTGGCTCGCCTGACATCATGTGACTTGGACAGGTGAGCGGGACAAGGTGATCTGACAGGTGGGTGACCCCACCTACCTGTCAAAGTGGCCTGCAGGTTATGGAGGACTTGGGGATCTAGCCTGCTGACTGCTTCCACTTTTCCACCCTGCAGTACATGTTCTTTGCCCCTACATGAATCAAACTTGAGAGGGTCTCAGTTGCTTCTTCCCACCTCAATTGTTTCTCAGTTGTTTCTGCAATGCAAAGCAGAATACACTGGCAGGCCGATTCACAATTAAAAGTTGGAGGAAATGCTGATGTTAAGGGCTGGCACTTTTGCTCAAAATCTGGAAGGGCAAAGAGTATTCACACCTTTGCTTCTTCCATGAATGTTGCAGGGTAAGAAGTTAAGAAGCACAGGCTTCTTTTCTAAAAGAAACACACAAAAACAAACAAACTACCACTTGGGTATTGGACATAAGAGCTTAATGCCAACAGCTGAAATTTAATCAGCTGCCTTTCCCCGCAAGATGCAATTGCCCAACCTGGGTCTCAGGGCCCCATTCTCACAATTTCACAAGAAAGCAAACAGAGAAATTTGTTGCTGTGTGAGGCAGGTGCCTACTAATGGCTGACATGGTAGACATTTAAGATGGATAACATGCATTCTGCAATGCTGCACTGATGAGCTGTAGAAATAAAACCATGTTACTGATGCCCTATTGGCTTTATCCCATAGTTTGGATCTGCAGATGTACCATCGGCTGTGTCCATAAGGCTAGACCGGTTGGATGCTTTGTGCATGCCCTTCACTATTCCTGATGGAGGGAGGTCAATAGCAGATGGGCGGGCAGAGGAAGCAGGTGTGGAGGTAGTTGCAGTAACATCCGGGGGAACTGAGAAATTTTCTAGAAGGAGGATCAAGAAAAAAACAATTGAGATTCATATTATTATTTTGCTACCAGGTGGCCTAAGATGCGATATCACATTTACCCACCTTTCCTTGCTCTGATGCAAAGGCACCTGACTGAACAGCAAGATTGATTCTACTTTCCATTTTCATTACAGAGCCACGGGCTATTTCACACCCCTGTTTCTCTAGGCCACATATTGCACTGCCCATTTCCAAAGGTTAACTAGACTAACTCGTACAAGGGCAGCAAAAATGTTATGGGACATATTACCATTGCCCCATATCTCCTCTTAAGTAAAAATTGGACAAAGGATAAGAACAGGAGAGTTTTGACCATGTAATCTTCAACAGAACTTCCTAGAGTCTCAGAAAAGGCCTCCTGATTTTTCAATTTTTTTGTTTGCCATTTTGCCAACAGAAAAGATTACCCAGCTAGCTGACCATGTTGTCTCTATAGTACACTGAGTGCAAGACTAAGCCCCTTCCTGATCCCTTATGCAAACTTCCAGATCTTGAATACATTTCTGTATCACAACAGAAATAGTGGCACTGCAGGCTGAAATCTGGTCTAATTAACTGCAATGCTCTTTAATGAGATACTGCGGCCTAATTTGCATGTCAGGCTGAGCCAAACCCTAGCTTAGTGCACATGTGTGAGCTCCCAGAGAGGAAACTGCAGTCACTTTGCTCTTCCCTGGTTGTTCTGCAGCTACACCACACTAAAACCATGGCCTGGGCTTAGCATGTTGTCCAAACATGTCGTTCACAGTTTAGCTCTCCCAGACAAACCTTGGGCCAAATACTGTAGGACAAACATTGGTTTTAGGGTGTCATTAGCCTGGAGATAATTAAAACACAAGCCTGGGTTTGGACGAACATGCTAAATCAAGCCATTCTTAGTTCAACGCAGCACAGCAGAACAACCAGTGAGAAATAAAGCAACCACAATCTCCTCTCCTGGAGCCTACATGCTTGCTTGTGCCCTGCTGCAGTTTGGCTTGGCATTATGTGTGAACCAGGCCACTGTGTCCAATCTTCTCCATCCTCTGCTGAACTGCTATGTAATTGTGTGTTTTAAGCAGCTAAGTGGTTCATAATTCAACAAGTTGCATTTCTCTGATGTGAGAATATATATAATTGAATAGTTTTATATCCCCCCCCCAAAAAAAATAGGCTACTGGGAGAGCATTTCAGGGACAGAGTTATCACAACAGATTTAATAAAGGTTAGCAGTCAAGTATTTAATTTCTGCAGGCAGCACATTCAGTTAACAGCACTGATGTGGAAAAACTCAGCATACAAGTTTGCTTACATCCACGCAATATTGTAAGACACACAGATTGAAAGTTTGCAATGTACTGCATGTGTTCAGTGAGTTTTGTGCACACCAATGTCATCATTAGGCAAATGTACAACCATTCAGAAGAATACCATATTAATTAAAAGTATCCTGCTGAGCTGTTCCCTGACTTCTTAAGCAGAAATGCTTTATGGTGTACTGCAGTTTGGGTAAGGGAACTGATGTCCTTTCCATCATTGTACCAAGATGTACAAAACAGAAATACCTCCCTCGGAAGAGAAGGCGGAATAGGATTTAGTGTGCATTTCGAAGTATATGCTAGACACACTCTTGAGGGCTCATCTGATCAGTAATAGCACATACTTCGGTTTTGTCCAAGGGCTTGTTCTCACTCTGTGGTGGCCACAGGGAAAATCCTCAATAAATGCCCAAGGTCTGATCATATCAGCCTATGGTGAGGCAGCCGGGCACAGAATTCAGTCTGGGTTGATCCATGCTGGATTGGGCTGCTAAGTACTCTTAAATAAATGAAACTTGACATAAAACAAAGCTTTTTCATACAAGCACCCTGTGCTAGAGTTGCGTGAGAGTAAGGCCTCAAAAATCCATGCAACATTAATAGATTTTAGAAATGGCCCTATATCAAACCCAACTTAGATGTATCAAATGTTGACAAAGTGCCGATTCTGTGGTTGATTTCAATCCTATCCTTGTGAAGTGGCTTCTTGCCTTGAGCTCTTATGCCTGAGATAAATAAACTTCAGATCTACTGTGCTGAGTATATATGTGGCTATGTTTTTAAAATGCTCAAAATTTATCGAGGTAGCCGTATGTTTATATGTATCTACCTCTGTGTTGAAAATGTAACAGTACCAGTAGAAACGTTGCTCCTAAGTTAACTGTGCTTCATATTCCCAAGATTGCACTTACAAGAAAGAGCTGTATTTTATAGCACCAATTTGACATTAGCTATTCAGCAACCAAATAGCTGGCTGTTCCAATTTGGGACCATATTTCACCATTGCTTTAATGAGAGTATCTTCCATTTGAAGAAAGCATTATTTATGCTGATGGAATTTCAAACAGGTAAATCTCCCAAGTTTTCCATTTTAGAAAATGAGTTGCATCCCAGTAAGAGACAAAGACATCAGCAACATACAGGTTAAAAGAAATAAAAAGAAGCAATTAAGAGACACCAAACAGCTACACATTGCTTGCCTGAAACCAATTAAGCCAAAGCAGAGAGCACATTGAGACACAGCAATCCCCCTGGGATGCAGCGATATCCTTTGGAACACATTAACAAGAAAACACATACAGTGGAGCCAAACAAACCCTACAAAAAATTCATACAGCAGCACCAGCAGCAAGGAGCACCTCAGAGCATCAAAAAACTGAGCCTGGGGTATCCAGATCTTGAAATCCCCCAACAAATGTGTACACGTAGCTGGGAAAATGGTTCAGGGGTTAAATATGCTTTAAAATTGGGTGTTTGGGGGCTGGGGATGTAATTCCTGGTCTACCAGTTAGGTGGCATAAAGCAAAAAAAAATTGCCTTGTTATATAGCCACTCACATAGTCGCCTATGATGAGTAAAATATCTTGCAGGTAACAAGGAAGTGAAGCTTTTGAAAAGCTTTCCCCATACCCACAAGTTAGGCCATAATGTGGAAGGCTGCATTACAGCCTTGTTGGATAAATTTAAAAGAAGCATGGCGATCTTTTTGGCTGGATAAGGGATAGACATCTGCAACACAACACAGGACATGTAGGCTACAGCAATCTTTTTGCTCACCCAGCAGTGAGAACACTTAGTGTAAATAGCAGCCACAAGCATAAAACAACACCCATGTGCATAACGAAAAGTGCCAGGTTACTGTGCACATCTTTCATGACTATTGATGTCACCGGGATCCTTTCTCTCACCTTCCCTCACTCATGGGTAGGCCTCTACTTATAGCGGGCAGAGTTTTTAAACCGTTTGGCCTTTGACACTGGGAGATTTCTAAACTTTTGACACAAAAAGAAGACGTGACGCCCTTGGTTTTGCTGTCCGCACCCCAGCTCCTACCTATTCGAGTATTGGCAAATACATCGGCTAGTGACCCACTGGTCCCTTTGCCTTCTCCATGGGATAGTGTAGAAGATGCTGATGAAGATGTGGATGACCCCTGAATAGATCGGTTGATCCATGACTCAGCATTCTGTAAGCTCTGATGCAATGCAGCAGATAGAGCAGCCTGGCGCCTGAGCGACCCTTCATCTTCGGATGCAGAAGACGTGTCTGTGGGGGATCAGAAAAGGGAAGCACACCGCACTTAACATGCTCTCTTTGCAACCGAGGAAACACTGGCAAAGGCTCCGTACCACCCAACGCAGAGTGTGTTCAAACATGGGCCAACGTGGAGGGGAAGCTGGTAGCAAGCCCCCCCCTCCCTGCCCCAGTGTGGGCCAGCTTCTTCCTTACTACAAAGGAAAAAGCTGGTACAAATATTCCAAACCCAGTCAAACATTTAACCGCCCACCCATCCTTAAAGGTAAATGCATGCCCTTGTAGGTCACAACCCTGCTCTTTGCATGCTATGGAACCTGGCTGCAGTTTTCCCCGACGGCCAACAATTCTGAAATGGAAAACATCAGAATCAGCCCATCTCCATGGAGAGTTTTGGGAATAGGTGTTCTGGGAAATTGCCTGTGTTCTGCGATTACTTGCTTGCAGGAGGACACAGATGAAAGAGAACTTATTTACAATGCCCAAGGCTGTATACATGGAAGAATTCCTTTCTCACTGTTTTTTCCATACAGAGAAATCAGCATCAGTAGAACAGACTCTTGGTTACAACAGGGGACTCTAAATAATTACAAACAAAGAGTGATGGAAACAGATCTTCAGCTATCCATACAGTGCCACTGATGTAAAAGATTTTTTTTTCTGTTTGTGCATCTATTTGCATGTGTACACTCACATTTGTTTGCAAACACCATAGCACCTGCCTGTCGATATCCTGAAAATGTAGGCTGTTTATAACTGCAGTTTGCAATAACAAGGTGCAATTGGTTAGGGAATACCAAATCATCAATCTGTCAAATCTTGATAATATGAAAGGAAGAGAAAGACTATACAAATGTTAATTCAGAGATCTGCAGATAATATATGGGTTTCAGCATACCATGGACTTCTAGGAGATGGCACAACTGAATGAGTAGAGGCCCCATATGGACATAAACCTCTAAGAAGGCATTCATCTGACCAATCAGATGGAAGACCGGACATGTAGAGCTTTAAAACAGAATGTGGCCCACAAGCCATATCAATATGATCCTGGTACCCTCCTGACACAGATGGGAAGCAACTGCCCAGTCAGCCTTAAATGTCTTATAGTGATGCTGAAGACAGTTTCTGGGGGGGGGAAATCTCTCTCACCCATAAGATTATGAATTCATTTGCACATATGGGGCAAATCTGCTTCTTTGTTCCCAAACAACAGGAAATGTGTTTGAATACACATATATTTAACTATAAATGATACCTGAAGGAGCGTCTCCACCCCCACCGTTCAGCCCGGACACAGAGATCCAGCGCAGAGGGCCTTCTGGCGGTTCCCTCATTGCGAGAAGTGAGGTTACAGGGAACCAGACAGAGGGCCTTCTTGGCAGTGGCACCCACCCTGTGGAACGCCCTCCCTTCAGATGTGAAGGAAATAAGCAGCTATCCTATCTTTAAAAGACATCTGAAGGCAGCCCTGTTTAGGGAAGTTTTTAATATTTAATGCTGTATTGTTTTTGACACTTGATTGGAAGCCACCCAGAGTGGCTGGGGAAACTCAGCCAGATGGGCAGGGTCTAAATAATAAATTATTATTATTATTATTATTATTATTATTATTATTATTATTAACATCCTCAGGGGCCCTTCCAACTCTACAATTCTATGATTCTAAGAAATACACCCAGTTGAAAAATGTAAAAACCAGAGAAGGAAATGTCAGGAAAAAAGTGAGGTATAGAGGAGTTCAAAGGGGCAAGCTGTGACCTCTTGGCCACTGAGCATGAAACACAATACTTTTCTTCGTCCTCTATAAGCTTTGGGGAGAAATGTGAATGTAGGACGTTTTGTTGAACATGCAATTTGCAAAAAAGAATTTCCTATGTATGAACCTATGAAGTTGCCTAATAGTCAGACTACTGATGCATCAAGCCCAGCCTTCCTCAACCTGGTACCTTCAGGATGTTGTTCAGCTACAATTCTCATCAGCCCCAACCAGCATAGCAAATGGACAGGAATGATGGAAGTGGCATTCCAGGAGATCTGCAGGTCCCCATATGGGGAAGGCTGATCTAGCCCAGTGTTGTCTACTCTGAATGGCAGTGCATATCCAGAGTCACAGGCAGAAAAGGGTATCTCCCTTCTGCTGCTACATAATAATAATAATAATAATAATAATAATAATAATAATAATAATTTATTCCCCAGCCACTCTGGGCGGCTTCCAACAGAACACTAAAATACAACAACCCATTAAAAGCTTCCCTAAACAGGGCTGCCTTCAGATGTCTTCTAAAAGTTTGGTAGTTATTTTTCTCTTTGACATCTGGTGGGAGGGCGTTCCACAGGGCGGGTGCCACTACCGAGAAGGCCCTCTGCATGATTCCCTGTAACTTGGCTTCTCGTAGCGAGGGAACTGCCAGAAGACCCTCGGCACTGGACCTCAGTGTCCGGGCAGAACGATGGAGGTGGGGGTGGAGATGCTCCTTCAGGTATTGTTTTATCTGAAGGTGCTGAGGACTGAATGTGGCACCTTCTGCATAAAAATAGTTTACTCTGCCCCAGAATTACAGCCCCTTCCAATACAAATTACTAGTAAAGTCTAGCAAATGAATGTCCAGAATGTGCTGAATGTCAATATACACGTGTTAATACTGACAATCCCAGATAATTTTGAAAAGGTCTGAAAATTCAAGAGACACCAGGAGATTTGCTAAACACGATTGCCAGCATACTCATTTGTACATCCACATACAATAAATTTCAAACATTTATTGCAACACAAGTAATTGCCACGGCAAGATAACCAAGCAAGAACCTGAGTAAAGCAACCAGCTGCATCTCAAGAGAAGAGCCCAGTCCTAATATCCCAAAATTGTGTATTGAGAGTGCCAAAGCAGCAACATATTCACACTGCCATGTGTAGTACGCCCAGCTAGCCTAAATTACTTGTCAAAGAGGTACAAACTCCCTGAGTGCAGCAGCAAACTGAACAATACACCATATAGTAGGGAATTTTGCACCTGTAGAAGAGACAGATTAACCCAAAGCACATTTGTCATACTGTCTGTACTGCAGCTCTGACTAGATACTGAAGTGTAATGAAATTTAATACCAACAGAGTTGTTGGTTTTTTTAAAAAAGGGGTACCTCTGTTGATTAAGATGCAATAGAACAAGATTTCCTGCCTGTTGCCAGTGCCAACATACTTCAATTAACCAAATTGTTTTCAATTACAGTGGTGCCCCGCAAGACAAATGCCTCGCAAGACGGAAAACCCGCTAGACGAAAGGGTTTTCCGTTTTGGAGGTGCTTCGCAAAATGAATTTCCTATGGGCTTGCTTTGCAAGACGAAAATGTCTTGCGAGTTCCTGCGGGGTTTTTTTCCTCCCCCCCCTTTTTCCCAAGCCGCTAAGCCGCTTATCAGCTGATCCGCTAAGCCACTTAACAGCTGATCGCTAAGCCGCTTATCAGCTGATCCGCTAAGCCCGCTAAGCCGCTAATAGCGCTAATCCGCTAAACCGCTAATGGGCTTGCTTCACAAGACGAAAAAACCGCAAGACGAAGAGACTCGCGGAACGGATTCTTTTCGTCTTGCGAGGCACCACTGTATGTTGGTTTAGGTTTGCAGCCTAAATGTTGTGCAGTGATTTAAGACCTGGCCTTAGAAGGGCTGCTATCAAGAATAAGGTCTCCATTTCCTTGCGATCTGTGACTCACAGATATTGTTGGTACAGGAAACTATGCTGCAATAGCACTGGTCTTGCCAAGAAGAGGCAACTTTTAGACCTAGTTCCTTCCCCGAAGACTGTTCCTCTTTGTAAACAGTGCATGGAAAGGACCCTTGTCTTGCTTCTTTAGCAACTGTTGAGGAAATGTGCCCAAATCCAGAAGCGCCGACCAACAAGTGGCTGAGAATACTTTAGGTGCACCTAATAGTGCAATGCAACTAATAAACTTTCCAAGTTACCTCCCATGAAGTGAGAGACGGTTTTCTTGAACGGTTGACCTCCAGCTGGTAAGCTCAGAATTCTTGACAGCAGCCCTTCTGATGTATGTAAAATTCATGGCAGGCAGGAAGTGGTAGTGAAGAGAGGGAAACAAAGCTTTGTTTTGTTTTTTGATGGGCAAATGGACCCTGGGAAGGCCACAGGAAGGGTACTGTAGAGTTGGCTCAATTGATGTTAAGTTTAGAAGTTGAGAAGAGAGCTGAACCGTGGCAGCCTCTCCACCAGGGAGATCAGGGCATCCTACATTGGGGTGGGGAAACCCATTTAACCTTAGAACACCACCGTGGAGTAACATTGCAATTGAATTCATGTCTACTCATAACTACATCCTACTGAATTCAATGGGGCTCACTTCCAGGTAAGTAGGATTAGAATTCTAGCCTAAGTTAAAAGACGACTGGCCCAAGAGTATCCAGTAAGCAGGGACAAAAGGCTCCCTCCCCATCTACTCCAGCATATAGAAATTGCATGCAGAAGATTCAATCTAATTCAGTCTAATCATGGGGAATGCACTTATTTTTTACCACATTCCAAAACAATCTCTGCGCATGAGATCAAGTGGCTGGTGGGACACAAGTAAAAAAAGCTTTGTGCTTTCATTTGACATCTTGACTGGCAACCAATAGATATTTTCCAGTCACGTGACTCAATAGATTTGTCTAAGCCAGCACTCAAATAATAAAAAAATGGTGCTTAAATGGAACACCACAATTAATACAGCCATCAAAAATAAATGCTGAATATTTTTACCATGCAAGAGCAAAGCGATAGATTTTAAGCTTCAAGGCTGGCAAAAGCCTTTGCAAAGTTAATTCTATATGCATCTTTTGCAGGATTATATAACCCAGCTACTAAAAAAAGAGGCCATATAAATAATTAAAACTTGAAACAGGCAGTGCTGGAGAAGGAACTCAGGGCTGGCAAAGATAATGTGTTGCTGGGCATAAAAGTGCACCTCCCTTTAAAAAACCCCACAAAATTGCTGTCGAGCTAGTCAAGAACAAAGTGATAAACTATTAGGAAAATACTTGATTCACTAAAAGCATCCTGTGTTAAATTTGGCTTTTAATAGACTCTGGAGAATTCAAATCACTGGGTGGGAAACATTCCATGTCTGCCCAGCATTCCTAGAGCTGAATGGAAAACACGGAGTGGTAAGTTATTGTAGGGACTTTTGATATATGATAATCAGGTATGGAAAATATCCACACCAACTGAACTGATATCTAACATCTTTTAAAGTGTCACATCCTAGGCTTGCCTATAAGTTGAGTCAGCTACATGATTCAGCATCAAAGTTGTTTTTTAAACTCCTTGCTGTATCATTTCACTAAAGCTTATAGGTTGCTTTAAAAAACACGTCTTGTTATATCATTTCACTAAAGCTTATATAGGTTGCTTTAAAAAGCATGTCTTGTTATATCATTTCACTAAAGCTTATATAGGTTGCTTTAAAAAGCACGTCTTGTTTAACTTTGACAAAGTTTTAAAATGTAGGTTGAATAGCATGCAACCTGTACTCAAAGGAGATACAGTGGTGCCCCGCAAGACGAATGCCTCGCAAGACGAAAAACTCGCTAGACGAAAGGGTTTTGCGTTTTTTGAGCTGCTTCGCAAGACGAATTTCCCTATGGGCTTGCTTCGCAAGACGAAAAACGAAAACGTCTTGCAAGTTTGTTTCCTTTTTCTTAACACCGTTAATACAGTTGCGACTTGACTTCGAGGAGCAACTCATAGAACGCGGTGTGGTAGCCTTTTTTGAGGTTTTTGAAGACTTTGGTGATTTTTGAAGCTTTTCCAAAACTTCTTTTGCAGCCATTTGGTAAGTTAAACTTTTAAAACTTTTTGGGGGGTTTTTGGATTTTGGGTTGGGGTGTTTGGAATTCAAGGACTTGGTGTTGGGGAGGGGTTTGCAAGAATCTGAAAGCTTGTGTGGTTTTTTTTCTGCATTTTTATGATTTTCTGTGACCATTGGGCCACTCTGCTGTTTTTTAAAAAAAATTCTGGATTTGAATTTCTGTGTGGTGAGTGGCTGGGGGAACAGTTGAGGAGGGGGTTCTTCAGCAAGAAGCAAAGAGTGGAAGAGGAACCTTCTTCGAGTTGTCCCCCAGAGTCTTAGAAAATGTACTGTACACTTTGTTGATTTTTAAATGTTTTTCTGTCATGTTTAGAAACTTAATTTATTGTTCCTTCAATTTTTGAAATGCTCTTTACAGTATGTGTGACTTTAAAGAGCACTTAATAAACTCTTGTTGTACCAAATTTGGCTTTGTTTGGACTTTTTTTGACCATAGGAACGCATTAATTGAATTTCAATGCATTCCTATGGGATTTCGTGCTTCGCAAGATGAAAAATTCGCTAGACAAAAAAACTCGCGGAACGAATTAATTTCGTCTTGCGAGGCACCACTGTACCGTAGAACCTCAGCTTACGTTACCCTTGGGTAACATAAACTTCGGGTTGTGAAAGCTGCAAACCCAGAAGTATTTTTCCGGGTTTCGCTGCTCACGCATGCGCAGAAGCACTCTATTGTGCCACACCCATGCGCAGAACAGGCACCTCTGGTTGTGGAAACCCTGGGATCCGACCAGAGCTCTGAAACGGATCCCGTCCACAACTGGAGGTACCACTGTATTCGCAAAACAGACAGGTGATCTTTCTCCTGAGAGACACACACAAAAGATCATTCCTGGCTTCATACCTCATGGATCACATCATAACTTAGTTTTCCTGGTTGGTTAACCAATACAGTATTAAGGCAGAGATCCCTGGTTCAGCTATAATGGGGAACTCTGGTTTAATACAAGCCAGATTTTTTGCACTGAGACTGACATTTGACAAAGGAGGAAAGGATGAGACAGAGGAACAATCAACTCCAACACTCACTCCCAGCTTCGTAGACCAGGAAGCTGGAAAATATCATCTAAATTGAGCATTCTCCACTGGGAAGCACACAGAACACAGAGAGCCTGCACCTTTATCCTGCAACCCTAAGCATTCTACAGAAAGAGGGGAGGAAGATGCAGGCTGAAGCTATGGAGCACTCCATGAAAGCATCCAATCTTTCCTAACCCTAATCCTAAACTGGATTCATGGTTCAAATAGTAATTTTAATTTGCAATGTCTGGGAATGGTCCGAAGGTGATTACCAGGGAACCACATGCATGCTGCCCTGCATCCTCTGATGGAAGGCGGACAGGATATATAAATGTAGGTAAATAAATAAAAATCATCTTTTAGCTCTCATAGGGTCCTTCAACATTACCTTAGGAGCATGGCAGCAGCTGCTGCACTGCCCATTCTGCCTGTGCCACTCTGTTAACACACTGCAACAGTTTCTATGCTGCTAAGACAACATCAGAAGGTTCCTTCAGCTGCAGAAGGAAATGTGTGTGAGGGCAAAAAAATAAAATAAAGCTTGCTGGGTAACAAATTATGAGTAGAAAGATAAGCAAATCTGTTTTATTTCATTTAAACTCTTATTAACTAAAATATTTCAAAAGGCCAACTCAATTTCTCCCCCCATGTGGACTTCGGAATAATATATTCGAATAGGAACAGGAGGTCCACCAAATGTACTCTCTACATTTGCAATAAATGGATGCCTTGGTTAAGATGAAACTAGAAGATAAAAATTAACTGCAGCCCTCTGGTTCATGATACACTTCCAGACCAGTCTATAAAGTTCCAACACACCCCTGCTGCACATGTGTCCGGTTCAATTTTGCCCCACACCAGTCCATTTTGGGAGAATAGCAATGGGCGTTGAGAGGGTCTATAATTTTTCCCCAGCTTTTCCTGCAAGGGGAACACATTACATTTAAAGCATCTGGTCTGGCAAAGGTCAAAAGAAATACCCATGAATACATTCTGCTTCAGTCCTCTAAGGTCCTGAGCCCAGGAAATTCTACCCCTGAACCATCATATGAGCATTCATGTGCTCAGCCTCGAAATTACCCTCAATCACCTGATTTAGACGCAACGGAAAACCATGCTTTCCTACTACGAGAATGATCTAAAGCAAGCCCCAGGCTTGGATGCTCCCCAAGCCTGCATGCCTACAAGAAAAAGAAGCTTTTGGTTATAAACTAACTACAGTTCCCTGTGGCATCTGAACTCAGAAACTGTTTTAATCAGAGGTTAGATGCTCAGCTATCAATAATGTTGTAACTAGATTTCCTGTCTTGGCACGAGTTTGGACAAGGTGACCTTTGAGGTTCTTTTCTAGGGTTCCATCTGATGCTATAGACCAGCCCTTGACAACCTGGTGCCTGGCAGATGTTTTGGACTACAACTCCCAGGTGCTGGTTGAGCTGATGGGAGTTGTAGTCCAAAACATAGGAAGGGTACCAAGTTGGCAATGGCTGCTAAGGAGTATTGCCCAATGGAAGCTCATTCCACAGTGAACCATTCGTTTGTAAAGCAAAGCTCTATGCTTTGTGCTGCAAATAGGTTTGTGTTGTGTACACTACTGTTATGTCAGTGTTTTTTGCAGCAAGCAAATACACTATAGATGATACACAGATACACACTGATGTATGCATGTGCCTGGAAAACTTTATTGGGCCAGGTTATCTAGATACATATACCATGGTGTTTTAATGATGTGTGTGTGCACATGCAAAAACTAAAGGTAGTCATCGTGACCCATAAAAAAGATTAGATAATTCATATATAGAGAGTGCCTTTATTTAGGCCACCCATGATATGTACATGGATGTGTGATGAGCATACTATGCATGTGCTGCAGGGTACTTTATGGTATATTGGCAGCAAATATATTAGCATAAAACATGGAGCTGCCCTGAGATCACAGAGCAACTTGGTTTCTCTTCCCTGTGAATTCAGGCTGAACAAGTCTCTTGTTTTGGCTCCAAGGAAGTGATATCCTCCATTAAACCTGTCATGTGCTGTGGGTTATGGTTATGCCTTTAAATGTTCAATGTCTTTAAAAACCACTACAAGCCCTACTGGGAGTGGTTAATGAACCTTAATGCTGTCTTTTTCTTCGGATCAAATGCAGAAGACTGCACACATGGGGAGGGGGTTTGTAGCATTTAGCCCAGTATGAGGGCTCCCAAGTTCCTCGTGGGTGACCTAATTGTGTAGAAATTCAGATTCTTTTCAGAGGACTTGAATTACTGCCATCTCATTTCTCAGTGTGAGCCTGAATTCATTCCCTAATGTCATGAGGTTATATTACTTCAGCATCTCTATTTGTAGGGGTCCTTTGTGTGCTTAGATATTACTCAGTCATGTGGACCAGCATATCAGCAAACAGCCACATGTACAACAAGGATTAAAATCCTGAGGATATTTCTCCTTCGCCCCCCTGTGTGTGAGTTTGTAGTCAAGCCTACATTGTGCTTTTGACTGAGTAAAGTTGGCTGCAGCAGCAGCATTAAAAGGCCAAGGTGGTAGTGATTTCTAAAGGCACTAGGTACAACTGACATCTGAGCTCATGAAACTAGTTTCTTTAAACCAGGATTCTTGAATCTGCGGGGCATTCAGATGATGTTGCATTAGTTCCAACCAGCAGTGCCAATGGCCGGGGTGGTAGTTGTAGTCTATCAGTGTCTGGAGGACTACAAGTTCCCAATTACCTGTTTAAACTATGGTTAGTGAGAACAAGCCAGGATCAAACAGTGGTTTCAGATGTTAGTTTATTCTCACTAGAGATTAAGAGTCTCATGCTCCGAGTGGATTCAGATTTTGGAAGAGGCTACCCACACTTACAACCTATCCAATGTTATGATGCTGCTGAGGGGTGGGGGGTGCACTAACAGAAAGTTCAACTAAACTTACACATGGCTTCTTATTTATGGAGTGGAAGCTCCATTGCCCAAATGCTGCTCAAAGCTCATGAGCCAAGCAATTATGTCTCCACCACTTTGATCACCATTAATCAGCTATCCTGAGTAGCGCTGTCAAGGCTGATCAAAGCCATAAGGAGATTCACTTTTCCCAGGGCTGCTGTCTGTCCCCACTGACAGTTAACAGCTGGTTGGCACCATGAACCCCAAATTCCTGTTAATCAAACACCCAGAAGACTGACAGAAATGAGTGTCCCCAAATCACTTGCACATTAATGAGAATTTTTATGCTGAATAAGCTGCTCAGCTCTGATATCGCAAGTTTACAATAAGGGGAGCAGTAATTGCTCCTGTGAATAGACTCTGTTGACTATACAGTATACGGAATTTTTTCAAATGCATAATCAGGGCCCATAAAATCGTACAGCTTTCCCTGAATTCCACTAGAATGGGAGCATCTGAATGCCATCTTTGTACATTTACTAGCTCATTAGTCATAACGGCGTGTTCAAAAGCAATTAACTTGACCCCACAGTGGCTCTAGAACTTGGGTTCAAGAAATGTCAAATGGAGAAGAGTTTAGCTTATGTGCTGCCATCTAGCTCTGCTCAAAAGAAGGAAATGCAGACCAACCTGCCATATCAACCAAGGAAGCCATCTTGCAACCAGGCCAGACAGAATCTGATGATACTCCTCATGGCAAACTCTCTGGAGGGGCCACATGGCAAAAAGGTGTGTGGGCCAAAGCTAAAACAGGGTGAGGCCAAAGAAAGAAAGAAAGCCCTTTCCAAGGCTAAACTAGAAGTTTAGAGGGCAACCTAAATTAACTCCCTAAATTAACTTGAAGGGCAATCCTAATTAGTGTGGGGGTCTCCATTTATTTATTTTTATGATTAAAATGAATTGAAAACGAATTCACAATAAATGAAATTCAAACTGAAAATTAACTTGTAGATAATTCAAACTCCAACACCACCCAATGTTTACATTTTTTTTACTACATCCTAGGTCAGGAATTCCGCTCCGACAGGAAGGCAAACGGCATTTCCGTGCGCTGCTCTGGTTCGCCAGAAGCAGCTTAGTCATGCTGGCCACGTGACCCAGAAGCTGTACGCCGACTCCCTCAGCCAATAAAGCGAGATGAGCGCCACAACCCCAGAGCTGGTCACGACTGGACCTAATGGTCAGGGGTCCCTTTACCTTTACCTTTTAGGTCAGGAATTAGTAAGATGTGTAAGATGTTCACTTTGGCGACAGATAGCCCTGAAGACTTTTAAAGTTGGTTAGTGATTTGGAGCTGCGGAAAGGATGTGGGGAGAGCACTACTTCCAATTTGGTCCCAAGGCTGGCCATGTTCATATGTTAATTTCTGATCCTCTCAAATGATTCCCGTGTGCTCCTATAAAAATTCCCAGAAGCACACTGAGCTCTTCTGCTGAACTCTGTGTAGTCCCCTTACCCTCGCAAGCCCACCTATGCTGCTATCCTTACTGCCACATCTGACTTTCCTTAGAACAGCACAACTACTGCTGGTAAATATGGTAAGGGGCTGGGGGTCAAGATATGGGCCCCACCCTGACTATAAAGCAACTTATATCGTAAAAAGGCTGAACAGCTTCGCCACCGTGTCACTACAATGCTGATTTTTTTTTCTATTTTACTTGAATGAGAAGAGTGTAACACCCAGACGTTACAGGACTGTTGGCATGAGCCTAAACACACTAAGTGTGTAAACCTGTTTTTACACAGCCCTTCACTTCACTCACGGCACAGCCTGAGAAAAAGAAATGTGTACTCATTAATGTTTGATTGCAAAACCACCGGGATCTGTAGCAAAGCCATCTGATCTCTTTTATTGGAGATCTCAGTAAATAAGGACCACCTCAGGCCGCTCTATGAACAGGAAACGCATGCCAACCACACGGTAAGTGGTTGTGGTTAATGTTTAAAAGCCTGCCTGGAAGCCCTGCCCTACCATATGAAAGCCCTGTAGCCTAATCCAGTATAATCTGATGAGACAGCAGTGAGAAAAATCAACTCTGCACACACTCAGGAGCACTCCATTCTTCACTATTTCTTCTTAAGTAGTAGGACTCAGCCCTCCAAAGGCTGAAAACAATTGCTGCACTTGAACTGATTAATTGTAAAGTATTTTAATTCTCATTACCCATGTGCAAGCTTCAGATCCTTTGGATGTAAATTATGGATTAAGACAAAAACACAAAGATTTTTCATTTCATGAAGAATAAACAGCTTTCACCTCTTACCAAAACAAACACCAACCATAAGTGTGAGGACATAAAGAGAAAAAAATGGAATTCTTTAACCGCGGCTCAAGTGTGATAGAAGAGCCAACTGAAACGCTATTGCAAATTTAAGATTCCAATCAGGAATTCAAGCCGATACGGGTAGATCTCTAACCTGGAGGGGTGCAGGCATCAGCTGGAGACTGTACAAATGTGGACCGTCTTTTTGTTGGCATGGGCAGGGCCATCTTCTGTTCCTTGTGTTTTGCCAATGCAGCTTGCACTGCCTCCGTATGGATGTCTGCAGATGGGGGTGGAAATCAGTGAGTACATCAGAAATCTGCATGGTAGAAGACGACGTCAAAGCCACCTATTGGGCTATCCTTCTGTAGCTGTGTAAGAAATGCCGGGCATCCAGCCACTTGGGCAAGGTTAGGTGTAATGGAACTGGGCATACTTACAAATCCCACAAAATTGGCCAAAGCTGCATCTCTCTCTCTCTCTCTCTCTCTCTCTCTCTCTCTCTCTCATATACACAAACTGCTACACACCTATTTGTGTAGAAAGAACTTGCTTTCTGCTTACTTCGTAAGTGTTGCTAGAAAAATGAAACCTGTGCCGTTAATAAAGATAGTGCAACTCGTACAGCACACTGGCGACAAATATTCACACAGTTGTTCGGGGAAAAATTTACACCATTTATCAAATATGTGAGAAAGAGACAATTACTTACAAAGTGCTATGAAAACCTACAAACTACCTAAAAGAAAGTGAACTTGCAATATCAGATTTTATGTGGTTCTTACAAATTCTTGACTCCCCAAAACTTATTTTTTGGTGGGGGGAGATGATTCCCCAAAAAAAGCTCAACAATTTTGTCCAGATTTTAACTTCTGGGAATATGGCAACCCTATAATACAATGAATAGATACAATACATTTTCAAAGGTGCAATTAACGTTCTCTCCCCCCCCCCCACACCCAAAGTGTTTATTTGCAAACCAGAATTGCAGAAAAGAGGAGATTGATTAAAACCAAAAGAGCACAGTCCAAATATGGGACATGAAATCCCAACTGATTACCAATTAAAAATTTTCTGCCATCATTCATCCTCACCCATGTCAAGGTCTAAGAAACTTGACTGAGCCATGCCCAAACATTCTAGGGAGTGAGAACCACTTCTAAACAGGGTGCCTGCTATAAGTGAAACTAACCGTGAACACCCCTGTATGAGACATGCACATAAAATGCTGCAAGTGCAAAGTTTCTTTAAATTCAGAACCCTGAACGTCTGGGGTTGTTTTCTAACCACATTACAGGAAAACAGCACCAGTACTGCCAGTTGTGGAGAAATTACTTTACTACAAAGGTCCTAAAGTGGGGATATCATTGAGAAAATGTATGTTTTTATAGCTGCCTCTTTTTAAATCCAACTCATGCTAGACAACCAGCTTTCTCTGTACTACAGAGATATAAGAGCCCCAGACCCCAACTTAGCAAAACACGCACCCACAGGACATACCAATACAGATTTGAGTTCCTCTTCTGTTACCAGTCTTAAAGTCTCTCTCTCTCTCTCTCTCTCTCTCTCTGTGGGTGTGGGTGTGTGGGTGTGTGTGGGTGTGGTAGAGTTTTGGAACCCTACACAAAAGCATGGCAACTTTGCTGTTGGGAAGAAGAGGAGGAAAGTTCACCAATTTGCACAAAGCTAAAACAGCAAGTCCCCTTCATGGATCACTGCCTTGCCGTGGTGAAGGGGCTTGAAGAACTCAGAGAAGCTATGAACTATGCCGAGCAGGGCACCCAAGATGAACAGGTCATAGTGGAGAGTTTTGACCAAACGCGATCCACCTGGAGGAGGAACCGGCAAGCCACTCCAGTATCCCTGCCAAGAAAACTCCATGGACAAAGACAACAGGCATATAAAAGTTATGATGCTGGAAGATGAGCCCCTCAGGTCGGAAGGCGTCCAACATGCTACTGGGGAAGAGCGGAGGACAAGTACAAGTAGATCCAGAGCTGATGAAGCGGCTGGGCTAAAGCCGAAAGGATGTTCAGTTGCGCATATGCCTGGAAGCGAAAGGAAAGTCCAATGCTGTAAAGAAAAATATTGCATAGGAACCTGGAATGTATGAACCATGAACCTGGGTAAGTTGGATGTGGTCAAAAATGATATGGCAAGAATAAATATTGACATCCTGGGCATCAGTGAACTAAAATGGACGGGAATGGGCGAATTCAGTTCAGATGACCATCATATCTACTACTGTGGGCAAGAAACCTGCAAAAGAAATGGAGTGGCCCTCATAGTCAACAAAAGAGTGGCGAAAGCAGTACTGGGATGCAATCTCAAAAATGATAGAATGATCTCGATACGAATCCAAGGCAGACCTTTTAACATAACAGTAATCCAAGTTTATGCACCAACTACTGGTGCTGAAGAAACTGAAATTGACCAATTCTATGAAGACTTACAACACCTTATAGAAGTGACACCAAAGAAGGATGTTCTTCTCATTATAGGGGATTGGAATGCTAAAGTAGGGAATCAAGAGATAAAAGGAACAACTGGCAAGTTTGGCCTTGGAGAGCAAAATGAAGCAGGGCAAAGGCTAATAGAGTTCTGTCAAGAGAACAAGCTGGTCATCACAAACACGCTTTTCCAACAACACAAGAGACGACTCTACACGTGGACATCACCAGATGGGCAGCATCGAAATCAGATTGATTATATTCTCTGCAGCCAAAGATGGAGAAGCTCTATACAGTCAGCAAAAACAAGACCTGGAGCTGACTCAGATCATCAGCTTCTTATAGCAAAATTCAAGCATAAACTGAAGAAAGTAGGAAAAACCACTGGGCCGGTAAGATACAATCTAAATCAAATCCCTTATGAATACACAGTGGAAGTGAGGAACAGGTTTAAGGATTTAGATTTGCTAGACAGAGTGCCTGAAGAACTATGGATGGAGGCTCGCAACATTATACAGGAGGCAGCAACGAAAACCATCCCAATGAAAAGGAAATGCAAGAAAGCAAAGTGGCTGTCCAATGAGGCCTTACAAATAGCGGGGGAGAGAAGGCAAGTAAAATGCGAGGGAGATAGAGAAAGATACAGGAAATTGAATGCAGATTTCCAAAAAATAGCAAGGAGAGATAAGAAGGCCTTCTTAAACGAGCAATGCAAAGAAATAGAGGAAAACAACAGAATGGGAAAAACCAGAGATCTGTTTAAGAAAATTGGAGATATGAAAGGAACATTTCATTCAAAGCTTGCCATAATAAAGGACAAAAGTGGTAAGGACCTAACAGAAGCAGAAGACATCAAGAAGAGGTGGCAAGAATACATAGAGGAATTATACCAGAAAGATATGGATGTCTCGTACACCCCAGGTAGTGGGGTTGCTGACCTTGAGCCAGACATCCTGGAGAGTGAAGTCAAATGGGCCTTAGAAAGAACTGCAAATAACAAGGCCAGTGGAAGTGATGGTATTCCAGCTGAACTATTTAAAATTTTAAAAGATGATGCTGTTAAGGTGCTACACTCAATATGCCAGCAAATTTGGAAAACTCAGCAGTGACCAGAGGATTGGAGAAGATCAGTCTACATCCCAATCCTAAAGAAGGGCAGTGCTAAAGAATGCTCCAACTACCGCACAATTGCACTCATTTCACACGCTAGCAAGGTTATGCTTAAAATTCTACAAGGAAGGCTCAAGCAGTATGTGGACCGAGAACTCCCAGAAGTGCAAGCTGGATTTAGAAGAGGCAGAGGAACCAGAGACCAAATTGCAAACATGCGCTGGATTATGGAGCAAGCTAGAGAGTTCCAGAAAGACATCTACTTCTGCTTCATTGACTATGCAAAAGCCTTTGACTGTGTCGACCACAGCAAACTATGGCAAGTTCTTAAAGAAATGGGAGTGCCGGATCACCTCATCTGTCTCCTGAGAAATCTCTATGTGGGACAAGAAGCTACAGTTAGAACTGGATATGGAACAACTGATTGGTTCAAAATTGGGAAAGGAGTACGACAAGGCTGTATATTGTCTCCCTGGTTATTTAACTTATATGCAGAATTCATCATGCGAAAGGCTGGGCTGGATGAATCCCTAGCCGGAATTAAGATTGCTGGAAGAAATATCAACAACCTCAGATATGCAGATGACACAACCTTGATGGCAGAAAGTGAGGAGGAATTAAAGAACCTTTTATTGAGGGTGAAAGAGGAGAGTGCAAAATATGGTCTGAAGCTCAACATCAAAAAAACGATGATCATGGCCACTGGTCCCATCACCTCCTGGCAAATAGAAGGAGAAGAAATGGAGGCAGTGAGAGATTTTACTTTCTTGGGCTCCATGATCACTGCAGATGGTGACAGCAGCCACGAAATTAAGAGACGCCTGCTTCTTGGGAGGAAAGCAATGACAAACCTAGACAGCATCTTAAAAAGTAGAGTCATCACCTTGCCAACCAAGGTCCGTATAGTTAAAGCTATGGTTTTCCCAGTAGTGATGTATGGAAGTGAGAGCTGGACCATAAAGAAGGCTGATCGCCGAAGAATTGATGCTTTTGAATTATGGTGCTGGAGGAGACTCTTGAGAGTCCCATGGACTGCAAGAAGATCAAACTTATCCATTCTTAAGGAAATCAGCCCTGAGTGCTCACTGGAAGGACAGATCCTGAAGCTGAGGCTCCAATACTTTGGCCACCTCATGAGAAGAGAAGACTCCCTGGAAAAGACCCTGGTGTTGGGAAAGATGGAGGGCACAAGGAGAAGGGGACGACAGAGGACGAGATGGTTGGATAGTGTCTTCGAAGCTACAAACATGAGTCTGACCAAACTGCGGGAGGCAGTGGAAGACAGAAGTGCCTGGCGTGCTCTGGTCCACGGGGTCACGAAGAGTCGGACACGACTAAACAACAACAAAAACAGCAAGTATGGCTGATGAGTCACATAGCCCATAGACCCCAAATCATATCCCATGCAAATTGTTGGGCTCTATCCACACACCCACATATAGCTACAGCTGTATGAATATCTGGAAGATTTCCTCCTAAAACCTTTTAGTCAATTCTGCCCTCAATAGTATTTTTCCTAACAGCATTTGAACATATCTGATGCTTTGGTCTCAAAGGCCTGGTACAGCTTTGTGAGTTCAGCAGCAGCAGCAGCAGCCTGCTCATGTTTGAACACTGTGCTCCAGAAGGGCCATTTCAGCAAGCTGACAGGGACCAGGGGGATTAGCCTGAAGGAGATTAGGCAAAAAGAAAAAGAGTTCATGCTGTAAATGCCAACTACTGAACATGACTCATCTGGACAGGTACAGTAGTTCAATGCTACAGATGAAACAAACGCCACATGATTCATATACTTCAGGAACGACTTCTTTTTCAGGAGCACAATAAGAGGGAACAAATGGTGGTGGGAAGGTTATTTTACCAAGAAAGGCAGGAAAACACTTGTATGCTGAGAGGATTTAGCTGAGCGGGGCTGAAAACAAATTTCCGGATTGGCTGGTGACTTTGGAGTGGTGGTGCACAAATTGGACAAAGGCAGAAAAGCAAATTATGATTCAGGACTCAAGAGTTTAACAATGTTAAACTCCACGAGGGTGGAGCAAGGACGTCATCAAAAGCTACCTGCAAGGCACAGAACCGCAGATAACGCAAACAAGCTGAGGAACGTAATACTAAAGCTAAGAAAATCATTCCTAATTTTTAATAATGCTCCCTAGTCAGACATGAGCCCCAAAGAGCCAGTGTGGAGTAGTGGCTAGAGCGTTGGACTAGGACCTAGATGATTGGGGTTCAAATCCAAAGCACGCTGGGTGACCTTGCACCACTCCCTGCCTCTCACCTGACCTACCTCACAGGGTCGTTGTGAAGATTAAATCAGATGTGGGGGGGAACACCTATGCCACCTTGAGCTCTTTGGAGGAAAATGCAATCAATACATAAATGAACAGAATTTGGGCACTTCTCCCTGCCACCCAATACCCTCTCACTTGCTGATCCAGCCAATACATGAGATCATCTGAATCTAGAGCTGTGCTAGTGGTGGTGGTTTTAAGTACTGCTATGCAGGATCCTCTGCAGCACTTCCAAAATATAGACAGGAGAGGGAAATGGTTTGTGAGCTGAAAGCGAGTAGCAAATTCAAAGTGGCACCGCATCTTCTCCCTCTGCCTTAGCTAGCACTAAGAAGTAGAAATTTGGACATCAATGAGCCTAAAATCCTAGTTGCAAGATCTTGGCAAGATCTAATACCTGCTCGAGTTTGGAGACTCACGGTAGCTGCAGATGCTCACAAGAAGCAGACAGAAGTCTGACTATTTCTCTCATCGCTAGGTGGATGCATGTATCCTCCATACCAAGATGCATGTCTGCAAGGAGCAACACATAACTTGCCACAGAGGATGGATGAATCTCCTCACTCTGCTCTCTCACAAGGGATGGAAACAGCAGAAAGAGGTGCTAAGAGACCCACTTTATGTGAACGTCTCAAGTTGCCTTCAGTGGGCAGAGATGACATGTTGAACATGGAAACGTTTTGGATTGCACTGCATTTTGCAGGTTTCTGTCTGATAAGGTGACCTTCGTTTTTGGTAGGAGATTGTCCCGAGGTCTTGGAAACAAAGGATGAACATCTCATCCAGTAAAACAGAGTTTGAGGTGTGGTAACTGATTCCAAAATGTGAAGAGACATACAGTGGTACCTCTGGTTACGTACTTAATTCGTTCCGGAGGTCCGTTCTTAACCTGAAACTGTTCTTAACCTGAAGCACCACTTTAGCTAGTGGGGCCTCCCGCTGCTGCCGTGCTGCCGGAGCACAATTTCTGTTCTCATCCTGAAGCAAAGTTCTTAACCCGAGGTACTATTCTGGGTTAGTGGAGTCTGTAACCTGAAGCGTATGTAACCTGAAGCATATGTAACCCGAGGTACCACCCAAGGTATTTATATATAAAGACAGCATAAATAAAATTCTCATTTTATCCTCACAACCCTGTGGGATAGCTTGTGGTAAGATATAGTGAGTCGCATGGCTGCAGGGTATTTTAACACGGGTAAACATATCTTCAGAAACCTGAAAGGCTGTCACATGGAGGATGGAGCAAGCTGGTTTTCTCCTGCTCTGGAGGCTAGGACCCAAATTGATGGATTCAAGTTACTAGAAGGGAGATTCTGATGGAACATCGGGAAGAATTTCCTGACAGCAAGAGATGTTTGATAGTGGAACAGACTTCCACAGGAGGTGACAGGCTTTCCTTCCTTGGAGGTTTTTAAGCAGAGGTTGGATGGCCATCTTTCATGTATGATCTAGTTGAGATTCCTGCATTGCAGGGGGTTGGACTAGATGATCCTCGGGGTACCCTTCAACTCTACAATTCTATTATTCCATTCCCATATCCGAATCCAACATGCTAGACACTGGCCTCTGGTAGTGAATGCTCTACTTAAGGATGTATTTTTAGAAAAGCATTTTAAAAGACTGAAAAAGAAGTATGACACGAAAGGCCTTTTCTCCCTTAAAATCTAAGACTCTAGTAAAGGCAGCTTGAAGGCTTGCCTCTGCAACAATGCTTGAAGTGGACAACAGAGCAGAACTCAAATCCCAGCCAGAAGAAAGATGCAGCTAATTCTACAGGGAGGATTTGGAAGGAAATTCTAAACTCATAGCCCCAATGTATAAATCCTGGAGCTGCACTGAACTATGTTTTACTTAGAGTAAACTCATATGAAATCAACAAAGCTAAGTTAGTGATCTCCAATAATTTTCATGGGTCTACTCTGAGGATGACTACCACTGGCTACAATCTCCCAATTTGATTTTTTTTTAAAGGTAAAAAACAACAACCCCTCAATGTTTCTCAGATGAATTTGTAGTAGCCTTACCGGATCGATAGCGTTCATCTCTAGCTCCCCCAGATCGTGCCCGATGATACTTGGATGAAGATGGTGCTGCTGCTGGAGTGGGTGTCTGATTTCGGGGTTCCTTTTGCAGACCTGGGTCAACCCCTGGGGAAATATTACCAAAAAAATACTACTTTATGAAAGAGTTAAAGAAAATAAATGGCTTCTTCTGACCAGCATTAAGGATCTGTATTGGCTGATTGCCCAGTAATGATATAGGAACTTTTGCACGCAAATGAGAAATTGACAACTGGCAGAATTTTTTCCAGCAAAATCTTACACAACTGCATCAAGTTGTGGGATTTCCTTTACTGAGACTTTGAAGAAGGTAAAAAGGTAAAGGTAAAGGACCCCTGGATGGTTAAGTCCTGTCAAATGCGACTATGGGGTTGCAGTGCTCATCTTGCTTTCAGGCCGAGGGAGCCGGCGTTTGTCCACAGACAGCTTTCCAGGTCATGTGGACAGCATGACTAAACCGCTTCTGGTGCAACGGGAAGCCAGAGCGCACAGAAACGCTGCTTACCTTCCTGCCACAGTGGTACCTATTTATCTACTTGAACTGGTGTGCTTTCAAAATGCTAGGTTGGCAGGAGCTGGGACAGAGCAATGGGAACTCACCAAGTCGCAGGGATTCAAATCTTTTAAGAACAGGTTACATGACCATCCACAAAAGATTCTTTGAATATTACAGCACAGGCAGAAAAAATCCCAGGAGTCTTGAATGCCTATATCCATACATATGTTATAGTGCTGTCTAAGCTTATAAAATATTCAACCAAGGGTCAACTTGCTAACTTAAAAATTAGTTGCCAACAGCAAGGAACATGCAACAGCATTCAGCCCTGGTCTAGAATAGCAAACAGCATCCAGCTCATGATGTTAATTTATCTGGGCCTTACACAGTACTTGCAGAGCATGCATAGGGTCCACAAGGTTTTGAGCAGAGGGAAGGATGAAGTGAGGGCAGAAATTGGAGCATGTGCTGACCAGGTGCCTGCACATTTAAGCAACATTTGGAGATTCTTAACTCCCACCCCAATTACACTGCCCATGAAGGAACTAATAATTAAGTCATTATGCTTTTATCAGGAACATGAACAGCAACTGACAGAGTGCAGTGCAGATGACGCACAACTAGGCACAAGCCTTTAGCGTTCTGCAGGCTGAAACATAGGCAAAAAATGCATTCTCCTAGCAGCGCAGATAACAACATCTCCCAGCTGAGCAAGTAAGTGGCAGTTTATACCTCCTCTAGGAACAGCAAAGCTATCTCAGCTGCATTTCCCAGCCCTAAAAATCTATGAGGAGCAACCTGAATAACCTTGCAATGTTTTTCCCCAGCACGACAGTCGTAGTTGCATATGCTTCCTTCTTCCTTATTCTTTAGGGAAAGGAGAGTATCAGAAGCCATCTGAGTTGGGGCAGAATGAGGAGGTTTGTGGAAAATATTTGCAGGTAGGTTCAGTTTATTCTTGTATGCACATTTATCAGCAAATGTATGCATGTAGATTCATGAACCCAGAAGGATGAGTGCAGTGGAAAAAAAGCATTGGGGGAGGAAAATATTACCCCTGGAACTTGTTACTTCTACCCTTCCAAACGTGAGTCAAATAAGAAACTGATCAGAGTATGTCAATCTAATTCCTGATATTTCATACCCTCCAACATTTCTCTGATGAAAATTGGGACGTCCCATTCCATAATGATAATGTTACTATTTATACCCCACACACATCTTACTGGGTTGCCCCAGCTACTCTGGGCAGCTTCCAACATATATGAAAACATGTAAAACGTTGTTTTGTTTTGTTTTTAAAAAAACCCTTCCTTATACAGGTTTGCCTTCAGGCAGCTTGGAGGTTGGAAAACTCCATACCCTCCAACATTTCTCCAATGAAAATAGGAACATCCTAAGGAAAAGTGGGAAATTCCAAGATCAAATCAGAAACCAGGATGGCTTTTCTAAATCAGGGAGGTCTCTGGAAAATAGGGATACTATGAGAGTCAGATATTTTTCAACCAAAGCCCTGAAGTCTTATACGGATAATAAAAGCATTCAAGCACAATAAAGCAAACTACAGAAAGTTTATAAACACGGTGGTATAGGCTTGTTTGGATGTGGGAAGGGAAATGTGTTATTTTAAAAGTTGCTGACCTTTCTGAATGAACAATTGGAATCTGCTATTTTTACTAAGTAGGCCACAATAGAGAAATGGATTATTTCACAGAAGCTACCTGACTTGGAAATCTGATATGCAGTACAATCATTTTTAAAAGATTGGCAGGAAGTGCTTGGAAAAATAAGTTGTTTACAATTTGGGAGACGAAGGCCTTAGAGTGGAAGTGGAGGCATTCACTAGTCAGGATGAGTGATGTTATCCCCAGTTTAGCAATAAATTCATAGCTTAGATCAGCATTTTTCAACGTTTCCACCTTCCGCACTGATTTGCCTGTCAAGGAATTGCATTATGAAGAATTCTGTAGCAAGTTCTAGGGTTCTGCTCACACAAGATACTGGCTGTGCTTCATGGTCAGAGTTGTTGTTGTTTTTTTTTAAATAATATGTATTACTTTTCCAACAATTTGAACACACAAAAAAATAAAAAGAAAAAAGAACAATACAATACAATACAAAAACACTACACAACACATTAAACTAACAAAACAAAACAAAAACAGTTTAAAAAACATCAAATAATTTCAATCTTATCTTTCATTCACTTATTTCAGTGACCTCCTCACACCTCCCTTTTTGTATTCCACTTCTGTTGATTGTTTCAGCAATTCCTTTCCATCTTCCTCTGCTTTCTATCCTTTAATTATCTTAACAGATTCTAGCCTTATTTTTCGCTTTAATACTCTATTAATCTATTTATACTTAATTCCTTATAACATTTCTACTAAAGCCATATAACTTCATTCCAACATTTTTCTAACATTCATTAATTTTACAGTATTTCTGTAAATAGTCTTTAAACTTTTTCCAGTCTTCTTCCACCGACTCTTCTCCCTGGTCTCGGATTCTGCCAGTCATTTCCGCCAATTCCATATAGTCCATCAACTTCATCTGCCATTCTTCCCGAGTGGGTAAATCTTGTGTCTTCCAATACTTCGCGATGAGTATTCTTGCTGCTGTTGTTGCATACATAAAAAAAGTTCTATCCTTCTTTGACACCAATTGGCCAACCATGCCCAGGAGAAAGGCCTCTGGTTTCTTCAGAAAGGTATATTTAAATACCTTTTTCATTTCGTTATAGATCATCTCCCAGAATGTCTTAATCCTTGGGCATGTCCACCAAAGGTGAAAGAATGTACCTTCAGTCTCATTACATTTCCAACATTTATTGTCGGGCAAATGGTAAATTTTTGCAAGCTTGACTGGTGTCATGTACCACCTATAAATCATTTTCATTACATTTTCTCTTAGGACATTACATGCCGTGAATTTTATACCTGTGGTCCATAACTGTTCCCAGTCAGCCATCATTATGTTATGTCCAACATCTTGTGCCCATTTAATCATAGCTGATTTCACCATTTCATCCTGAGTGTTCCATTTCAACAGCAAGTTATACATTCTTGACAAATTCTTAATTTTTGGATCTAACTATTCTGTTTCCAATTTTGATTTTTCCACCTGGAAACCAACTTTTTTGTCCAGATTGTATGCCTCCATTATTTGATAATAATGGAGCCGCTTCATGGTCAGAGTTGGACCAATATCCTAACTCAGCAGTTCTCAAATGGTGGACCAGGGGACATCTGTGGCTGGGTCTCCGTACCACAGCTTGCCCTATCTCTCCTCACTCACCCACCCTGCCCTTGCTAAGCCCCAGTAATTTTCAGTCCTCTCAAATAGGTCCTGGGAGTTGGAAATTGGAGAATTCCTGTATTAACACACACAATAAACCATCTCCTAAAGATGCACATGTTACAGAAGAAAATTGGTAGGGAAAGGCAAATTTTGCCTGACACTGCACGCTCACATTAAGCAACTCTATATACAAGGACTCCATGATCACTGCAGATGGTGACAGCAGCCACAAAATTAAGAGACGCCTGCTTCTTGGGAGAAAAGCAATGACAAACCTAGACAGCATCTTAAAAAGCAGAGACATCACCTTGCCATCCGTATAGTTAAAGCTATGGTTTTCCCAGTAGTGATGTATGGAAGTGAGAGCTAGACCATAAAGAAGGCTGATCGCCGAAGAATTGATGCTTTTGAATTATGGTGCTAGAGGAGACTCTTAAGAATCCCATGGACTGCACGAAGATCAAACCTATCCATTCTGAAGGAACTCAGCCCTGAGTGCTCACTGGAAGGACAGATCCTGAAGCTGAGGCTCCAATACTTTGGCCACTTCATGAGAAGAGAAGACTCCCTGGAAAAGACCCTGATGTTGGGAAAGATGAAGGGCACAAGGAGAAGGGGACGACAGAGGATGAGATGGTTGGACAGTGTTCTCGGAGCTACCAGCATGAGTTTGACCAAACTGCGGGAGGCAGTGGAAGACAGGAGTGCCTGGCGTGCTCTGGTCCATGGGTCACAAAGAGTAGGACACGACTACACAACTAAACAACAACGACAACATATACAAGGAACACAGTTTGAAGACCAATATAATGAGTTAAATATTCTCTGGTATGGCTAAATTATTTATTGCTTGGGGTCAGGTTTGAAAAATCCAACTGCCTCGGTCACATAAGTATCTGAAATTCAGTGTTGACTCCTAAAACATAACTTGCTGGCATCAATATAAAATTGATCACATACATAACAAGTAACTGTTTCACAACTGAAGAAAATAGCTGCAAACCACAAGATTCCCGACCCCCTTCAATGAACAGCCCCCGATGACCGTCTATCCAATGAAAACTAGGCTACATTTAGGAGAGTTCGCCATTTTTAAAAAAAAATCATTAAATATATTTGGGCGGTTTTGGATGAAGAGGTGAACTGTCTCTGAAGAGAAAGTAAGCCTTTACCACTAATACATGGAATCAAAGATTTATAGAATTTCATAAATTTCTAATCTTTAAAACAGTCCCTGAAGAATGAGAGTAGAAAGGGCGGGAGTGGAAATACTTAGAAAAAGTTGTGTGAAATAAAATAAGCAAATCTGAACCAAAGTTAACCCAATTCTGCAACAAGGAAAACCTAGCCCTGCAACTTGTAAAAAAATATATGCTTACGTTTATAATTTAATTCATTTTATAATTTAATTCATTTCATTTGAATCTCACCTTTCTTCCACCAAGGAAGTTGGCACCATACCAGGAATTTCTAGCCATTCTCCCATCTAGTGGTCCCTCAACAGACCCACTTAGCTTCAGCCAAGGTACTGCATTGCGAGCCTTCAGCCCTTGCCCCAGGACATGTTTTTATTACTTTGCATAATCAACTGCATGTTTTTTCTATTCTGCATAATTTATTCTGCTTCTACGTGCCACACAAAAGCACAAGAGCCTATATGGAGCTTTGAAGACACAACCTTTGACCACAGGAAAACACTCCTGAATAAAATGTGATTTCAGGAGGCACTGGTTCAATAATTTCAAGCCTAACTACAAAATATTAAGGACTATAAACTTGCTTTGTTTTCTAAATACAAGCTTGAACTTCTAAGGATGCTGATTTCTACATTATGTGCTTTGTCTGTACTTGCACAAAATTGTGGTATACACTAAGCCCTACCTGTATATTCACTCTTCACTTAGTATCCAATTTTCATGTTAAACATACAATGCTCGCTCTAACATACCCACATAATTATTTAAGGCCCATCAGTCCATGAACCTAGCACTGTTAATTATAGTTTTCTTCTACTGTCGTTTCAGCTGCTAATTAGCAGTCACACTGGGTATCAGCTCAGCGTTGCATGAAAAGCAGAGGAATTATAAGAAGAGATCAAACTGCTTTTTTGTAGATAAATAACAAGGTTCTAAAATTAGCTGGAAATCCCCAAAGAATAAAATATACTTATTTGTAGCATTGCTGGGGAAAACTCACCGATGAGCAAGAATGGGAAAATTACAGAGACTATTGAAGCCTGGGGGAGCAGAAAGATTCGTAAGTGTTTCTTCCATTTTTTCCCCTTCTTGTTTTTCTCCTCTTCTTTTCTGTTCATTGCAATGGGATGAATGTAACATGATAGAGGGATTTTGTGCCAAACATTTTGAGCTGTGACGAACCGACAACTGAAGATGCTGAACGTTCTTTACTGGCTAGCCAAATGGGATGTCCAATGTTTGGTAGCAAATAAATGTAGGGGCTATAGGTAGGGACCTCTTACAAACAGGCAAAATACTACAGGCAAATACAGACAAAGATACAGACATAGTGTGTGTGTGTGTGTGTGTGTGTGAGAGAGAGAGAGAGAGAGAGAGAGAGAGAGAATGTGGGTGGGTGTTTACATTTCAATTGTCATTTCTTTCATGGCTTTGGTTCCCAATTTTCACAAGTTTAAAAAAAAAAAGTTCTGTAAGAACAGCATGCTTGCCATGTTGATCCCAGAGGGTGAGACTAACAAAGAACTAAAACATACTGTCATTCATTCAAATGGGCCCAAACATGGAAATTTTTCTACAAAAAATGATTCATCTTTACAATAACATTCAGGTTTGCAGAGGATTACAAAATAATGGAGAACAGTCAGAAATATACTTCATACCCACGGCTCCACTTTCAACCCTAGACATTTTTCTCTTGGGATAACCCGCAACATTAAAAAATGGCTTCAAAGTAAACTAAATGAATTAATGGGGGAAGTACCTGGAAAAGAGACAACTACCTTTCTTGAAGCACTTATAATATGTGTCCCATACACAAGGTATTAAGACTTTTAATACGTATACTCAAAAGACTTCCAGAATAGTTGCTTATCCCACTCCAGTACTTATCTCTGAAGAAACTCTATTCAACAATTGTTTTAGTGTATTCTAGAGAGAATGCAAGCAATGGATTTATATCAGCACTAATAAGTTACAAACCACAGCACTTACTTCCACAAAGGGTTGCATAGCTTACCTTGGATAACCATATGAGATATAAGTGAGAGCAAAAGAGCAAAAAAGTATTTTAGAGTGCTTCAATAAAAGTCCTGCAGCTGGTGGTACAACTATAAAGTAGCCTAAGCCATGCCTTGGGGAGAGGTTTGTGTAGTCCAAATTCAAAATCATTTAAGAGTTTAGATTCAAGAACAGAACTGCAATTAAATGGTTTTGGACCTGTCTTGCCTCAAACTGCTTATTCTGGAAAATCAAAAATGTGATGAAATAAAGAAAAAGAGCTGGCTACCACCCTCTATATTGAGGGCTGCTCAACCCAGACCTCAGATGGCCTCTTCCAGTAGTTTCAGGTACATATTGAAAAGCACAAAGAAAGAGAACCTGATATTCAATTGTATATCTGTAAGCCCTGAAATTGGTAACAGAAAATCGATTAGCCAGCTCAAAGGATTCTTTTTCTTTTTCTTGGCAGAGATCTCCCTGAATCTTTAGACTATTTCCACCCCCACCCTTATACAGGACTATCTTCAAAATTCTGTTAGACAGAGCTGGGAAGTCGACTTGGACCAACTCATGCCAGTAAACATTTAAGTACTATACTTGTAAAACAGTGGGGTCAACCATGTCATGGCAGAAATACAATACTGAAAGATTTTAAAAATTAACTATGGTCAGCTCAAGGGCACCTTATACACATTTTTGCCCGCAAAACTGCGGGGGATACTTGATCTCTGCTGGAAATGTCAAATTAAATAAGCATTAACAGCTTCTACAATCCACATAGCAATAACTTCTTTCCAGAAGAGTTTACGCAGTTTGTTTAATGCTAAGAAACCCAAATATTGACTGTAACAATCTTTGGACTAATACCAAGCAAAGGTAATAGGCCACTTTAAAAACAAAGAAACTGAAAATAGAGTGCCTAGCAGAGCCTATCGAAGGGCTCCAATCCAGCACACATGTATCTGGGAGTAAGTTCCACTTGAGTTTGCAAGTGCTTGCATCAGAGGGTTGCACTGTATCATACTCTAGCACTGAAGGTAACCCATTCAAATGCACCCTATTCCCACTCACAATTTGCCACCTTTTTAAAAAGGTATCCAGAGACAGAGAAGTGAGAGCTGATCGCCGAAGAATTGATGCTTTTGAATTATGGTGCTGGAGGAGACTCTTGAGAGTCCCATGGACTGCAAGAAGATCAAACCTATCCATTCTTAAGGAAATCAGCCCTGAGTGCTCACTGGAAGGACAGATCCTGAAGCTGAGGCTCCAGTACTTTGGCCACCTCATGAGAAGAGCAGACTCCCTGGAAAAGACCCTGATGTTGGGAAAGATGGAGGGCACAGGGAGAAGGGGACGACAGAGGACGAGATGGTTGGACATTGTTCTCGAAGCTACCAGCATGAGTTTGACTAAACTGCGGGAGGCAGTGGAAGACAGAAGTGCCTGGCGTGCTCTGGTCCATGGGGTCACGAAGAGTCGGACACAACTGAACAACAACAACAACATCCAGAGACAGCTGCCATCCTACAAGCAAAGTACTTGAATGCGAGTGAGCTGCAGGGCAACCAGGTTTCTCTATTTTGGTACCCAAAGCAGCACTAAGCAAGCACTATATCAGAGTTCACATAGGAGAATATAATTCTTTCCCCAAATGTAAGACTGATTTTCAGGTAATCTTAGGTACAATTTCAATGCAGTGCTGTCACCCACTGACATTCCCCACCCCATGGCTAGCTGCCATTCAACTCACATGCAGCACAGAGCCTGCCACAAGAAAATCGGCCAATGTTATCCACACATTCAGCGGTAGCCAAGGACTCTTGAATAGCTAAATGCTTTCACAATCCCAGGTTCACACATTATTAAGACACAAAAATTGTAATGGAAAGAAACAAATTATGACCCCGGGTTTCAACCATGGTTCATTTAATGTGACATGTGAACCAAGCCGTTATTTTAGAGCAAGAAAAGCTGAGTCATTTGGTTTTCAAAACTGTCAAGAAACCAAGAATATAGGTATTGCTTGCTGCCTTCGGTAGTCAAAGCCTAGCAAAACTGGCATCAGCAGACCAGGGGGGTGGGGTGGAATTAGGTGTAAAAACTACAAGTTATCAGCTATACACCAATGAGGAGGAGAGGGTACCATTACCTTGTCATTGACTAGGGAAATAACACAATGAAATACTTTTTACGATGCTTGGTTACTGGGGATAGAGAGACTCTGACTTGTCATGAATTGTGTGCACTAGGCAACAGGTACTTCTCACACCTGCACAAGCTTATTCCACACAACAACATTCCAAAGGGCAACCGATACACTACCTGGAGGAAATAATCTCATTACTTTCCAATGGCAAATACTGCAGCTTGAATATAGGGGAAATGCAGTATTTTACATTGGGGGAAAGGCATTTAAGCCCCCCACAACAAATGACCAAAACTGCACATTTATGGGGCAATTAAAAATAAACAATCTGGCAGGACCTGGAGAGAGGGGTGCCAACTTGAATAAAATATTGCCGGGGGGGGGGGATAAGCCCTGACTTGCATAATCAATCACAAGATGTGGCACATGCATACCATTTGAATGGCAATGCCCATGAACTTTGGGAGTCCATGGTCCCCTCAAATATTTTATTGGAGGCGGGAGAGACTTCGGCCCCTAGGAATTGACTCCTATGCTTGGATATGACTGTTTTCCTAACTGGAGTTTTCTATAGAATTAAAGACCCAAACTTTAAAAAAAAAAAAAAAAGCTGTCCAATATATGTCTTTTGGAGCAAACCCAATCCTGAACTACAGGGGAACAAAGAAAGCAGCAATTATACTGCAATGAAGTGGGGAGGAGAGGGAGCTGAACTTCCTGTAGGAAATCTGTATGACATGACATTTATGCTGACTAAAATAAAAGCAGCTGACACCTTGTCTGTATTTTGGCAGGGTTACCAGGTTAGCTATTTACTTGTCTGCTGCCTCCTCTCTACTCCACCCTGAACCCCAGGATCGTGACTGTGTCTGGGCTTGCTAGAAATGAGTCAGTTCACTTTTTTTAAAGGAACTTTGGCATGCCATTTGTCATACCCAATCTGTGCACCATAATTGTGTGTGAAACATGTCGAGTAAGGTGTGTGGGCAGCCTTGCCACTAACGCACTGCAATGACTCCCCTATTATATAAATGGACATGGAGGAATAAATTCCATCTCTGTGCAGTGCCCGGTTTGCTTTAGCTGGCTGGCAAATGATGATGATGTTTATGAATATCACTCATTCCTTTGGTTGCTATTACACTTACCACTACAGCACAGCTATTTAAAAGCAGTAGCTAGGGATGCTTCATTAATGGCAGATGGACACCCTCTATCCACTCCTGGCACGGGGCAAAGTAAAGGTTGATTCACCCTGTGGTAAATGTCACATACCGTATTTTTCGCTCTATAAGACGCACTTTTCCCCTCCTAAAAAGTAAGGGGAAATGTGTGTGCGTCTTATGGAGCGAATGCAAGCGGGAGGCTCTGCTCAGCGCTCCCTTTAAAGAGCCGCATAGAACGGCTGCTCTTCTCCCTCCTCGGGGAAAAGCCCCCAAGAGCCACACACACGCTCCGTGCACTCTTTAAAGGGAGCGCGGCTCTTGGGGGAACCTTCATCCCGCTGCCCGGGAGAGGCTGCGCGCGGCTATCCCATAAGCCAGGACAGCAAGCGGGATCGCTGCGCAGTGATCCTGCTTGCTGTCCTGACTTCTGGCTTAGCCGCGTGAAGCCTCTTGAGGGCAGGGGGAGCCCTCAGCCCTGAAGAGGCTTCGCGCAACTATCCCAGAAAACAGAAGAGCAAGAGGCTATCCCAGAAACCAGATCCCTCTTGCTGTTCTGGCTTCTGGGATTCAGAATATTTTTTTTCTTGTTTTCCTCCTCCAAAAACAAGGTGCGTCTTATGGTCTGGTGCTTCTTATAGAGCGAAAAATATGGTAATTAAGATGTGAGAACCTATTCCAATTTGAGATTAATACTGATTTTTTTATTATTATTAAACATCACCTTAAATTTAGGAGGATTCATAAAGTGAGGAAGGATTTAAGACTGAGGGTTGGCATGTGTACTGCTTCAGTAGCATTGAAACAATTGTACTCAATGGTTCCAAGTGCCACCACGCAGCAACAGTACAGGCAGAAGTCTGTCATTACCTCTGGATAGGTAAAGGTAAAAGGTAAAGGACCCCTGGACGGTTAAGTCCAGTCAAAGGCAACTATGGGGTTGCGGTGCTCAGCTTACTTTCAGGCCAAGGGAGCTGGCATTTGTCCACAGACATATTTCCGGGTCATGTGGCCAGCATGACTAAACCGCTTCTGGAGCAACGGACCACTGTGGCGGAAACCGGAACGAACAGAAACACCGTTTACCTTTCTGCCAAAGTGGTACCTATTTCTCTACTTGAACTGGTGTGCTTTCAAACTGCTAAGTTGGCAAGAGCTGGGACAGAGCAATGGGAGCTCACCCCGTCACGGGGATTTGAACCACCGATCGGGAAGCCCAAGAGGCTCAGTGGTTTAGACCAAAGTGCCAACTGCATTCCTACCTCTGGATAAGGTGTATATTAACAGCAGCGAGGAGACCAGGATCTATTGGAAACGCTGGGTGATTTGCCGTAGATCAATAAGGAGACTTCCATATTGTTTAACAACAGCAACAACAAAGCCTTTCCCCCACCCCACCCCACCTAAATTAGACAGATGAAATGAAGAAGCCTAACCAGAAGTGGACATTGTGTGTGTGAAAGGACTGTGAGGTAAGTTTCATTCTGGAACTGAAAACCAATTAGGCTTAGAACATCCTCTGAAGGTTAATTCTAAGTGTTTATCTTTTGCATATGGCTCTGGATGGTAGATCTTGGTGTTCTAGGGGTAAAAGAACCAAAGCAGAGCCAACAAACCTGAAGTCTGTCCTTCCCTGCTCTGTTATACTTGCTCACAAACCTAAGGGTAGACTTTTGAGCAAAAGCCACAATAGTAGAGCTAAAGACCTAGGTGACATGCAAAATGTACTTTTGTGCCTGCATTTATGCATAATGCAAGATTGGGTGGGAATTCCATTCAGCCACCTGGATGCTTTGCATAGAATAATTTGCCCATATGGTAAGCCAAAGAGCAAACATGCAAAACACAGAGGATGACCAATCAAAAATACAGAATGAATATCCCCTGCTTATGCGTTAAATGCAGAAATTGCTGCCTGCGCTATTTTACAAAGCTTCACCATTCTTGGCCTTCTCCTGAAGCTGGGTGGTTTTACTCCTCTCCTCAAATTTATGCCAGTGTGTACTGAATGCCAAAAAGATCAATGGCAGGAAATTGGCAAGAATCAATGCAAGCATTTGGCTGCCTAGTTTAATTAACAAAGCAAAGGAATATGATATACAACCTTACCCTTGCCCTAATTTCTTCTAGTTTTCCAGAAGGACAATGCGGTTTATTTGTTTATTTATTTAACTTGATTTATTAGATGGCCCATATCTGTGATTCTCTGGGCGATGTACAAAGAAATGTTAAAGCAGGATGAAATCTACATCATTATCAGCCAAGATCCAAAAAAACCCACAATGATAATACTACTCCGTTGGCACTGGACACCAATAAAACTTCAACTGAGCACTCCTCAGTGCTGGAGCAGCTGTAATTCACCAGGCATTTTTGTTCATAAGTGGTGGGGTTGCAAACCAAAAGACCTATTCTGAAAGGATATATTCACCACACTCACACTGATTACTAATCATCATCTAGAGTTGGAGCCTAAGCTAGCTTTTTTTGTCACTGGCTAAAAGATTTCTGTATCCTTACATACAAAAACTCTGATAATGCTCCCATTGTCAGCCACCAGGGCAGAAATATACTGCTTTATCAAAGAGCTCTCCAAGTGGTGTACAAATAAAATTGTAAATAAAACACAGCTAAAATCCACAAACCAATTAAAAACAAGCATACATAAAACCATCTTCATTAAAAACAAATAAAAAAAATAGAGGTCACTCAATTATTTGGGTAAGCTTGCTGAAACAAAAGAAGCTTTTGACAGGCGTCTAAAATAAGAAGAATGAAGATAACATGATCACTATCAGTACCTGAGTACCTAAACAACTCATGAAGATGATACCAGCAAATTTTGTTAACCACATGCCATTAATTAAGCAAATAAGATGAAATTTTCTAGGACATTATCTACTTCTATCAAGTGCTGAGTAAGCTGCCCGCAACTTCAGTTTTTAAGGAGAGTGCACTGATTCAGGCCACTAGGACTGATCAGCATGTCTATCTCTAAACATCTCAATTTTGGCTCCGATTTTCAATTATTTGCCTGAGGGTAAGTACAGGGCTGGCCCAAGACATTTTGGCACAGGAGGCGAACCACAAAATGCCCCTCCCCATACACACACCAGCCAAAGAAGAAGGGGTGAGTGAAGATCTACATTGGGAACAGGAAAGGGAGAATCAAATCAACCTTACCTGATGGTTGAAATGGGAATCAAAGGCTGTTGCGAGGGGGGAAGGGGATCTGCTCTGAACCACACCAAGTGGGTGCAGAGCCGATGAGACTCCAGAGGGCAGCCCCCACTATTCCCTCCCTAGGGATAGGTGGAGACCAGCAGGACCTCCTATAGGCCACTGTAGAGGCGGCATGGGGGGGGGGGGCTGTGGCAGTTTATTTCCTGGGGTAAAATTCTAAGAAAAGCTCAACAACTTTGGTCGGCCCTTGCGGCCCTTCACTTCATCAAATCTGGCCCTCTTTGAAAAAAGTTTGGACACCCCTGCCTGAGACAGTCATCTCATATTGCCTCATCAGTCAGTCAGTTTTATTGCACATAGCCAAAGGCTGCCGCAATGTACACAGAATCATTCAACAATTAAAAGAAAATATACTGGATTGATACATCACGCTGCCCAACTGATGGGCAGATATGACCTCTCAGTGACTGAGATCAAAGAACTTCTCTTATATTCCCAGAAAAATATCTTTAAACGAACCATAAGGTCAGTGGCAACTAAAAATGATCTAAACTCTATGTACACATCTACATGCGTCCCATTATATTTTATACTTAGAGAGGCCAATGAACATACATCTTATTTTAATGAATTGACTTTTGCACAACTTCGGAAAGCTTTTACAGAGTTACGATTAAATACAATAAACTCTGCTGATAGAGATGGGAGACACAGAGGCATACCAACAAACGAACATATTGCCTCATGGGTGGGCCAGCCCTGGGTAGGAGGAGGTGTTGATCTGTTGCCGTTGTGATTAAGGTTAGTAGAGTCACACAGTCAGGTTATGCAAGGAGCTGACACGCGAAGCAAGGAGCCACACGTGAAGGATTCTGCTTCCTGGTAGCAGACAAAAGTTGTGCTCGACTTTCGCATCCCTTTCAACATGAGGATTTGGGAGGCTGCTTTTCGCCTGATGTTTCTCAGTGCAAGGATAACCTCCAAGGGAGTGGGGAGGAGAGAATGTGCACACCCTTGTGTGAAAATCATGCAAGCATTTATTATGCCAGGATAACAGAAAGATGTTGGTTTCTCCCCCACCAGCCAGAGCTTCTCTATATTCCGCACGTCTTAGTGGTGTGGAAAACTACAAGTTCAAATCAAGGATAGAGGAAGGAAGACATTTTGCCTCAACCCCCACATGAGTTGCTCTTCCTTTACAGCAAGCAGCACATTCAAAAGCTGCATGCTTCCTCAACAGTTTCTTCAAAGTTCTAAGCACAATTAAACATCTCACTTCCAAGAAGCGATTTGTTTTTCTCCTATTCCGGCCTGGAAGCAAGGCCATTCATTTTCATTGGCAGCTAACACACCTGGACGGGAATGAGACTCACTGATGGCTGGCTCTTTGTGCCTTCTATAACAAAAAGCAGCCAAGCAAGATTTTGAGATTAGGGGAGGAGGCAGGCTGCATAGTATTTACAGTAAATCAAGCACTGCTGTACTGCTCCCTGACAAAGCAAACAGGAGTCAGCTAAGCCTGGCAGATGTTAGGTGGCTGTATTTAGAATTCCCTTTAGAATAATCCTGTTGGATCTGCAGTTTCTGCTGGCGGGATCTTCTAGATAGGCAACGCGGTAGCAGTAGTTTTGTTGGGGGTTTTATGAGCTGCTGCTGAAGGTTTAACTGCCATTAGTTTTTAGCTGCATCTCCCCTTTAGTACATGGAAAGGCATCATAAATAAAATGGCTGACAATGGGGGTTTTTTTTGGGGGGGGGGGCAAAACTGGCAGAACTGTTCCTTTATTAGGCCTCAATGACAAGCAGTCAACAATGTGCTCATTCATAATCAGTAACAAAGCCAGAGAGGCAGATGTGAAAGGAAATGCGTATGGCTGTTATAGGTAGATCCATGCTTGTTGGCAACTTTGAGTTTAGTAGCAATTTAAAACACACACACACACACAAATATACCTATATGAGATATAGACATTTATTTAAAATTCCTAGAAGCCAGCACCACAGTGAGCTCTGAAGTCTCTGCATCCTGGTCTTGCATCTTATAGAAGAAGAAAGATGGAGCTTGAAAGCAGACATATGAGGCATCATGAGGCCTGTACAGTGATCACAACACTGTAGTCTGAAGGTGCAGAACTACACATATGGTAGTTCCTGTAATTCAAGGCAGATTACACTTGACATTTCTTATTTCAAATCCATGCCTGAACATGTATTTCATGCAGTACAAAAAGTGGGGTGCATAAGAAGCAGCCTTTGTCTTTTTCATCTACACTGAATAGTGATGCTTTTATCCAATGCAAACCAGCTGTGCTTTGTAAGAATGTGCAATATGGGTTAACCGTTAAGGGAAACGATTCCACTAAAGTATGTCTAAATAAGTAGTCTAGTGGCTGAAAAGTAGTAGTATAAGCTACTATCATAAAACAGTCCCTGTTGTCTAAAGAGTGTAAAAAAAAAAAGTAGATTGGGGAATAAGCATGCAGAAGATAACACAATGGCCTAGTGATATAGACCAACTTCTCTGGGAGGTGGCTGAAATTATGGTGTATTTTTTTTAAAAAAAAAAATCAATGGCATTGACCTACTTATTGATCCGCCTGCATTTGAGAAAGGAGGTGTCAGGAAACTGACATCGGAACCAGAGGCGGAGGCTAGGCTCTCGAGCGATGCTGGAGAAGGGCCCAGCAGGGGGAGAGGCAGCTCACCATCTGGGGAAAGAAATCAGCGTAACACCAGGGATAAAGGGGGGCAGATGGGGGAATCGGCGAGGGGGCTCCAGGACTCCTCGCCGGAGATCAGCGAGGAGAGCACAGGTCCTCCGCTACCCACGCCCTCCCTGCGCAGAAGACTTCCACGCAGGGAGAGTAGGAGGAGACTTGGAGTCAAACAACTTTTATGCTGGAAAAGGTTTAAGAAACGCCCACTGACGGATTCTGCTAGCGACTGAGCAGCCACGAAGTGCAGGGGCTGTCCAGACAGAAAGGTTTAACAAGGCAACCTAGCCAGGAGTGGCACCAACTTACGCACGAGCATCCCCTACATTTATTACAGGAGGTAAGAAGACAGAGCTCGCTATGGGCTCTCCTTTTCAGCAAGGTGGGGGGAGAGGGGAGAGCAAAAAGAAAAGGTAAATGAACAGAGGTTGGTTATTTTAAAAAGTTGCCTAATACAAAGTTGCTTGAGAAGAGCCTGCTCGCACCACTATAAATGCCATTCTTAATTTTTACAAAATAAAGGCCTGGTTATCCAAATAACAGCTGTAAAAAGCTAGATCCATTCCCTAAAGGGAGCCATGCAGAAGTAATAATATGCAGTTAGGAACATTGTATTTAAAGAAAACACACAATCAAGTTATATGTATGTATAGTATGTGCATCAGGCAAAATGATACACAGAGCTCCAATTTTTCCCAGCAATCTTCTGAATGAATGTGCATCATTTTCCAAACACTACAGCCCTGCCCCTAATGCACATATTGATCTTGGAATATTTTGATGACTGGGAATGCTATACAGTGGTACCTCTGGTTACGAACTTAATTTGTTCTGGAGTCTATTCTTAACCTGAAATCGTTCTTAACCTGAGGTACCACTTTAGCTAATAGGGCCTCCTGCTGCCGCCGCATGATTTCTGTTCTCATCCTGAGGTAAAGTTCTTAACCTGAGGTACTACTTCCGGGTTAGCGGAGTCTGTAACCCGAAGTGTTTGTAACCCGAGGTACCACTGTACTAGAAACTACCACCAGAAAGAGGCAGAAAGGAAGGGTTTAGGGGTTCATAGGTTGGGAGAACAAAGAGATGGACATAGACGAGTCTTTCATCCTGATTGCTGGAAGCCTATCGCAGATTCTGCTTTCTGAGACTTTACCATACAAACCACCACATGCGCACTTGTTTCTTCAATGCCATGTTGCTGAAATTTTTATATAGGATTGTTAAACAGCAGCATAATAATGGTTGTGCACATTTAGAGGTTCTATAAATAAAAAGAGTTAGCAATTAACAAGATGAAAGAAATGAAAGACCCTGGGATTGACTGATGCTTTTAATGAATAGCCCTGAATTGAGTCACTAGCAGGAACACCCCACTGTTAATAGTTTTACATTGCCCTTCATTTCTCATTACAGGGTCTTCTTGGTGGTGGCTCCAGAGCTGTTGAGTTCTCTTCTAGTTAATCTTCATTTGGCCCCTTCCATTCTAGAAAGTTGTAAAGGCCACAGCAGCTGTTGCTGCTTCACTATGGTCCTTCCTTCTAATTTAGCATCTCTGTGTGTCTAATTTTTATCCACACAATGTTTCATATTTTGCCTGATGTTCTATTGTTTTTCATTTTTCTCTGTATGTCACTTTGTGAATGTTTGGGCGCAGAAAACCAATTGAATTAAACAAATAGGTGGAAAATAATAACCATTCACAAATGTCACTTTCCTTGCACCCTGTTTGAAACCTCTATTTATATTTTATAAGCACCACTGCTCAACAAAAACTATAGCATACTTTTCTTATTGATCTTTTCTCTACTTCTTAATAAAGACTACTTAAATCCTGATATTTACAGTCTAAAGCGATGGGCAAATCTACCCAGCTGCTGACAACCTGATGAAAGGATAAATTTCCTTCTGCTATGGTAGATCAGATGGGGAGCCGGGTTCTGCAAACATGGCAATATTGCACGCCTAAAGCAGTATTTTCAACTTCAGCCAGTAAGGGGTGCTAGTGTAAACAAGGACTCAACCTGCACCAGCAAACCCAAAGGAATGAGATTCTGAAAAGGGAACCAGTGCTTTTCACATTGCAGCCTGGAAGCGGCTTCCTGTTAGGACAAGAAAAGGCAAGAAGCAAGCAGGGCAATGCGTACGGTGCTAGGGAACACAGGTGACTAAGTCTGAGAACCAGGAGTGACAGTAAATGTTACCCCACCATCTTGTGAAACCATATCCTTGGGAAGTGCTCTTCTGCAGCCAATCTGACGACAGACAGTCCGTCCCATTCACCCACCCTTCTCGGCATAGCCGTCACTCTGCTGCAGAGATGTCACTGAAGCATTGATTTGCTAACCTTGCAGCCCCAGGAATTGAAGCCAAAGGTGAAGGCTCACGGGATCCTTTGAAGCCCACAATTCAAAGTGTGCATATACACTTGCTACAATTTGATTGCAGGCATACGAAAACAACAATAACCCAGAGGAACAGCACTAGTGAAGAGATTCACGTTGCTGCTTTTCTTCTGCATCCTGCAGAGAATGACAACGCTAATCCTTTGTCCAGAACAGTCCAACATTTATCAAGCCAGCTGTGAATACCCATTTGTTTTGTTCCCAAGAAATCTGCATGACCGTGTGCTTTCCTCCCTCCGTGCAACAAGGAACCCTGCATTTTAACACCTCCTTTCCTATTTTAGAGTGATCCTTTTTTTTCTTTTTTTTTCTTTTCTTTTTTTGCACTATGGAAGTTTCTCAAATCTGCTGAAAATGAAAAGTAGAAATACACCAGCAATGTAATCTGTAAATATGAATACGTAGATCAGCTAACAGGAAATCTAGCGTGAATGACCTCCTAGACAGGAACACATAACTGACCTCTACAAGCATGGCAGCAAAAAATCTCAAATTTAAAACTTCCTCACCATGACAGCACAAGTAGTCAACTGTCACTTTAGTTTTGGTGCTTTAATCATTTTAATTAAAAATACTATGTAAACATGAAAAATAACACAAACGACCTTCCAAATTAAGTCCAGAACTACTTGCTCATGAAATGCTTTACTGGTCTATCTGGCCTCACATAATATTTACATAATATCCGCATAGCATCAGAATACTCATAACATCGTAAAACTCATGTAACTTCATAATACTCACATAACATTAAAAGCGGGAGGGGAGATAACACAATTTACAGAAAATTCGCTGCCTGGTCAACTGGGAGGCAATTCTTACTGTCTACAAACTGGCATAAAATGAGGCAGGTTCTTTTCATTTCTTGTTAACATATCTGGTACTTTATTTAAGGGACGCGGGTGGCGCTGTGGGTAAAAGCCTCAGCGCCTAGGGCTTGCCAATTGAAAGGTCGGCGGTTTGAATCCCCGCGGCAGGGTGCGCTCCCGTTGCTCGGTCCCAGCGCCTGCCAACCTAGCCGTTCGAAAGCACCCCCAGGTGCAAGTAGATAAATAGGGACCGCTTACTGGGGGGAAGGTAAACGGTGTTTCCGTGTGCTGCGCTGGCTCGCCAGATACAGCTTTGTCATGCTGGCCACATGACCCGGAAGTGTCTCCGGACAGCGCTGGCCCCCGGCCTCTTAAGTGAGATGGGCGCACAACCCCAGAGTCTGTCAAGACTGGCCCGTACGGGCAGGGGTACCTTTACCTTTACCTTTACTTTATTTAAAAGGTTTATTTACTACTGCCTTTTATTATCAAATGTAAAAAAGGTTTACAGAACATATTAAAATGATATAGGCATAACAACTGAGCAGAAGCTTCTATTATTATCCCCATGTTTAAAAGATGGCACACGGGCTACGAGTGAGAGCCTATGGCTTATTCTAAGGTCACCAGTGAGCTGAAAACTAAACCTAAGAAACCCAGATCATACTGTCAACCAAAGGAGCAATAAAAACCAATGACATTTAACTGGTGAAGAGACAGCACTGAAGAGGAATGGGTCAGGGGTCCTGGAAAAGCTTTGCCGAAGTAGTGGGTTTTGAGGAAACATCTACAAGAACAATGGGAGATGGGACTGGAAATGTGCAGTGCCTTTGTGGCACCAAAGGAAGTTACATTATACAAGAACCAGTGCTTTCCCCCCCAGAAGGTAATCAAGGGTATGTAGTACCGGCACTTCTTTTCTTGTTGTTAAAAAGTGTGGCACTTACTATAACAACTTCACGGTGAGTACCAGCACCAATTTTTCCGAGAAAAAAAAACCACTGACAATAACTACTATTGTTTTTGTTGTTTAGTCGTTTAGTCGTGTCCGACTCTTCGTGACCCCCTGGACCAGAGCATGCCAGGCACTCCTGTCTTCCACTGCCTCCCGCAGTTTGGTCAAACTCATGCTGGTAGCTTCGAGAACACTATCCAACCATCTGGTCCTCTGTCGTCCCCTTTTCCTTGTGCCCTCCATCTTTCCCAACATCAGGGTCTTTTCCAGGGAGTCTTCTCTTCTCATGAGGTGGCCAAAGTATTGGAGCCTCAGCTTCACGATCTGCCCTTCCAGTGAGCACTCAGGGCTGATTTCCTTAAGAATGGATAGGTTTGGTCTTCTTGCAGTCCATGGGACTCTCAAGAGTCTCCTCCAGCACCATAATTCAAAAGCATCAATTCTTCGGCGATCAGCCTTCTTTATGGTCCAGCTCTCACTTCCATACATCACTACTGGGAAAACCATGGCTTTAACTATACGGACCTTTGTTGGCAAGGTGATGTCTCTGCTTTTTAAGATGCTGTCTAGGTTTGTCATAGCTTTTCTCCCAAGAAGTAGGCGTCTTTTATTTATTAAATTTGTATGCCCCCATTCATCCAAAGATCACAGGGCAGTTCACAACAGAAAAATACAAAAAGAGGACATAAAATACAGGATAAAACAAAAAGAAGCCAATAATCGCCCTCCCACAACACATTTATAGGCCACAGAATGTTAATCAAAGGACTGGTTATAGAGATACGTTTTTGCCTGGTGCCTAAAGTTATGTAATGAAGGTACCAGGAAAGCTACACTGGGGAGAGTATTCCACAAATGAGGAGCCACCATGGAAAAGGCCCGTTCTCATGTTGCCTTCTTTGCTGCCTCCACTGCCGTTAGGTAGACTTGATCATGAGCCCTCACTAGTGTTCGATTGCATTTGTCTGGAATTTTCCTCCACTCACATTCAAGCCATCTCCCAGTTTGTTTTAAACTGCATTTAAACTACATTTGTTTTAAACTGCATTTAAACTACATTTGTTTTAAACTGCATTTAAAGCAGCAAGAATACTTATTGCAAAGTATTGGAAGACACAAGACCTACCCACTCTGGAAGAATGGCAGATGAAGGTGATGGACTATATGGAATTGGCGGAAATGACTGGCAGAATCCGAGACCAGGGAGAAGAGTCGGTGGAAGAAGATTGGAAGAAGTTCAAAGACTATTTACAGAAATATTGTAAAATTGATGAATGTTAGAATGATGTTGGTTAGAAACTAAGTGGCTTTTAGCTGTAATGTTATAAGGGAATATGAAAAAATGGACTATTAATAGGTAAAAATTTAATGTTACAATACTTTAAGATCGAAGGCTAGGATAAACAAAGAGGGGAGGGATTTGCTAAACTAACAATTGAAGTGGAATACATAAAAGGGAGGCGTGAGGAGGTCTGGGAAACAAGCAAATGAAAGATAAGTGATTGAAAGACTGAATTGTTTTTAACTATTTTTATTTTGTATTTTTCTTTTTTCTTTTTCTATTTTGTAATATTTTGAAAATCCTAATAAATATCTTATAAAAAAAATAAATAAACTGCATTTAAAACAGAGGAGAGGAAATTGCATTGACAGAGATGCTAATCCAAGCAAAGTGAGGCAGAAAGAGGAAGCATAACTGATATAAATTTGCAAATAGGGAAGGGGAGAAAAGAAAGGATGATAGTCACAGGGTGAGAACAGCATAAAAGCAAGAACCAGAAGTTTAATTGAAGAAAACCATCATTTGGCAGATTATGATCATTCTCTAGCAATAGGTACAATCGAGTATGAAGTTATATGGGCTTTAAACTCCACTGATTTCAAAGGGACAAGTATGCACATGTGTGTACAGGTTTGCAAAGTTTTATTTTCTGCAGGGGTGGAGAATGCAAATGTACATATGACTCACATTCAAGAAAGTTGCTTGATTACTGTAGCATGACAAGCCATTTAGTATAGTGCAGAGAGAGGTTTGGATGACAAGCCATCAGGGCTTTGTGAATCTTTGTGAATCATTACGCATTGGGAAGAGGATTCTACTGCCTGACCATAGGAAACACAAAATTTTGAAGAGTGAGGAAACATACTTGGCTTACATATTTGGAAGGGGACTTTGCAATTAATAAGGATAATAAGAGAGGAAAGTTTCAAATCCAGAGATTTGTTTCACACTTCAATTAAATCTCAGCCTCAAGCACCCTCAAATCCCTTCCTGCTCCCTGTACCATGCTGTGTCTGTAATTTAGATTGTTTGCCTGCGGCAGGGGCTGTCTTCTGTTTTAGTCTTACAGCACCCTAGTACGTTTTAGACATCTTAGGAATAAATCATAAAATCCAAAACTGTGTGATGATTATATTACAATAGGCACATTATTTCCTATACAATTGTTCAAAGCAAAATCTTAATTTTACAGCAGCCCCTAATGACATATCTTTTAAGGGTCACTCTGTTGACTCTCGCTGCTAAAGTTAAGCAATTTCCTTAAATCAGAATCCAAAACAGATAAGGTGCTATCTTTTATCAGACCACCTTCAAGGAATTTCCTTGACACAATGTGGCCTGGTAGTTTTGCATGAAAAGAAGCCTGGAGTTTTAACCATCACTGTGGCACACCTTTCCTGGGTCTTATCTGCTAATTGGAAACAGAAAGTCTTACTGCGTCAGAAGGTGAACACAGGCCTTAGTTTATAGTGGGAAATGCTTTGATTTTCTTTTTCTTTTTTAAGAAAAAGAGGCAAGCACAATTGAATAGTATCTCTTTCATGTTCCCTACAAAAGCAGAAATACAGCAGATTCCAAAACTAAGGATGTTCTTATTACATTCTACATTACTCATAAATGCTCCGTTGGCACTGAAATGAATGGGAAATCTGTCATCAAGCATTGCTGCACAGGGCACACCTGAGTCACAATGGCAGCAGTAAACCCCACCTTAATCAGCAACATGGTTTATCCTTCTGCCTTCTGCCAGTGCTCTGGCTGACTCCTTTGGCAATTAAGAAAAAGAAGGTGTGGGGATGGTTCACTTACATTTCTTCTCCTAGTTATTCAATAGCATTTAAGCAAGGAAAATAAAACAAAGTGATAGTGCAAGGTGACAGGTGTGCAAGCCACACTAGCTTTCAAGAGGTCCTTGGATTTAAACTCCTAAGATGAGAGAAAATTTGCTGAGATTTTAAGGGGCTCAACATGCAAGCTGCAGCTCACTAGATCATGTCCCTATATAGAACCACGTACAGAACAAGGTCTGCCTTCCCCAACATAGGGCTCACCCACACTTCCCTTTCTCCCACAGATTTATTCCGTTTGGTCTGTAACTTCTAAGCACAGGTCTAAGAGGTTTTTCTTTCAACCTACCACTTTCCCTGGGAAAACCCTCTGTTTACCGCTGAATCGGAACAAATGTCTATCCGCAGAAAAACCTGATAGATGTTTGCTCCAATTCAGAAGTAAGCAGCAGGTTTTCCCGTGTGACAAAAGAAAAACCTCTCAGCCTAGGAGTCATGGACTAAATGGAAGTGTGGATAAGCCAATACAGTCATACCTCGGGTTAAAGTCGCTTCGGGTTAAATCTTTTCAGGTTGTGTCCCGCGGTGACCCGGAAGTAACGGAACGGGTTACTTCCGGGTTTCGCCACTCGCGCATGTGCAGACGCTCAAAATTACATCATGTGCATGCGCAGAAGTGGCAAATTGCAACCCACACACGCACGGGTTGCGTTCTGCTCAGGATGCGAACGGGGCTCCGGAACGGATCCCGTTCACATCCAGAGATACCACTGTAGTGCCTTTCAGATGTTTAGGACTACAATTCCCATCACCCCTGTCCATTTTGACATGCTGGGAGTTGTGAGTCCAACAACATCAGGGCGTCAGATGTACCCGCTCTGAAAATGAGGTGAGTTATTTCGTGGGAGAAGTTTTAAACACATTTCCATCAAATCACTGTAATGCAGCCTTCACGTGCCAGCACATTCATTTGCCCTACAGCTTTTCAGTTTGGTTACAGTTCGCTAAGTTCATCCCCAGTGCCTTTAGGCAAAATCCAGACACGCCCAATGTCCACTGAAAGCAACAGACTTTAAATACTAAACTGTGTACAGGGGCCTTCAGTGCATCTTTCTAAGTTATTCTGGTGAACAACTCTAAACACAGGATGAAATATAAAATGTGTTCACCTTTTGTGGGTTTCACAAACATATGAAGTTGACAAAGTGGGGTGAGAAAATGTGAGAATTTAAGAGACAAATGTTTTTTTAAGGGTCCAGCTTCTATTCAGGTATAGTGAAACAGCTTATTTGTATGCCAGAAAAGCCAGCTGTGCTACTTTCCAGATTTTCCATGCAGCTTAACACACCTGGTTAAGAAGAAGCTGAGTTGGAATTTCCCACCCCCCTCTCTTAATGCAGCCTGAATTATGAATTCTAAGCTCTTTTGAAAATGCAGCCCTACGGCATATTTAATATAACATGAAAACTGCAAAGTTTTTCTCTTTTCTGCCATTGATGAAATCACCTTGAAGGTAATGATAATCACCATCAGCCCAAATTCACACTGACAAAGCAAAAACAATTTTGAAGCAGTGACATTCAATGCCCTTTTACCCTTATTCTTCTTTGGAATAAATTCAGCTAATCAACAGCTAATAACAGTAACAACTGCATCACAAAACTCTCTGCATATACAACCAATTCCCTCCACTGAAAAATGGCCTTGAACTACAGTTTGCCTTAAAAAGAACAAAACGGTAAGCATCAATACTACAGTTATTTCGAGTTAAGCCTCTTCTGCTAATTCTTCCTACTTCTGGGTGGATAGTACAATTATTCTTCATTAATTAGCCACCCCTGCTTGTAGAACATTCTCAATGAAAACTAACAACATTCACAAAGCATTCTCACTGACAGTACAGAATAAGCTCATTGGTATTAATGGACAAGATGATCAAAATGTGTATGAATCATTGGGTGACACTCCACAATTCGCAAGTGGATTTCTTCTCATGTAGCAAGATTGCCACTCTGTCTCCCTAAACCACAGAGCCTTGGGCTTGCCGATCAGAAGGTCGGCGGTTCGAATCTCTGTGACGGGGTGAGCTCCCGTTGCTCGGTCCCTGCTCCTGCCAACTTAGCAGTAAAAAGCACGTCAAAGTACAAGTAGATAAATAGGTACCGCTCCGGTGGGAAAGTAAATAGCGTTTCCGTGCGCTGCTCTGGTTCGCCAGAAGTCATGCTGGCCACATGAGCTGTACGCCAGCTCCCTCGGCCATTAAACGAGATGAGCGCCGCAACCCCAGAGTCATCCGCGACTAGACCATAGCTGTCAACCGTCCATTATTTGGCAGGAAACTCCCTTATCCCAGCGCCGTGTCCCGCTGCTGTCCCTTATTGATGATGTCCCTTGAATTTCCTGGGTTTCAAAGGAAGCAGCTCCTCTCCCTCCCTCCCTCCCTCCCTGCCGGCCTATGAATTGCTGAGGAGCCTTGAGAGGAGAGCGAGGGCAACCATAGAGAAAGCAGTTCAGAGAGAGGAGGAGGCGGAGGCGTGGGCAGGTGTTCCAAGGGCTAACCATAGAGGGGGAAAGCAGAGGAAGGACCGCAAACGCTTCTCCCATAGATTTGTAGTGGTAGACTAGCATAGATGGTCTGATCTGCGGGTTTACTTCAGGCGCTATTCTCCCCTGCTTCCTCCCGCCCCACCTGATGGAACTGAGAGCTGCAGATGGAGCACGAGAGAAAAGATACAGAACTGCAGCAGCATCTTCGTAGCTTGGACTTCGTTTTGCGCGAAAAGTGGTTGCTGCTTGTAGTTATTTAATTGCAATGTTTCATCAGCTGGTGTCTTGAGCAGCAACCTCTGGAAACGAAGGGCTAAAAACCAATGCTGCTCTCCCAAATTATTCGGTCCCTTTTAACTTCGCATTTCAGCTGCTTGTCTAAAATCCTTTATTTTGGCTGCTGATCCCTTATTTTTGAGGCTGCTGGTCCCTTATTTTCAAATCTGTAAGTTGACAGCTATGGACTGGACCTAATGGTCAGGGGTCCCTTTACCTTTACTTTTACCTCCCACCCCATCCCCAGTGGTGTAGTGGAGCAGGGATGGGCACCACCATTTATCTAACATCCAGGCAATGAGATTATCTCCTGGGATGCTACTTGCCAATCTGCCACATGTGCCAAATAAACAAGCTGTCCCCCAAAAATCTACGCTAAGCAGAGGAAGAGGTAGGTTACCCTTAGAATGCATGCTAAGGGTTAAACTCAAGACGTGTTTTGAAAAATTCCCCAAGTCCCTTTATTATAACCAATCAAAATGTCACAAAATCATGAACAAGCACTCATTCTTACTCAGGTGCCAAGCAAAGCGAAGGTGGGGGAGAGAGAAAGAAAAAGCTGTCTTGAAGCCATAATGGCTGCACTGGTCCAAATTTTAGTTTTGTTGAGAATGGGTATCCCTACCATAAGCATTAACTCTCTGAGGCAAGAGCACGTCTTATTCTGAACTCTAAGACAAGGCTTACCTTGGGTCTGTGGAAAATATGGAGCCAACAGCTTTGCCCTTTTCTTCTCATACCCCTTCTGCGTAATGTCCCCTAAAAGAAACCAAGGAAGCAGAAATCAAACATGTGTTGCCACATTTGGAAAAGAAAAGGAAAGCCCTAAAAAGTGTTTGCATGACATTTGGACCCTTTTTTTTTTTTTTTGTCTCCAGCAGCAACAGTATTATACAAGCTATTATATTTGGCAATTACCCTCAAAGCCCTTCACTGTTGTACCAGATGGTCTGAAATGGTTTAAGGTTGCAATTCTAGACATACATGGCAGGAAGGGAGTAAGTCCCACTGAACTCAATGGGGTTTACTCCTGAGTAGACATCGAAAGGATTGCACTGCCATATTTTTTTCCATCTGCTTTTAACTGTGTATCTCCAACGTCATTATTAATGCATTTATTCAAAGCAGATCAGAAACATCTATGGGGGTGCTGTGAAATTCAAAACGCCGCGTAAGTACAGTATATGACTATTATTAAACTATTTTCCCTGACACTGATCTGTCTGATGTACAGGAAGAGCCATCTGGCTGATTGTCTTTCACTCTATAAATTCTCACATTTTTATCTGAATGGCAGGAAAGAGGCTAAAATATGAAAGGATTAAGATAGGGGAGAAAAGCAGGAAACCCATAAACATTTTAACTATCTCTGCAGCGCTGCCTTCTTTCTCAATTTTCCTGCTCTAAGGGTTGAAGGAAGAGGAGATCACAGGGCCCTCCAGACTGGTATTTTATTGTGGGTGTATTCGGCAACATGTTTGTGACACAATAATAGCACATCAGTAGTGGGCTGATTCTGCTTTAGTTTGTTCTGTGATGATTCTCCAGTGCCACTGCGTCAGTGGAAGGGGGCTAGAACACAGTAAGAGCAAAAGAAAAATAAACCAGAATATTTATGGTATTAAAAGTTATGGGATTTCCACGGAAAGTTACGAAACGTGCACTGGTTGGAAATGAAGCAGTGTGACATCCCCAAAAGATTTGCAGCTGCAAACAGTACTGAAAGCAGGATTGTGTTGACCTCCCCAATGGCACCATCAACACAACTCATCATGAATACTTAATACAATGGACATCGGGTGATGTCCTAGATTGGGGGTTCAGGTGGTCTGTGGCATGTTCACATTAAATATTCATAATCATTTAAATTGTATTTGTATTGCTTTTTCTGGTACTGTATGTATTTTGTTGTGTTATAATTTGTATTCAATGGAACACAAACTATTTTTATCATAGTATATAATAAAAGGCAGTGGGTGGGATTTAACCAAGTTGTTCCATGTAAGGAATGAGGTCTGCTTGTGCAACAGAACTTTTCTGCCCTCTCCTCTTCCATGCCCCCTAAATCAACTCTGGAGGATTGGGGGAGAAATCAAGAACACATTTAAGGAGTGCACTGGGGTATGACAGAGTGAAAGGTCTTGTTGCTTGAGCAGACCTCGCACGCATACTCCACTTAGCACTACACTGAATTCCACCAATAGAAGAAATAAAAGAAGCAACAAAATACAACTAAAAATCAGACACTATCTAGCACAGGGCACAGCAATTGCTACAACAGTCAGAAAAACCATCAAGTGGTCTCTCAAGACTATCAGCCATTTTTAATTGGTCTGTGGGGGGAATTGTTGGGAAATTGCTGATCTAGATCTCTTGGAGAAAGCTTGAACTTTGGTAAAGAGATTCAAGCCTCTCAAATTCTCCACCAAAATGCCTCTGGCCCACTTAATTGATATTTAATGTTTTCTTTTTAATCCTTGCACCTCAAAGCACAGCAACCATTATCTTCATTTTACCAGGTGGACAACAGAAGGGACAAACAGCTCACATACCTAGCAAGCCTGTGGAAACCCCAAAATGACATGATCGACCCAATCATTCATAATCACTACCAGTACTTGTTCTGAGACTAAAAATATATTCCTTGAGCTATATTACCTTAAACAACTGGCATTCTCATCTTCAGGTATAAAAGGCAGGAAACACAGAAATGACTGTTGTCTGGGGTTAGGTGAGGGCTTGCTTGTCACTTTAGCCCTGTGCTTTCAAGATTCTAGGAGACAGTGTTGGCCTTCAAAACAAGTTTTGCGGATATTGGAATTGTGAAATTGCTATTACACAAAAGCCAACATGACTTCATGTAAAGTGGCTCTCAGGCTCCATTCGCAGTTGAGAAGTGAAGCTTTGTGTCACCTCAAGCAATAACTATATAATCTAAGTCAGACTGCCACACCTCTCCCCTCTGTCATGCTATGGCAAGTCAAAACAAATTTAAGAATGGAAAATGTATTTATTTAACACCTTCCTATACCACCCTTTTTCATTCATTCCAAGGAAACTTGCAACAATTTAAGACTGACTCTCTCTCTCTCTCTCTCTCTCTCTCTCTCTCTCTCTCGTGTGTGTGTGAACTACATTAAACAGAAGGCAAAAATTATCACAAGTGAATTAATTCTCTAATCTTCCCCTGGCACCTAAAGGGTAACAAGGTAGGAATGAGGTAGGCCTCCCTGTAGAAGGAGGTCCAGAGAAAGGGCACCACAGTTGAAAAAGCCCTCTTGCCATTCAACACCTCCCTCACCTCTGATGTTCAGGCATCTGGAAGAGAGCATCAATGGATGACTGCTGTGTGCAGTGCAGCAATAAGGGAGCAGGCACTCCTTTAGATACCTGGGTCCAAGACAGTGTAGTGCTCACAATTGCCTAGCAGCCAGTGGAGCTCTTTCAACCATGGCAAGGTGTTACCCCAAAGCCAAAGTTCAAGGAGTTTTGGGGCCATCTTCAAAGACAGCCCCACATATAATGCACTGTGAGGCATGTCTATAGAAGACACCCAGAGAAAGGTCACTGTTCTTTCTCTCTCCTACAATTGGTACAAGGCAGCTTCCTAAAGTGGCATACTGCTGCTATTACAAGAACAGCAGGGAACACCAGCAGTGAAAAAAAACAGGAGGCCTCTGTTTGTTAGAGCCCACCAATTCCTATGTCTATTGTATTCAATCACATGGGTAAACATCAGCTTCCCATAGCAGTTTCCAAATTGCCATAAGCAATGCTGGCCTGAAGATGAACCATCAACAGGAGAGGAGGGTTGTACTAAAGCTAAACATCAGCCTTTTTGTCAGATTATTACAACTTGTCATGACATGATATTCTCTCTCTCTCTCTCTCGTGCATGTCAGAACCATTTTTTCTCTTAATTGCTTTGTGCAATTTTGATTGTGATGGTTGCTTTGAGGGTGTCAACAGAAAGTTTCACAGAAAACACATTTAAAAGAAGAAGAAAAGGTATTTTCCCTAGCATGCTTAGCCCAGTGGCTTGTTGCATATCTTTCCTCTCCTCAAGTAACCAATTTTAGTTTTGAAAGTCACTGCTAAGTCACTAGCCTGACCATTCTGTGGTGACACAAGTCACTGTACATTTCCCCATTTGTTTCTGGATTTGTACTAAGCTATTACATATCCTGCTAAGAGTCCGAAGCAGCAACATCCCTTAGTACTGTGGCAATAAAAGCAGCTTTGAGATTCAACATAAGTAAACAACACCAATGCTATCACTTAATTAAATTCACACTAGAGGCAAATCAAATGTGCGGGCCCCTCCAAAACAAAACAAAAAAAATCTGCTACAGAGCAAATACTAATGAAGGGAAAGCTGCCTACATTCAGATCAATCCTTGGTTCTAAAAGGAAGTAAATTGCTCCTTCAGTAACAGGGCAATCAACTACACAACCAAGAAAAAAGGCTGTGAAGGCCTAACGGTTTATGAGAAGGTGGTAAATCAGGCTGAAGGGGGAAGCAGATATGGCTGGATGGTCTTTTATCTGTTTGAGAAACAAGAGCCACAGTTGATAGTGAATCAGAATCAGTAACACATATAAAGAAGTTAAATCTCACTCTCTGCAGGAGGGAAATGCGCACACACTAACTGGAAGACATCAGATTGATTTGGTTTTCTCCCAAAATGTTCCAGGAGCACACTGTCCTCGTTTTGTTTGAAAATTTAAGCTGAATTTTCTGTAACTAACTATAGAAAAACCAACATGTCAGTTAAAGCTCCACTCCTGTAACACGGTCCATCAGAAACAGTTCAAAAGTATTGTAAATACAGGCATAGTTTTAAAGAAATCCTCTAAAATTATCCCTTTCATTTCCGATTTCTTCAGTATAGGCTCTGTCAGCAAACTGCTAACTCCACAGTTTGAAATGAGTCTGGGCAACATAAGCAGACTGCACTTCAGAAACCCGAAGAATGCTAGAACTCACTTTTCAATGAAGGTACTAAATGATGCTAACTTTCTAAGAGAGGATGACTACTGACAAGGGGTTCAGGTATTGGGCAAAATAGAGCTCAGGGGAAATGCTTTGAGAAAATGCTGCTACAGAACAGAATGGCCCCTGAGAATACTGGCTGAGTATCCATGTTGTAGGTTTATAAGCCTGATCTTAAATACGGTCATGGGACGAGGGCTTGCTTGAGCAGTGCTGCAATCAAGTAATGTGGGGTAGAAAATTTTCTGCTGCAGTATCTTTCCACGGAAATGTTTCAGTTTCTGGAAATGCACTGGCATTATTCCACAAAATAAATTGGTAACAATAGATGGATACAATGCCAATCAAACCAGCAATTTCAATGTTACAACTAACTTTTCTGATGACTATGCCTAAGAAACTTCTAACACACAGCTCTTTGGGAATACTAATAGGTGACCCAGGCCAGGGTACGTGGCAGATTAAATGCAAGCAGTCTACATATAGCACAGCACAAAGGAAAAAAGCAGCAGCAGTGACGGTGTAATCTCTGTAGAAAAAGTTTTCAGAAGCAAAACTATTTCTGCAAATTCCATGGAGTTAATCAGAGGTCCCCTCTCTGGATTGCACTGTCATCAGAGGTGAGGTGGGTGATTAATGACGAGATTGCCTTTTCAATGAGGGCAACCCAGCTGTGATATACTCTCCCCAGAGAGGCGAGCTTGGCACGCAGTCTCAGATACGTTCCTAGTGCCAGTCAAAAGTGTGTTTATTTTCCCAGGCGTTCAATTTTTAAAAAAAAGTCTGTTCTACACAGATTGTGATATTATTTTTATAGGTTTGCTGTTATTTTATAAGTTTGCTTTATAGTACAGTGTATTAAATATTTTAAAGTAAGCTCCCGATAAACTAAACACACACCAAGTGACTTTCTGTACTCTAAAAAACACTAATTTTTTTTGTTTTACTTAGTCATAGCTTTTTTGATAAGATTACATAGTCCAAGTGTTTGAATCAAGTATTTCATCCCAACTACTGACATACATTATGCACAAATCCCACGCTCAACAGATTACTCGTGAGATACAAAGCAACGAATGAGACAACCAACTGCTTGCAAGATCTTCTGCTGTGGTTTAACTTATCTTTTCCCTTAAATTCCTCAGGACGGTGCCTTATGTACTCTGAAAGTTTTCTATCCTATATAGCGTAATTGTAATTGGCTCATTTACAGAAGTAATTATTGATGGCGTTCTCTAACAATACACTAATCCTGCCCACGAAGGCCCCAGAGACCGAGTCCTTGCTGAACAGGAGCAAGGGTGGCAGTGACCATGCCATGTCCAGCAGTCGGGTGTACAGTGACAGCATGATGCAGGCAAAGCACAAGGGGACCAGAGCAGCCCAGCAGATCCAGCAGCCCGACAGCGCTGCTCAAGGAGCACTTATGTTTCTTGTTGAATCACTGAAAATCAATGTTTAAGTGAGTACTGTGGATGCCACCCTCCATGGTAACTTTCCAACGCCCTCTCCTGAATCAGCGCCACCCACCTCACATATACAACTCACCCGCAGAGAGAAGGTGTGCATGCACAAACTTTGCTTTTCCAGAGGATCTGGGTAAAGGAAGAATGAATTTTGAGTCTTGGAAAGCACATGGAGCTTAAAGATGAAGCGAGGGAAAGCATTAGACCCTCTTCCAATTTCCTTCTTTAGTTCTATGTACTTTTCAAGGGAGAAAAACAAGGGAACCATCCTCAGCAGCTCATTAAGGAAAGGGAAGTAGGATGGAAAACCTCTGGGGCTTTGTGGGCAGTGAGGAAAGACCTCAAGGACGTCATTGCACCACAGGCACCACATTCACAACACCCCAGTGAGGGCAAATAAAACTTCCTTCAAAAGATCAGCAAACAAGCAGGCAAACATTTTTCTGAGCTTGTAAATTTTCCACATTTCCCTTCCAAGCTAAGTTAACAGCCTGTAACCTATAAGTGTTTATACCAAATAAACCAGCTTGTTTTCACATCAAATCAGTTTTTTTATAAAAAGCAATTGTGCACAGGAAAGAGTGTACTGTAGAAGATTTGCTTAAATCCATGTGATGGATTGTTTGTACACCTGTTCCTCTGCACATACACAGTCATTCCCAACTTCCTGACACATTTATACTCACAAAGACATCACAGTCCAAACATGGCAGCCTACAAACAATTCTCATATAGCTTTCTACACTGGTGTAGGAAAACTGTGCTCCCCTAAAAAATACTGGACTGCAGTTTGCATCATCATTGGCCATGCTGGCTTGTACTCATGGGAGCCAGAAACCCAAGAACATCTGTACGGCCACAAATTTATCACTCTTGCTCTATGCAGAAAATATCTGACATTTGAAGCAGCTCTTAGTCTAGAAGTACTTTGTCCTCTGGTTAGATAAAACCTTGCTGTGAAGTCAAGTCAATAAATGTCCTTGCAAGTAACATGGAAGTGTTGTATCTGCAGATCAAAAAGAATTCTTCTTTAGAAAACAGCTTCAGCATTATGTAATTGAAAGAATTTTTTTAACGGGGATCTGCAAAATTAAAAGCCTGGTGGATCATGGTACTTAGTCATCAAAGAGTCAAGGACCTCCATGACTAACTGTTTACACTGTCAGGTGTGTAAACTGCTCAAGTGCTTATTCTGCTGAAGTGACATGTTTGGAAGCTGCTGTGAACACAACATAGCAACTTCCAGTCACTCAACATAAGGAGCAAAGAATCAACCCTACTGAATGGGAGGAAAAGGCAGCCTGGTGCTTCCTGGCTTATTCAAGGCACAAATACACAACTGGAAAGGGTTAGGCAAGTGCTTGCTCCTCTCTCAATTTTGGATCCCTATTTGCAGTGGCGTAGCATGGGGGGTGCAGGGGGCGCCGGCCGCACCGGGCACAACATCTGGGGGTTAGGGTTAGGGGGCGCAAATCCACGGGTTAGGGGGCGCAAATTACTTGCCTTGCCCCGGGTGCTGACAACCCACGCTACGCCACTGCCTATTTGACTGCGGGTGGGAGACATTCATTTGTCTTGATCCTGCTTTGAGAATTTTCTAACAATACCCCATAGTGTTGAGGAATATATGCATGCCCGGCCAGCAACAAATGTTACTGTTTATTTGCAGCCACTGCATTTATTTATACTCTTTGCTAACCACAGCCCAGACTCTGTGTGTTCTCTTGCATGAGAAAATCCTTCTGTGCCATCTGTATGTAGCAAAACTGTTGTAGCAAACATTTGAATTTGCCTTTGCAACTGGTTACCTTGAGTTATAAGCAGCATAAAAATCCACCAAGAAAAAAAGAACGAGCAGAAGAAACCACCACCACACACAGTAGCTGGTTGCCCACACTGGGAGGTATGATATACATATATAATAATGTGTATTTTCCACAAATATGGTGGTACTTTCAATGATATACTCCTACTGTTGTGGGTTTTGTGTACATACATGTCCTCAGAATTACAGACACATACACAGGTATGTACTTACTCCTCCTTCCACACAGTCTGAGGGTGGCTTATTTTCCTTTATCTCTCTTCCCTCCTTTTCTTCAGAAGGGCCAATACAAAATCTGTATTCTGGTAGTACCTTTATTAGAGCCAACCAAAACACCACAAGCTTTGGAGTTCTGCAGAACTCTTCATTAGTCTACACGATGGGTAGGCAAACTAAGGCCTGGGGGCCGGATCCGGCCCAATCGCCTTCTAAATCCGGCCCGTGGACGGTCCGGGAATCAGCGTGTTTTTACATGAGTAGAATGTGTCCTTTTATTTAAAATGCATTTCTGGGTTATTTATGGGGCATAGGAATTCGTTCATTATTATTTTTCAAAATATAGTCCAGCCCCCCCACAAGGTCTGAGGAACAGTGGACTGGCTTCCTGCTGAAAAGGTTTGCTGACCCCTGGGGTAGATGGTGAGCAAAGTCTCAATTTGGGGTGTGGGGGGGAAGAGAAAAATATTGGCTGGTGGTAACACCACAAGTGCTTCTTGCCTCAAGGAAGAATGCTGATGGAGAAGGTAGCAGACAATATATGAGGCTTTTAAAGGGGGCCTTTACACCAGACTCAGTTTCTAAGGAAGAAATGCATGGCCAAAACAATACTAACTTCATGTTGAAAGGAGACAAAAGCATCACGTTGAAAGGAGACAAAAGCATGGATTATTGTAACTCGCTCTACGTGGGGCTGCCCTTGAGACTGACCCAGAAACTCCAGTGGGTGCAGAATGCTGCAGCGAGACTCCTTACGGGGTCTTCGCTGCAAGATCACATTCACCCGGTGCTATACCAGCTGCACTGGCTCCCGGTGGAGTACAGGATCAGGTTTAAGGTGCTGGTTTTAACCTTTAAAGCCCTATACGGCCTAGGACCCTCGTACCTACGGGACCGCCTCTCCTGGTATGCCCCACAGAGAAACTTACGGTCTTCAAATAAAAACATCTTGAAGGTCCCAGGCCACAGAGAAGTTAGGCTGGCCTCAACTAGAGCCAGGGCTTTTTCGGCTGTGGCTCCGATCTGGTGGAACACTCTGTCACAAGAGACCAGGGCCCTGCGGGACTTGACATCTTTCCGCAGGGCCTGCAAGACAGAGCTGTTCCACCAGGCCTTTGGCCAGGGCACAGCCTGACTCCCTCCCTCGGCAATCTTCACGGAGCTCTGGCCCAATGGTTGCCAGTGGCTTGAATTAATTAATTTTATAATGAATGATTTTAGAGTGTTGTTTATGCTGTACTTTTGTACTGTTTTATTGTTGTTAGCCGCCCTGAGCCCGGCTTCGGCTGGGGAGGGTGGGATATAAATAAAAAATTTTATTTATTATTATTATTATTATTATTATTATTATCATCATCATCATCAGAGTAACAAAATGGCTGCATTTCCACCAAAATGACATTGTAGACAGGGAAATGAGTTCAAAGGGCAATACTATCTCTATCTTCCTTCAGTCTGGCAGCTGATGATGCCCAGGGGCCTTTGATAACAGGGTTTCAGAGCTAGGCCTAGATGTGCAAACATGTAATGAATCCATGACAAAATTCTTACTTTTCCCAGTCTGCATCAAGTATGGGGAATAATTTGTGTCCCTTCGTTTACACATTACTTTGTCCTTACATTAGTTTTCAAATATTTGTTTGTGTCAGAGGATACAGGTCCTTATAGAAGGAAAAAAGATGTACACATTCACCTCTGGAAACAAGCTCTCTTGATTTTGCTTCATCTCCCCCCCCCCCCTCTGCCCAGCCCAAGAGACTCATCTCATTATGCCCCACTAGAATCAAGAAATGTTTTCAATGGCACCCCTTTTTAGAGGTCTGGCAAGTTCAAGTAGCAACAAAAGACCGCTCTGAATTTAGGCCAGCCTTCCCTTCCCCAGCATGGTGCTTTGTACTACAAGTCCCATGAGCCTCATTCAGTAAGATCAATAATCAGGGATTATGGAAGATGTAGTCCAGCAGCACCTGAGGTCCACTAGGACAGGGAAGACCCAATTGGACAGATGATGAGCACGGCTCACTCCCACTACAGATGTCTGGTTTTTAAATTTTGTTACCCCCCCCCAACCCCAAAATTTTTTTTCAGTAGAACTCATAAAATGTTGCATAGGTTGTAAAAGTGAACTTGTGAAAACATTCACAGATCAAGTCTGTGGAAGAAAAAAAGAGAAAGATGTGGATCAAAATTAGGTACAGTTGCATCACAATCCATCTATACCAGAAAAAAGATAGCCAGATGGACAAATGCTTCTCTTTGCCTGCACTTATTTCATCCCTGAAGTAAATAATTTTACCAGATGGTGCTTGGATAATGCCAAGGCCCTGCAAAGCCAAATCTTCTGTTATTTCCTTAACAGGCACTGCTTTCAAAACACTCAAAAGATATTGTAGAAACCCATCACCACAGGTGATTAAGGGCTGCAAGCAAAGATTCTGAAGCCTATTTTCTACTAAAGGTGCTTCTAACTTAGGGTGGAGGTATATGATTAACCCACAAACTGTCTTCTCTGTGAACAGTTTAAGGGGTCCAAATTTTTTTGACATGCTCAAAAAATTTCCTACCTCTTTGTCATCAGTGTCATCTATCATTCATTGTGCACGATGCTAAAAAAATGCAGACATATGACTGAACATTTATGTGCAAATCTGGCTCAAGCGAAATAGTGTGTCAGTCTGACTCCTTCTTACAAGGAATTTTATCCATTTTGTCAGCAGGAGAGCAAATTAAACCTTGAGCTAGTCAGCACCACTCAGCCTAATCTACCTCCCAGGCTCATACCAAGAATAAAATTGGATAGTCCTGTGTATGTTACCTGACACTCTTAGGAAAAAGATTATGATACAAGGTATATAAACTTATCCAATTTATTACTAGCATCACAAAATTAGGCAAAAACCACAGAGCGACTTGAATCCTAGCTTGCTCCTCTGCTCATATTCGGAGCAGGGGCACAGTTTCCATGCAACTTGCTGCATTTTATCTCCCATCGTTCCCAAGGGTCTCCCAACCCAAAGGGGAAGATTTTCAGGGGGCTGCAGAGAAAACAGGAGCAGGAAAAAACTATTCTGTGAAGTCCATCCTTCCACAGAAGGAAAGTTTGGATCCGAGTCAATATCTACTAATGTATGAGAATGGTATCCAAACATTTGTCAAGTCAATTGTGTTTGTGCTTGTGAAAAATAAATTAAGAGAAATAGTTTGCATATCTATATTTTTTTTATATAAAAAAAATCCCAGCTTTTTCCTCATGTGCTTTTTCCTCACGAGGTTTGGAAGGTGGCAAGATGAGAAGGGGCCTTCTCTGTTGTAGTTCCCTGTTTGTGGAATGTTCCCCCTAAGGAAGTTCACCTGGTGCATTCATTACAATTTTTTTAGGTGCCGGGTGAAAACATTCCTCTTCAACCAGGCCTCTGGTTGATTTAATATTCTACAGCCTTTTAAATGTGTGTGTGGGAAGGGGGGGGGGGTATTGTTTTGCTGTTTTGTTTTGCTTACTTGTTTTTACCCTGTATTTTATTCCGTGAAACGCCTTGTGGTCTTATGATAAAGGGGAGCATATCAATCCAATAAATCTAATAAATAAATAATAAATTTTGAAAAAAGGATACACACGCGGTACAGTTTTTGAGAAAAGCAGGGCTTTGATTAGCAAAATTAACTTAAAATTACAATTTATCTTAGCCAAAAGGCCGAGAAGCAGGGCTTTGATCAGCAAAATTAACTTAAAAATTAAGGACTCTGGTAAAACTTATCCTAACAACAACTCTGTATTAAAGATCAAATGGACATTGTAAACTAGACCCTTCACTGCTATTAAAAGAGAACCCATAAATATATCTGTGCCAACAGCAACCCCACTATAAGCATGCCAGAATTCTGCTCACATCACCAAAGTTTATGTCATATACAGTTCAGCCTCTAGCTCTAAGAGGAATTACATACATTAAGTTCTATCTTGGGGTATAAAGATGGACAGAATAGAGGCTATAATTCTGGGACACAATTTGTAATTTGGATTGGAGCCAAGAGAATAGAAAAACAAAGGCAAGCGCATATATATTTGCCAAAGTATATAAAAGATCAAGAAAAGAGGCGGGGGGAAGGAACAAAATTGAGATATATGTGATGAATGTAAAATATTTTCAGTCTCATGGCGAACAATGAGGAGGATTTAACAGTCATAAAACAATTAGTGCCAAATTAATCCAATTTCCTAGATATTAGAATTCACTCCATTATAGCAGCACAGGGTCCAAAACCCATTAATTTCCTTTTATTTACAAGTATGCTTTTAAGGCATTTTTTAAATTAAAAAACAACAACCCTGTAAATCTATTATATCCTTTGCATTCTTTCACGGTTAATCCAGCTTGATGTGACTCAGTGGGAGAGTCACAGCAGATATATTCCTATATCCTGGTTCAAATTCTAGTACAGTCATGGGCAGGATAGACATGGGCAAACTACAAAGGCCATCTTTATGAGCTTAGTTTCTGTGTTTCAGTACAACATTTTCCTTACATGTACCCAGCACATAATGGGACGGAAAGGCAATGGGTGACATCCAGTTATGTCCATCTGCAAGCAAAATGGACTTCTACTTACATAAGAAGTTCCCTCCCTCCTCTCCTCCACCCTGCAGAGTTGAGCAGCAAAGTTAATTCTTTATTGAAGGAAGAAGGGAAGGTGAATGCAAAAGGCAGGGTCTTGTGGATCTGTTGCAGTCTCAGTCCCCACCTCCTCCTCAGCTGCCTCTCCTACGTCTGCAGTGCTTTCTACCTCTTCTTCCTCTTTCTCACTCCAACCATTCTGCCCCCGCTTTATCTTCTGACCTGTCTTCACTGTCCCACCGCCACTTCCCTGGCTCTGAGCCTTCCTCTTCTGTAGGGGGTTCTCTGGCTGGAACTTTGCACCACTCCTCGTTGTCCAGCCAGTCCCTGACACCATGCAACTCCCAAATCTGCTCTGTGTACAGGAGAAAGGGAAGTCCCAGAGAGAAAGCAGGAGTACCCCTGTGCAATACTAGATATTGCCCAATATACATTGCAGCACCGCATATGAAAAATATTTTTAAAATAATCATTCGCCAATATACATACAGAACTACTCTCCCCCTAAATACCCCCAAAATCAAAGTATAATCGCTTTCAGTCAGCACTGGATGCTCTTTTGGAAAATCAGGCTTTAATCAGATTTTGGCCACCTCTGGCTGTTAATGGCAAACCATTAACTATGGTTCAGCAAGCTCACCTAGACACAAGCTGTGTGAGAGTGCTTTCAGCCTGAGCACTCCTGCTTCACAGCTCCCTTAGCTGAAGAAACCATGGAGGACTGGCTTTATGTTGCATCTGAATTAGAGTTCATGGTTTGTTCTCCCAAATGTATCATGTTCAGGAAGCCAAGAGCAACCTGGCTTCAGATCTTGGTTTGCCTGAAGAGAAACAAACCAAGCATGCTGGTTCAGACGCTAAACGACTCCATGGTTTCCTCACTCGGCTAAGGAAGTAGCAAAGTGGGAGAGTGGAAAATGCTCAGAATAATTTGTTGAACCATAGCTGATGGCTTAGCATTACATCTGATTGTGTCTACTAAATCATCACACGAAAATAAAGTAAGTGTGCTACCAGTGGAAGCATATTCCAAGTATGGGACCACACCACATAGAAGGTGTCATGTCCTTACAACTTTAGAAGTCTTCACCTCCATACAAGCTGGGACATGGAGTAGTACTTCCCTTGCATATTTAAGTAGGTGGAAATCTATGAGAAAGAGGAGCTCCCAAAAGCTCATAGGCTCCAGGTCATGAAGGTCATGAAGGGCTTTAAAAGTAATCATCAGCACTTTGAGCTGGTTCGAGAAGCAGTTGGTGCAGTTGGGCCACAATAAGGTAGATAGGTCCCCTGTAGTTTATCGCTGCAATAGTGCAAGCCGCAGCATTCTGTGCTAATTGCAGCTTCTGAACAGGCCTCAAAGGCAGTCCCACAAAAAGAGAATTGCAGGAGTCAATATTTGAGGTGATTCAAACACAGGCAAATGAGGATAGTTGTCAGAGAGATACAGACACAGGATGGCTCACTATCTGAAGATGGTGTGTGTGTGTATGTGTGTGTGTTTTCTTTTTTCAATGCAAAATTACAACATAAATTATACATATAAAACCAAAAAGGAAAAGGAAAAAAACAAAGAAAAACCATAACATTCACAATACATAACAAAACATACGTACACTTTGACGTCCTTCCACTGTTTTGGGATTTCAAATTTTAAATCTTCTTAATTGTTGTTATATTTATATTGCTTCTAGTTTTATACCTATTACAACCATTTCTTCACTTCTTTGACCCTGCAGAACTTCACTTATTACATACTGATATTTCTACTCCAGAACAATGTTTTTTCATGTACTCTTTAACGCAGTCCCATTCTTTTATTAATTTTTGTTCTGATTGTCCCCTTAAGACTGCCATTAATCTTGCCAAAGTTTAATTTGCCATTCTTTTACTGATGGGATTTTTCCCCCTTCCAATTTTTTGCTATAAGCAGCCATTGTCGCATATAGAAATGCTTTCTTTTTGTTGCTAGGAATATCATTTGTGATTAAGCCCAGAGGAAATGCTTCTGGTTTCTTAATAAAATATATTTTAAGCATCTTTTTAATTTCTTCATATATACTATTCCAAAATTGTTTGATAAGTTGACACTCCCACCACATATGATACATTGTTCCGATTTCTTTCTTGCATCTCCAGCAGTATTAGATTTTAGTTTATAGATTTTTGCCAATTTAACCGGGGTTAAGTACCATTGATACAACACTTTCATCAAGTTCTCTCTGATAGCTTAACACACTGTAAATTTAATATCATATCTCCATAACTTCTCCCATTGATCCAGCCGAATTGAGTAACCTATGTCACATGCCCACTTAATCATGACTTCCTTTACCTCTTCATCTTTTAATTCCCATTCTAGTAACAGGTTATATCTTTTGGATATGTTCTTTTTTGAGTTTTGTAATAAGATGGTGAAGATGGTGTTAAGGAAGGTGCTACATACATGTGAAAAGGATCTAGGAGTCTTGGTTGACCACAAACTTGACATGAGCCAACAGTGTGACGCGGCAGCTAAAAAAGCCAATGCAATTCTGGGCTGCATCAATAGGAGTATAGCATCTAGATCAAGGGAGGTAATAGTGCCACTGTATTCTGCTCTGGTCAGACCTCACCTGGAGTACTGTGTCCAGTTCTGGGCACCACAGTTCAAGAAGGACACTGACAAACTGGAACGTGTCCAGAGGAGGGCAACCAAAATGGTCAAAGGCCTGGAAACGATGCCTTATGAGGAACGGCTAAGGGAGCTGGGCATGTTTAGCCTGGAGGTTAAGGGGTGATATGATAGCCATGTTCAATTATATAAAAGGATGTCACATAGAGGAGGGAGAAAGGTTGTTTTCTGCTGCTCCAAAGAAGCGGACATGGAGCAATGGATCCAAACTAAAAGAAAGAAGATTCCACCTAAACATTAGGAAGAACTTCCTGATAGTAAGAGCTGTTCGACAGTGGAATTTGCTGCCAAGGAGTGTGGTGGAGTCTCCTTCTTTGGAGGTCTTTAAGCAGAGGCTTGACAACCATATGTCAAGAGTGCTTTGATGGTGTTTCCTGCTTGGCAGGGGGTTGGACTCAATGGCCCTTGTGGTCTCTTCCAACTCTATGATTCTATGATTCTATTCTATGATTCTATGATTCCATGTCACTTCCTCCACTTGTAAACCCAGTGGTGAGGTTTAGAATACAGTGGTACCTCTGGTTACATACTTAATTTGTTCCAGAGGTCCGTTCTTAACCTGAAACTGTTCTTAACCTGAAGCACCACTTTAGCTAATGGGGCCTCCTGCTGCCTCTGCGCTGCCGCCGCACGATTTCTGTTCTCATCCTGAAGTAAAGTTCTTAACTCAAGCTACTATTTCTGGGTTAGCGGAGTCTGTAACCTGAAGTGTATGTAACCTGAAGAGTATGTAACCTGAGGTACCACTGTAGTCCACATTTATTCAAATCTGTAGTACGCAGGAAGGACTTTTTCAGAGGTGGATGAATCACTGCTTCCTGTAACCTCTCCAGAAATTTATTACCCCAGGTGTGAAAACCGCATCGAGCCTGGGCTGAGCATGCCAACATGTACTAAATCACCAAAAGTTCGACTCCGTTTCCACATCCTATGCAGTGTCATTTCCGAAATGCAGGCCTCAATAAGAACTATTGCATGCCTGCTGGTAACATGTTGGACTGGATCTGGGAGGTTTAAGTGCCATCTTTGCCATCCACCCATTGTGTGCTCTTGTACAAGTCACTACTTTTAGAGTTTGTTCTCCTCTGCAGAAAGGGAACCGTAGCAAACCCCATGAGATGTTGCGTGGGTGGAAACAGACTAGAGGCCGCTTGGTTCATTTAAAATGCTATAGAACTAGATTAGCAGTAGCAATCACCGCTGTCTAACTGCAGGAGAAACATGCAGATTACCCTGGGGTGCAAATTGTTTAAATGCCCACACCTAGCCATTTTGCCACAGGGTTAACTTCTGGGTAGCAACTGATGAGTCACAAGCAATTAAACTAGAGCCAAAATGCTGCAGTCAGAGGAGCCGACATGTCCAGGCTTAACATGAGCCAGCATGTGCACACACAAAATGCTCTGCAACTTAAAGAGCTGCTTTTCCACAACTGGAGCCAAAACTCCTTTCTGAACAGTGGTGTTCAATCCGTGTAAGGTGGTAACACCAGCTAATCCTGCTGTGCTTGCACAATGAGACCCTTTCAACTCCCCCCTCCCCCATGTCCCCATAGAATTAGAACACTGAATCATTTACTGTCTAACAAAGGCATAATTGCGACAATAGAGAAATTACAGAAAAGGATCACGTACAGGCTGAAGCACTCCGCAAAGACAAAAGGCTCCAAACACACCAGTGTTGTGGACAACACACCTGTAGTACTAACAGGATCGGCTGCATTTCAGGAATCATCATCATCATCATCATCATCACATTTTAGAAATGTGCTACAGCTGCTTTTCTGTGCGGAAGAGATCTGTCGGCCACAAAGGATGGTTTGACCAGACTAAGCAGAGCTTCCCATCAAAATCTCTCATGGAACACAGGCAATACATTTTTCACAGCTGCGGCTTTCTAGGTGTTATGTATGCTCTAGCCGCTAAGGGTGAAAAGGATTGTCTTCTACACATAACTAATTGCACAATTATTTAAGAACTCGAGTAGCAGGTTCAATATGCACACTAAGCAAGTTTATGCAACATAAGCAAGTTTAGCCCAACACGGAATTTTACTTTCTTAGGAGAGAATATGAGTTCCCTTGGTGCAAAAGTTACACCGATTTCAATATTCTGTACCAGATAACAAAGCGGCCTTGTCTGTAGCAACAAAACCTTTTAACACCATCTCACACAGAACATCCACAGAGAATGCTTCTTACACTGCCATTATAAAATTATAAAATGTGAAGTCTAGGTTTGTGAGTCACTGAACTCAAACAAGTATCAGTTTATATGCCATAAAAAAAAATAATAAAGTTTCTGGTTGTGGCAAACACAGGAAGAGCAGGGGAAAAGAAACTTCTCTTTTTAAATGTTGTGGTCTTTTCTGAGCAGGTCACAGAGTTTGCAAGCCCTGACTAATGATTTTTCAGCACTTCAGGCTAATGACCTCACTCTAACTTCTTCTTTTGAAAAGTTATCGGGATCTTACATTCATCAACACCAGCAATCATGACTCCATTGTCTTTACAATGTAATATAGAAGAAGTATCCATCGGATTTTGCGTTGAGAATTTTTAACAAGGCCAGCAGAGGGAGCGCCATAGGCACACACTTCACTAAGTTACACTACATCAGGCACCTGAATTTGTTTGGGGTACTTAGGACTAGTGGTTAATCACATGCTGCCCACTCGTAACAACTGTATTTGAACTGGACCAAAACACAAGGGATGATATTCCATCATACTCTGAGTCGACCATCAAACTCAATGGACTTGATTATTTCAGTGGGTCTAAATCTGTGTATGACTTAGTTGACTATCACCCAATATGTTAAGGCATCTGGAGTAACTACACTAACAAAATCAGTTGAAAAGGCAACAGAAAGTTGTAAGCCATGTTTCAGAAATACCAGTTTGCTAGCAAGATAATAAACAGACAGGAAAGTAGTAACTGGTCAAACGAAGGATAACTAACACTTTGGTGAAGGCTCAATCTTGATATGCGGTATATGCCCTCCCCTCGAGGTATTTTTCATCAATAATTGAAGAAAATTAGGCCATATGGTCTACCAAATGCTAGGTTTTAATGTTTAAGACCGTTAACAACAGAGCACTAACACCCCCTTTCTCAGTTATATTCATGGTCACTAGAGCAAGGGTGAGCCAGAACTCATTTGCAGTTCAGAACAAATGGCTACCTGCCCTCAAAAAAAAAGGGGGGGGGGGGAGAAAAATACATTAATGCAATGTCTGACAAAATACTGACTAGAGGAAGAGAGAACAGAGCAAAACAAAATATTTATTTCCAAAATTTCCCTTCAAAAGTTTCATCAGCCTCACTACTTTGGGATAATAAATGGGAATAGGGAACAGGAACATGCCTTTCCCAGAGCCTCTTCATTAGCTTCCTATATTGTGTTGAAAACAGTATTAAACAAATAAATTCTTTTTTATTTTTTAAAAATATCAAAGAAAAGCAAAGTGCCTTTAGGCTAGACTTATGCAAGCACTTGTTCAACTGCCTATTTAATGACAGAGCCCCACTAATGATAGGGATAATAAATAAATAAATCAGAAATTATAATATAAACAAGTTTAAGCACTTCAGATCATAGCTTTTTAAAGAACTGTTAGCTGCAGACACCAAAACTAGATTAGGCAACAAACTCAATTTATGTAAAAAAAAAAACCCCAATAGTACGCATTTAAGATTGGCTTAAGCAAGCTTCTAATTTATAAAATTATACCAACTTCAGCTGTTAAGCTATGATGAAGAATTATTAGTCAAACAATCTCAATCTAGCAAAACCATTGCAAAGTTTCAGTAAATGGACTGTCCTTGATTCACCCCACTGTGCTCTGGCATTACAGAACAGTAATCTTGGAGGCTATGAAGAGCTGCATCACTTAACTGGGTGACACAAGGACAATACTTCAGCTTCACCCCAGAATGCCTTGCATGAGTTTCAGCACAGGTGAGACAGACCCTAAGAAACCCAAAGTGAACCAAATCAAGAAAGAAATCAAGGAGGTTATGTCATTTTAAATATTTCCAGGCCTGTTTTAGCAACAGAATTAAGAGGATGCCCATATTTAGCAGTATTAAAATTAGACATAATTTAACTACCATGTTAGAAATCTTGGAAATAAATAGAAATGAGTCACAAGTAAAACAGAGGACATTTAGTCATATATAGTTTATACCACAACTTCTGCAAATAATTGGAGCTAATCCTAGATTGGCTTTCCTGTGGGGAACCCAAATTCTGTTTTGGTGATTTTATACAAATTGGATAGGCTTGCTGTAGAATGCTTGAGCAAAATTAACTAGAAATCTATTTTTAACAGCCAGACAGTTTTAAAACATAATTGCAAGTTATTTCTCAGGAAAGGGGGGAAATAAAGGGACGGCAAGCAGTAGGGAGTGTGTTAAAAGGGAATATATGCATATATGTTCAAAACACATCATGTATCACCTTATGTCATTGTTTTCCTACTGCTAGTAAAATGAAATAATCAGTTTGCAGCAACCCTAAAAACAAGCCTGCTGCACTCCCATGAGTCAGTTACTTTTGAGAAAGTGTCTCAACCTTGGGAAATTTATCCAAAGCTATGATGACTACATAATGCAAACAAAACTTGCTTTTAAAACCTCCAGTGGAAGAATAGTCAGATAGTCCTGACTTGTCAGCAAGCTTCACCTACAGAGCTCCAGTTAGGCAAGCAGAAAGTTGTTAGTGATTATAGCTTTACCAACTTGAAACTATTCTATTGCAATAAACAAATGAAGAAATGCATTTCAGGGCTGCATAATTTAATTTGCTTATGTATGCTATTACTTCTTTGAGGCAAGGTTGTTGTTTTTTTAATGCACAAAGCAACGTCAGAGTTATCCTTGTACCCAAGTAACAAAAAGTACATCACTTCTTCCTCCTGTCTGACACCAGTCAGTGAGGTTAACAACATGTAGGTGCAAAATAATTAATCCACAATACAAAGCTTTGCAAACTCCTCCATTTTAGGACAATAAAAACTCTAGTTTATGCTGAACAATCTACTCTAATGGGATATTATAAGGCTGATTTCATTACCCATCTTGTTAGGAGAGGTATTTCAGTGGCAGGTTTGCAGCTCTTGTCTCCAAGGAAACAAGCTCACTAATAAGTAAGATTTGTCCCAGATTAGCTAAAGCAAGCTGAAGTGAGCCAGAATAAAAATGTTGTGAATTAAGAGACATTTAATTGTGATTACTTATGCCCCTGTATATTATCTTGTTATGAAATATAAGTGAGAAAATTATAAGGTGCAATATATATACATGTTGATTGCTTTGTTATATACAGCTGCTACAAGATACCAAATAAGAGAATTATGCTATAAAGTTAATACATATATACATTTTTATAATGTTGTGGTACCAGTCTAAACATATGTGAACATGAACTGGTAATCTTAAAGCTGGTAGTCATACGCAAACCATTTTGAGTTGCTCTTTCAACAGGAAGTTGGGTAAAGTGTGGAATCTGAAGCAATATATTTTTCTCGGAGCATACATAGTCATAAGACCTTCTTCAAGAGCTCTAACAAGTAACAAGGCTAACAACAAAAGTAGCTTTTTTGGGGGGGGGGAGCCAGTCCTGGAAGAGTACTGCTCAGGTTCTCAAGAAAAAAAGAAGTAAAGGCCAGAAACAAAGAGAGCAAATGGTTTTTCAAATGAACTTCCCTCCACCTAAAGGCTAAACTAGTTTTTAATCAACTCTTCTGAAAAAGTTTGGTTGTAGTCTGCTAAAGCTTTTAAAACTGCCACTGAATTAAAAGTTACCTCTAATAACCCTGTTAAATTTTTGATCTTCTTACTGCCTTTAACCAATGTCAACAGTACAAAATCACGAAAATCTGTTCTTTGCAGACTACTGTGCTACAAAATGCCAAATCAAATCCTAAATGCATAATATAGAAAATTCATCTTATGCACAAACAAAAAGCTATCTTAAGAACTATTTGATGAGTAAAACTGTTATAGGGATGCGCTTTCCAAAGATCTGCAGGAAAGAATATTAGTGTTCAAATTATTACTTCCACAATTCTAAAACCCTGGGCTTTCGCCCAAATGTTGAGCAGCAAAGGAGGTTGTACTTTGGAGAGGGTCCCATCGCTAAGTGGCAGAATTCGTGTTTGCACACAGAAGGCCCTACATTCAATCTCCGGTCTAATCCTTGGCATCACCAGGTACGAGAGGAGCAGGAGCTGCCAGAACTCAAACTGATAGCCTTTGAATCAGTGTGCAGCTGCCCTGTGGGGTGAGCTACCTGACATCACCTCCATCCATTGCCAGTCAGAACTGTGGCCCAGCCAGGAACAGATGGAAGTTCTGCCATGTAGCGCTGCTGACTGACCACATCAGGTAGCAATACTGAGATCAAAGGTACAAGACCTAACAGCCCCCACTCATGGGTAGGGAGACCCTGATACTTAGTGGACCAAGGGTATTACACAATATAAGGCAGTTGCATGTGTTCATAACTTCATTCTAATATTATAATGACAAAAACTGAATTAACTGTGGAGTGAACAAAGACCTTTCAGTTCTCTTAAAGCGTTTTCCATTCACACAATAACATGCATATCCTGCCCTCTGTGACACAGACGGGACTGCCACAATCAATAACGTGTTCATATTTCAAAAGGTTGCGCACGCTAAATATACAATGTATATATAATTGGGACTTCTCTCCACGAATTTAATCTCACTAAGCAACAAAATTTCAGTGCAGAAAATACCGTATTTTTTGCTCTATAAGACTCACTTTTTCCCTCCTAAAAAGTAAGGGGAAATGTGTGTGCGTCTTATGGAGCGAATGCAGGCTGCTCAGCTATCCCAGAAGCCAGAACAGCAAGAGGGATTGCTGCTTTCACTGTGTAGCAATCCGTCTTGCTGTTCTGGCTTCTGAGATTCAGAATATTTTTTCTCTTGTTTTCCTCCTCCAAAAACTAGGTGCGTCTTGTGGTCTGGTGCGTCTTATAGAGCGAAAAATACAGTACCTTCTTGGAGCCCAGGCTACCTCTCTCCCCTCCCCCCCCCCAATTTCCAGTCCACATCATTCCATACGTCTCAACTGTCTCAATATTGGGACATCCCATTTTTTCATGCTAGAGCATGGTGCCCAAAAACACGTTAGTCTAAGTGAAAACTGTTTTAACAAGGTTCGGCACAATAAGAAAGGTGTCACAAAGGTAGGATGGGTGTTCCACACCCATCCTACCAATGCTCCTTTTTGGAGAGGAAGCAATTTCTCTAGTGTAAGCAGAGTTTGCAGCGACCCAATTTCAAAAGCAAAACTTGATCAAAAGTTCCCGAATCCTTCTGCACTGCTGCTCATCTACACTTGACCACCTGCAAATGCCAACCCCTTTACCAGGAGCACTGGAATCAGAAAAATTAACAAAGGCGTGATTGTGCTTCGTCTTTTGTTCACTTCTATCACTCACCGGTTCAGGCTCCAGGGCCTGCAAGCATTAACAATAGAGCCCTTTAATGCTTTAATATATCGCAGAGAAACCAGGCATCAAGAGTGTTCGTCAAATCTCAAACTGGGCAGCATTCAAACTTGCTTTATAAGCAGTAAAAGCACAGCCAGTTACAGCACACAATTCCTGGATCTGTCTTGTCTCCAGTTTATGGGAGTGTTGTGTGTGGGGGGGGTTCTTTCAAAAAAAATCACATTGACTGAGAGTTGTCCTTCATACATTGATAGTGTTATGCTACAGAGCATATTGCACCCCAAACTGCTAATTATACATACCATGCTATGTGGTTTAACGCTCAAGTACTACACAAATGTATCTGCCTATGTTCCAAGTGGGCTTGTGCATGTGAGAGTGAGGATGACACCAACAAATAAAAAACAGGATAAGGATATGCAGAAAAAGAGGTGGAGCTATATAAACACTGTGAGGTTACCCTACTACTGTGAATTTTATGAGACAGGCTGCCATTCATTTTGGGGGGAGGGCATGTACTTTAGGCAGTGATGAGGTGGTGGGTTTTCTCCGCCAGGGCTATATTCTTCTGTGGAAATTTTTCTGTTTTGTAAGGTTATTAGTAACAAAGTATTAAGCTTTGTTTACTAAATACATCTAAAATAAACATGCAAAGTTGGCTTGCTCCAGGACATCAAAACATTTCCAATGCAAACAGATTTTTTCTGATGCAAACTACCCAATGCAAATTACCTTAATTTGCCCATGAATTTTTACCCAATGCAAGATTTTCTGGAAAACCCACATCACTGACTTTAGGACAACTTACATGCAATTAATAATAATAATACAGTGGTACCTCAGGTTAAGAACTGAATTCGTTCTGAAGGTCCGTTCTTAACCCGAGGTATTATTTCTGGGTTAGCGGAGTCTGTAACCTGAAGCATCTGTAACCCAAGGTACCACTGTAATAACAATAAACTCCAGAGGGGGTGCATTGTACACACCTTATACACAGGACATAGGAGTAGCCCTGCAGAATCACACCGAAGGCCTGTCTACGTCAACATCCTGTTTTTCGTAGTTTTTAGCTTGATGCCTAGCAGAAGTAGGACATGTGTGCAACAGCCCTTTCCCCCTGTCCCAGTGGACTGGTATTCCAAGGTATAATGGCTGACCTCGAAAGCAGAATATAGCCAGCACAACTAGTTCCCATTAATAGCCTTATCCTCCCATGAATTTGTTGAAACCCCATATAAGAACAAAAATGTATCTGCAAAACACACACATTTGCTACTAAATGATATTGTTGTTTTTCCTACAATGTAAGGTTTCTCTAAAAACTGGCAACATTGAGAGAACATGAAAATCATGGTACAGTGGTGCCTCGCAAGACGAAATTAATCCGTTCCGCGAGTCTCTTCGTCTTGCGGTTTTTTCGTCTTGCGAAGCACGGCTATTAGCGGCTTAGCAGCTATTAACGGCTTAGCGGTTTAGCGGCTTTAAGAAAAAGGAAACAAACTCGCAAGAACTCGCAAGACGTTTCGTCTTGCGAAGCAAGCCCATAGGGAAATTCGTCTTGTGGAACGACTCAAAAAATGGAAAACTCTTTCCTCTAGCGAGTTTTTCGTCTTGCGAGGCATTTGTCTTGCAGGGCACCACTGTATTGAGGAAAACACTGCGCCACAAAACCTTTAAAGGATCAATATATAGAAAAACAAAATGGTGACAGAAGGAAAGAAAAGTATCTGGGGATATATGAGGGTGGTTCATGACACGTGCTCTGAATACTGAAGTATTTGGCAGAATCTGGGTTACATGCTTCCTAACATCTCTCTGCAGGCATTATTATTATTATTATTATTATTATTATTATTATTATTATTACTATCCCACCTGTTCCTCAGGGTGGCTTACAGATTTAAAGATTTCACTTTTTAAATGAAAAGCTGAACTTCTCAGGATCCTTCAATAACACACAGTTTCTATGTCAGGTCAGATATATAAATCTTGTGTAAAACACTGAAGATTGCCAGTTGATAATATACACCTGGAAGTCTACCAAAACTATACAACTGAAAATGAACCTGAAACAAACAAACAGACAGACAGACAGACACACACACACACACACACACACACACAGTGGTTAATACGTGAAAGGTAGCATAACATGTTGTAAGTCAGTTGTCCGTGACAGTGGGCAGAAATATATATAGGACTTTTCATCACAGGCATACACGACTTCCAGCAGATTTCACATCCCATTAGGGTGCAGAGCAGCTTGGCAGGAGGCACTATGCCTTTGAGGTTGACTGTTCAGTGGGTGGCAAAAAGAAAGGCTGTAGGAATTGACAGAAAGACTGACTTCCAAAAGCACACACACATTCCATGAATGTAAGAAAAAATGAAGTTTAGGGAGAAAATACAAAATTGTTGTTTCAGAGTCCAAGTGTGCAATTATTTTTGTCCATTTAATTCGAGAAATTATTGCCCTTTACCTTTCAACTGGGGACAAAGAATTACTGAGTTTCAACAATGGCCTTCTGAAGTAAAATACTATTCAAATTGTGCCAAATGGTGAGATCAAGCCCTAACAATAATGGAACAGCCAGTGACATCCCAAACATCCAAAAATTGGGGAGGAAGGGAAGCAGCAAAGATTGCCAGCATTTCGTAGAGCTGCCAAAAGCGCAAGTACAACTGATCACTGAGACTACAATAATTCACGTGGGAAAGGGCATACAAATCATGCAGAAAAAAACTAGGAAGCCCCAGAACCTTGACTCTTGGCAGGGCAGGGCAACGTTCCATTCTCCTTTTTAAATTCAAGAATTCCCCATCCACTGTTGTTAACTATTGGCAATGCCTATTAAATGCAATAATGAGAGCATGTTAAACACAATGCTTTCCAAGATGTGCTTTGCACTGAGCTACAGCAATACTGCACTTTAAAGTGGCATTGATGTGCTTGGAAGTATGAGACAGATACTACTTAAAAAGCCATGGTAGGAAACACCACTGTGCCAATGCATCGTTTTTGCAGGGCAACTGCCGTCATTTGAGGCAAAACAGAACAGCCCAGAAACAAACCGTGAACCTGATTATTACCTCTGTGGAGTCTTGACGCACTGGCTTCCTTTAACTAATAAACAGCAAATGGGATAGGTTAATAAAGTTGCAAGGATGACGGGGTTGAGGAAATTTTGGTGAAGTAATTTGCAGTCAGTAGAACCGTCTAGCTTTTACCATGCAGTTGACCAGTAATTGCTACTTCTTCACAGTTAACAAAAGTTCAGTAAGTGGACAATTTAATTCTTCAGCATGTTGTTGTTCAGTCGTTTAGTTGTGTCCGACTCTTCGTGACCCCATGGACCAGAGCACGCCAGGCACTCCTGTCTTTCACTGCCTCCTGCAGTTTAGTCAAACTCATGCTGGTAGCTTCGAGAACACTTTCCAACCATCTCGTCCTCTGTCGTCCCCTTCTCCTTGTGCCCTCCATCTTTCCCAACATCAGGGACTTTTCCGGGGAGTTTTCTCTTCTCATCAGGTGGCCAGAGTATTGGAGTCTCAGCTTCAGGATCTGCCCTTCCAGTGAGCACTCAGGGCTGATTTCCTTAAGAATGGATAGGTTTGATCTTCTTGCAGTCCATGGGACTCTCAAGAGTCTCCTCCAGCACCATAATTCAAAAGCATCAGCATAAAAGTAAAGGGACCCCTGACCATTAGATCCAGTCGTGGCTGACTCTGGGGTTGCGGCGCTCATCTTGCTTTATTGGCCGAGGGAGCCGGTGTACAGCTTCCGGGTCATGTGGCCAGCATGACTAAGCCGCTTCTGGCGAACCAGAGCAGCGCACGGAAACGCCGTTTACCTTCCCATCGGAGCGGTACTTATTTATCTACTTGCATTTTGACATGCTTTCGAACTGCTAGGTTGGCAGGAGTCAGCATAAGGTACCAAGCCTCAATGCATTTTGAGCTAGGACACACTCATAATTATTTATTTATGAATTAAATTACACCAAGGACAGGCATAATTTGAATTAATGCAAGTATTTGCAGATTAATCATAAAAGTATTAAGGATGTAAAGATGCATAGTACGGACAATATGATTTCCTCAAAGTGCATGAACTTTTTGCAAAAATCTGGCTATCTCTGGCTACTAGTTGTATATTTGAGGTGTGGGTTGGCTCTGTGAAGTTTGTTCGCACTGGTGTTTCCGTGGAAATGGAGTCAAAGCTACCTCAGCTCTTAGCAACTTCCCCAGGAGGAGATGGATGCTTGCTGGCAGATGGAGGTGTCAAGAGGCTGCACCTTGGCCAGAGGTGTTAGGCTAGGGGTGTCCAATGTTGCAGTGCAGGACACTCCTCTGAAAACCTGCTTGCTACATCACACTGTTGGCTCATGTTAAGTTTGCAGACTACTAAGACCCCTGTATCACATGGACTACTGGCAAACCAGGAGTCCCCCATCTTATACTGGTGCAGCTGGTTCTTCTTGTCTAAGTATAGAACTTTACATTCATCCCTACTGAAATCATTTTGTTAGTTTTGGCCCGGTTTTCCATGTCATCTTGAATCTCTGGGGCATGTCATATGCAAATTTAATGCGCATCCCCTCCAGTGTCTTTTGACACTGAACAAAAACAGGCCTAGGACAGAACCCTGAGGCACCCCACTTGTCACTTTTTCCCAAGATGATGAGGAACCATTGGTGAGCACTGTTTAGGTTTGGTCAGCCAACCAGCTACAAATCCCCGCAACAGTAACTTGGTCCAGCCCATATTATACTAGCTTCTCCGCAAGAATATCATGGGGGGTTTTGTCAAAAGCCTTATTGAAATAAAGATTCACTACGTCCACAACATTCTCCTGATCCATCAAGCTTGTAACTCTATCAAAAAAGAGGAAGAAAAAAAAATGAGATTCCTCTGGCATCACCTGTTTTGAGAAACCCATACTGGGTCTTAGTAATCACAGCAACTTTTCCTAGGTGCTCAGAGACTGACTGTAATTATCTATTCTAGGATCTTTCCTGGTATTGATGTCAAGCTCAATGATTGGTAGTTAGCTGAGTCTTCTTTTCTCCTTACTATTCCCACTTCACTTACATATTTTTTCCAGTTATGATTACTGTTATGATTAAACACATAATTTTAAATGTTTATCTGAATTCCTTATGCCTATGATGAGGGCTTTGTCACCTGTCTTATTAATATTTTGGCTTGTTCCTTTGAGACCTGATCTGAGTGTTTTACTCTAGCTATATTAGCTTTTAAAACTACTGATGTTTTAAAGGTTTTATACCCACTATCTCTGTTAAAGTTACAATTACAGTGGTACCTCTGGTTACGTACTTAATTCATTCCGGAGATCCGTTCTTAACCTGAAGCACCACTTTAGCTAATGGGGCCTCCTGCTGCTGCGGCCACATGATTTCTGTTCTCATCCTGAAGCAAAGTTCTTAACCCGAGGTACTATTTCTGGGTTAGCGGAGTCAGTAACCTGAAGCGTGTGTAACCTGAAGCGTATGTAACCTGAAGCGTATGTAACCCGAGGTACCACTGTAGTTGACATTGATACAATGAGATGACACACACTTTGTTCAAATTGCTTATCATTTGTTCAAGTTGCTTATCATTTGTTCAAATTGTTTATCATTTGTTCAAAATGTGTATCATTTTTCATTCCTCCAGAGTTCTAAAACATAGATGCTATCATTTATACAACAATGTATGAATGGTGATCAGTAAATATTATGAGCTGTTTATGCATTCAGGGGTAATCAACATGGTGCCCTGCAGGTGTTGCAGAATTACAATCCCATCATCTCCAGCCAGCATGGCCAATAGTCAGGGATAATGGGAGCTACAGTCCAAGAATATCTGGAGGGCACCATATTGGCTACCCCTAGAATCATATCATTCAATTTTCTATAATTATTTGCTTTAGAACTGTTTATTCATTTCGGTATTCTTTTTTCAAATAGGTGTCATTTGTTTTAGCGCCCCTTTGGGTGCAATATGCCAGGCATTCTTTGCTAGATAAATTACTTGCAACAACTTTCCAAAGCCTGTCCATCCAGTTTTGGGGTAGTTTTGATGCTGCCCACATTCTCCCCTGCAGAGATTAATTTCTGCCCAAAATTTCCAGATTCCAAATCCTTCTCTGATGCAGAAGTCAGAATCACTCCCAAATTAAATTATCACTTGTTGAGTATGAAGTCGGGAGGTGGAGAAAATGTCAAATACTTGCCAAATACAAACCCATTCTAAACTAAAAGATCTGAGGGTTAAAAGGTTAGTTTCTCAGATTTTCCAGGGCAAATAAAGTAGGCATACTATTCACATGCAACCCGGCCAGTACACTCTTGTGACCACACCCTGTAGATGGGGAGGCAAAATGTGGAATACAGTCCCACACCACACAAATTAACAAGTAAATCTCCCAGTGATAAAAATGGTTCTGGCCTGTGCCTTTGCCCCACAAGAAAGGGAAAAAAGCAGGAACCTGTTCTAACCTGCCTTGAAATGAACACCACAAACACAAAGCACACTTTTAAAAGTGGAGGGGGGACGATGACTCTCAGCCTGTATGCAGGGCACACAACACTAAGCTTTCAGTTATGTTTAAATCAGCAACCACTGCTTGAGGAATTTCATTGCTAAGGAAACCATACTGGCACGTAACCAACATGGCTAATATGCCAGAGCCATTATTGTGTCAACTATAATGTTCATTACAGAAAAGATCATGGCAGGAAGGGCTTTCCTTTTTTTCCGCTTTCCTTTTTCCAAAACCAGCTTCTCCAAGTTTCAGAAGCATTCTGTTTAAATGGTACATGTCAGGATGTGGCAGGTTTTATGTTTCTTGAAAGACTTTTAAAACAGCAGCTAACATCAAGATAATGGGTGGGAGGTATTAAGCCAGTGTGTGCACTCCAGTAAGAGTATGGTCAAATTCGATCATTTCAGTATGCGCTCTGTATGAAAAGTGATATGAAACGCAGCTCATACCCAGTGAACTCTACCATCAATCAGGTGAAATGTTAAGAAATACTACTTGGAGGAGACTGTACTGTATACTTGGTTCTAAGCAGACTGTCCTCTACCATGCTGCACTACAGCCATAACAAAATGTAAAGGGATGCAGTTTACATCAGTGGAGGCAGATTTCAGGATTATAATAATAATAATATTTTTTGTTATTTATGCCCTGCCCATCTGGTTGGGTTTTTCCAGAGACTCTGGGCAGCTTACAGCATAAGCTGTAGCATCTACTTTGTTTTTACCAAAACCCGAATCAGTGTCTGGCGCAAGAGGCCTACCCTTATAATTATGATAGTCCTTTTGAATCAGGTATGGTCACGGCTGGCATACTAGCCAGAGCTTGGAAAGGGCACTCCTCGCCACCAACACCTCCTGCATATTCAACAGGAGCGACAATAGGTCATGGAGACCAACAAACTACAAACCTGATCTTTTATGGAGAGTGCAACTGTATCTAAGACAGGCTGTAACCCTAAACCCTAATCAGAAGATCTATCAACCATCAGTATTACATCCATCTTGTCTAGATCAAGTTTCAGCTAATAGCCCAATCCAATCCTTCAAAGCAGATAATCAAGGGTCCAATACTTCCACTGTCTTCCTAGGATCGGTCATATATGTTTGCATAGTACAAACATATTGATAATACTGTGGGTCAAATTTCCAGTTCACTTCTTCTAGTGGTTTCAAAAAGATGTTGAACAACATAGAGGACCAGATGAAAACTTGTGAAACCCCATAGGTCATGGGGTTTCCCACTGCGAAAGACGAGAAGTCCCCAGTACCACCTTCTAGGTTATATCTTGCAAAACTGACCAGAGGTAGTTCAATATCACAACCTTAACGGTCAGCTCCACATGGCAGCCCAGACTGATACAATGTTCAATGGTATCAAATGCTGCTGAGCAGACCAGGAGAACCATCGGGGTTGTACTCCCTCAACCATTTTACGCTGAAAGCCATCCCCTAAGCCAACCCGGGCAGTTTCAGTCTTGAAACTAGGCTGAAAGCCAGGCTAAAAGGAATCTAGGATAGTCAATTTCATCCCAGAATCCCTGGAGTTGTGCCACCACCACATGTTCACAGATCTTGCCCAAAAAAGTACTGTTTGATACCAGATAATAGTCATTCTGCATGTGCCAGTTCATTAAAACATTATGCAAAATTATGCCACTTGGAAGCAACTAAAATCAAGGCAACCCTAGCTATCCAATTTGGGATCTACTTCCAATATGCCCATTGGCAGAGAACAAATTGCCCACCACTGCTGCAAGGCAAGGCATTAGTATCTTGGATCTGCTGCAGAGACAAGTTTTAACTGCTGCTTGAAGGAGACTTTAACAGAATACTCTAAATAAATTGCAGCTTCACAAACAAAATCAGCATGCCCTTTTAATATGCCAAAGAGAGGGCCATCTGGTTTCACTTCAAGCTGTATGCTGAATGTGGCAGTATTCTTCATCGCAACAGCTGTCCCCTGCCCCACTGTATCTCTAGAAACAGTGCATCTGAGGATTTATTTTCATTCGCTCTCATTAACACATCCACATTATCAAAAAGCTGTGAACAGCAATAGAAGACATCTTTGCTATGCAGCCACCAAGCCCTGAACTGTACTGTACTTTCCACCCCCACCCCCGTATTGTGGAACATTTAGGAATATACCTTTGTCTCAGTCCTCTCACCTCTTTGAAAGGTGTCTAGCTTCCTACCACCAGAAGAGATTCTATGGGTAAACAACTGTGGATCAATCTAATTGTAAGCTGTTCACCAGTTCCTTTGGTGAAGAGGAAAGCAGGGAATAGGTAAGTTGAAGATCTATTCTTATGGGTCCCAGGAATAGTATAAATAAATAAAAATTGAATAGACATTCAGTAAGGCAATTTGGTGGTGTTGGGGGTTCCAGAGTGAAAACAGACACAACCCCCCCACACCCTCAAGGGAGATATTGTGAGCCCCCAAAAGACATATGTTTGTGGGCTCTTCCTTTTCTAACCCCTTGATTTCATCAGGCAAACCTGGCACAGCTACTGAACTAAAACAATACACAAAGCAGCATTACTATTCAGTATAAATTACTGCACTTCTTTGATTCCACCTTGAATTGTGGCAAGCAAATAACACCCCACCCAGCATTACAAGACACAATGACGCAAGCATCAGAGCAAATGCAGAACTGAAAACAATGAGAGGTTTTAGCATTCCCTGCAAAATCAAACAAAGGACTAGATCTGGAACTGCAACTTTTAACACTTAGCATTGCATACTGCTTTACTGGAACTGCTCAGATGAACCTCTTATCACTGGGTTTCAGTGATATGTTAATTTATCTTCCTCTTAACCCACTGTCTAAACTAACAGAATCTGGATCTGGGCTGGTTTTAACAATCCCAATAAACGCAACATTCAGCTCAATTATACAATGCCCCCAAGCATGCTTTATTACTTTAGCAAAGTACTAAAATGTATAGAACCAAAGATAAATAGGCACATTTTAGTCTCAAAGTTATGTCTTATGCAAATTCACATCTCTAGGAGACCCAAGGCAGTTATGGAACAAGAGTTTTCTTATAAATCTTTATACAGAGCTTCCCTCTAAGAGTCAGAAGGGACAGAAAGTATACACTTCCAACTTCCCTTTGCATTGCAGTTATTTATCAGAAATATATAAAGGCAATTTCTTAGGGCATAATCCAACATTGCACAAGCAAAGTTTGCTTATGCAACCAGACTTCACCTTCCTCTTTTCCCCCAGCAGCTACCATTGTGCCTCCAAAATCTACTCCAAAGGGTTCCAACCCTCCAGAGAAGATTTTGAGAGTCCGGAGAAGGCGTTAGAGAAGGGAGAAGAGGAAAGCCAAGTCCAACTGCACAAGTGGAAGTCCACTGCACTCATGCACTGCCTCTTGAATACAACCCAGAAATCATAAGTATATGCAAATGACATTTTCAGATGCTCTGTGCTACATAGTCCTTCGCCTTCTAGTTCAGATGCTGCTTTTCGTACTTCTAGGCACATGTATCTCATTAACTCCTGGGCTCTGTTTGAGACACAGTGTGGTAAATATTGTGGTGGTTCAACTGGGCGAGGCAAGGCACAGGTGTGGATATTCGGGCCTTTTGGCAGAAGCTTGGACTGCTTTGGCCTCTTGGTCACTGTTCCTTCCCTCAAAGCTCAAGTAATTATTTCCCAACAGAACTATATGGAAACCAGAGTATCAACTTCACTGTGGCAGACCAACAGAAGAGACTCCAGGGCTTAAGCCAAGCCTGGGATATAACCCTGAAAGATGCCTAGTTTCAATTCAGTGAGACCTCAGGGAGAAACAATGACAAGTAATCCCTCTAAGCATGTAGTCCAGACATGCCCACAGTCCGTTTTGGGAGCCTAATCTGGCCCACCGGTCAGTTTAATCTGACCCCTGTGGCAGTTTATTAATCCTTTAAAAAATGCTCAACAACTTTAATCCCCCAAAAAGTTAACAACTTTGGTTGGCCCTTTGGTCGGCCCTCACGGCCCTTCACTTCATCAAATCTGGCCCTCTTTCAAAAAAGTTTGGACACAACTGATGTAGTCCTATGGACATGGAGGCACAGGAAAAGGAACAGCAGGCTGGGTCCTCAACTATATCATCAGAAAAAGGGTCATGGAAGTTAGAGTAAGTTCCTTTTATGACAAACAAGTTCTGCAAGAAGTCTTGATGGATCAAGCTCTTGCACAAAGAATACAGGAAAGCCTAGCCATTTATTTTTCCTTAAAGCACACCTTGAGCTGCTCCTAATATACACCACTGTGTTTGACACACTCATGTTGTTTTGTAACACTGCGTACACAACAGAAACATACTATACATGGTATGATTAGGACTGCACCAGTATGACCAAGACTGCACTGGCTAAAGTTTAGGATTGGGTATTTTTAAAAAGTGACATGTAAACCCAGAGTTATTGGGAAGTTAAAATGAGAGAACCTCACATCTGTAGCGAGAGCCCCTAAAAAGAAATTTGTGATACACAGGTAACAACACATTATAAGGAAACAAAACAACAGATTGGGTTCTGGAGTCTAGATATGCAGGACATCCCTGGAAGCACAGAAAACTGATGGATAAAATTTCTAAGATGTATAGTATGAGAGAATGTATAAGATGAGAAACTCAAAATCTAAGGACTGGCTCTTTTTGTTTAGATGACAGACCAGCTTGAAAAATAAGCATCATTTATCACAGCACAAATTTAAACCACCTGAGGTGCTTCAAATGTGCATGTCTGAGATTTTCAACCTCTCTTTCAACAACAGCCCACTGCCACTACCCAGGATCCTATAGCGCAGGTATGGGAAACCTGTGACTTCAAATGTTGTTGGACTACATCTTCCATCAGTCTCAGCAAGCATGGTCAGTGGTCAGGGATTATGGGAAAAGCAGTCCAGCAACATCTTGAGGGCCAAAGGATCCTCACTTGTTGGAAAGCCACACCATATGAGACACCAGTGCAAGGTTTTCATTCTAGTTTTCCTTGAAAATACCTAAAGGCAGCATGAAGAAGGACTGTCCCATTTTATTTCCACAACTGGTGAAAATAGGTAGGTAGGCTGGCAGGTAGATAATTTTCCTTAACAACAGAGAACGAAGCTTGAAGACTTCCTGATTCTTTACAACCCAATTATTGGCTAAGCCAAGTGAAGCCTTTGATTTAGCTTGCCTGTTTCACATTCATATCAGGCTGAAATTTGATACATACATTCAGGACACAATTCTATCTTTCAAGTTCAGATAACAGACCAACTCTCGCCTGTTTTTAGCGCAACAAAAATATTGTAACACTACATCTCTGGCTGAAGAACCAGAATGGCATTTGGTATGCTGTTTGGGACACAATTCTCTATTTCAAGTTTGAATCCCAGTTCCGAGTCCCATACCCATTTTCAGTAAATGAAATAAATCAAGGGGTGTCAAGTATTGTGATCTAACGGTTCCATGAAAAATGAGTGCATGAAAGGTTATTGCAAGTGTGTTTGTAAAAGGGATATTCAATTTGGTTACGAAACCTAGCCAGGGACTTTATAACAGGCTGTATCATCTGCAAGCCATTCAAATACGTTGATAAGTATCTACCACATGTCCATGTCAAAACAGAACTGTATTGAGCTCTAACTGATAAAGATTATGATCAACCACTCATTAAACTCTATTAACATATTCGGAAAGCTGTTGAGGATTGGCTTTACCCTGACTTGCAACAGTCGTCTATTTTTTCCCCCCAGCAGCAGTTGCAGTCCAAGTGAAAAAGCTAGGTAGGAAACCAGTAGATGAAATTCACAAGTACTACCCTGATTCCCCTGAGTTTTAATTAATTCATGGCTCTTCTGTAGGGATTTAGACATACTAGCTAAGGGGGCCACAACAAAAGGTAAGAGGGCCAGGTAACCTCTGGACACTGAGTTCTCATGGACCCAAATTTGGAATTAAGTGTTGAAGAAACAGAATGCAGCAGAACCAGCACTGGATTACAATTGCCATCTGCACTCATTAATTTAAAGGTAGAAAAAAATCCATTTATTACCGTAAGTTTTGTAAATGGCTGATGATACTGAAAGTACTGAAAATGAATGCAAACAGGCAAACTGGGGTAACAATAAATCAGAGGTGGTTTTTTGTGCAAAACCCCCCGAAAAACCTGAACAGTTCCCGATGCCCTAAATTGTTCAAAATATTAATTAGCATGTTTTATATGCTGTGGAAATAGTTCCATTTTTCCCTCAGCAGCCTAAAGTATTGAACTGAAAAATTTACTTACATGAAGCTGGGGCAAATGGAATCACTGTAAATGAGTTGTATAAAAATGAAAACAAACCAAAGCTTTACTTGGTCATTGCTATTAAATAACTTGTAATGTCTTAAAATATGCAGGTCAGAAGCATGCCACTTCACTTACATTGTTTACATTTAAAGAAAAGCGCTGGAAACTATTAATATGCTAATCTTAGCCAAGAGATCTACATGACATAGCACTGTTCACGAATCCACTCCAGAGTTTAGCTTTCACCGAGGTATGGGAATGGAAAATTTTCAGAGGAGAGAGAGAGAGAGAGAGAGAGAGAGAGAGAGAGAGAGAAAAGAGAACAGTTACGAAAATTTTCCATTACAGAAAATTTTCCGCTCCACATCACTGCTAAACACACAGAGCAGTGTCTCATTTCTCATTAGGAGCTAGAGAGAGACTGGAAGGCTTTTGTATCGAAATCAGTTCAGTTTTTGAGAGGATACTTTGTGCTTTTGGACTGTATTTTGAATTAATCATCATGCCTAATCAGAAAAAAACTGGTGTGTGGCACCACTATATAGAAATCATTGAAGGAAGGAAGAGAGTTGGTCAATGTAAATACTGTGGCCAGACATACGCGAATAATGCAACCAGGATGAAGAGGCATCTGACAATATGCAAGAATTGTCCGGAAAGAATACAATCCTCATACAAGAAGCTACTGCAGTTAAGTGCTGGAACAACATCTGGGAAAAGTCTACTTCAGGAATTAATTGTAAGTAAACCAACTAATATACTTAACAGCAATACAGACTTGTACCTCTAGCAAATTATTTCTTAAAACCAGAAAGTGCTTTACAGTAAAGTTGACAAGAGAGCTCTAGATTTAGAGTAGGCTAAAAAAAATCCTTCTCTCCCCTCCCCTCCCCTTTGTTCCAGGAACTGGGTAACTCAAGTGAAACAGGGAATTTGCCAAACATGAAAACTGAAAGTGTTGAGCTGCCAGCTCTGGGGAAGGGAGAAGCAGCAGGACCATCTTTTTCAAGGTCAGTGACACAAGATATGCCATCTGTAGGTAGCCACTCAAGACAATCAGATTTTTTAGCAAACTTTGTGGACAAAATGTCAAAGGAAGATCAAGAAAGAGCAGATGAGACGTTAGCTCGAGCTATATTTGCAAGCAGTACGTCTCTTTCCATAGTTGAAAATCAATACTGGAAGGATCTTTACAAGCTGATTCGCCCATCATATAAATTGCCATCCCATTATCGCTTAGCACATCCTCTTTTAGACAGAGAGTACAACAGAGTTCAAACAATGGTAGCTCAAAGGATCAGCCGAGCAGAATCGCTGACACTCATGCCACAGAGGTGGACTAATACACAAGGAAATTCTCTTCTCAGCATTATGTTTGCAATACCTGAAGCAATATTCCTCAAAGCAATTGCTACCAAACCTTCTCATCATATTGGTGAATACATAGCCAACATACTGGGTGAAGAAATTGAAAGTGCAGGTCCACCCAGGGTACAAGCCCTTGTAACCGACAATACGAGTAACATGAGAGGCGCAGGGGAAATATTAAAGTCAAAGTACCCACACTTAATAGTATTTGTCTGTTCTGCTCACGGGTTGAACCTTCTGGCAAAAGATATCTTAAGTGTGAGTACGATGAAAACAATATTGGCAACCGGCAAAGCAATTGTGAAGGTATTCAACAATCACCCAATAGCTAATCAGGCACTGAAGAAATTACAGAAAGAGAAGCAGGGGGAGGAAAGTGCCCTTTTATTGCCATCAGAAACTAGATGGAGCTCAGCTACCAAGTGTTTAGAGAGCCTACTGCATACAATGAACTGTTTGCAGCACGCTTCAACAGAAGAAACGGTATCCCAGATTATTCCTCAGAACATTCGTAAGCAGATTCTTGATGACGTGTTTTGGGTTAAAGTTCAAGATGCATACAATTTGCTACTACCAATTTCAGAGGCTACTAAGAAGCTTGAAGATGCACCAATCCTTTCAAATATTCCAGAGATGTTCAGAAAGCTGAATGAAAATCTAATTCAGCTTTTGCCTTCTTCACCTCTCTCTAAAGAAGAGGCGGAAGTAATAAAGCAAGGATTTACTAAAGTATCTGAGATATGCTCCCATCCAGTTCATCTGGCAGCAAATCTACTGGACCCTCAGCACTGTGGACAACATTTATCAGAATCTGATATAGCCACTGCTCTTGATATAATTATGGAACTAGCTAAGAATATCCCTAACATTAATGAAAGAGCTGTGATGGCAGACATTGCCGAATATCGTGCAAAAGAGAAACTTTGGAGCCAAGACATTGTATGGCGGGCATCTGAGGCTGTTTCTCCCCTCACATGGTGGAAGGGATATTGTAACACCCGGCAATTGTCCAGGATTGCTGTAAGGATCTTCAGCATTCCACCAACAGCCACTTCCTGTGAACGGAAATGGAGAACTTTTGACGCAATCAAGACAAAGAAGAGGAACAGACTGACAAATGAACGCACTGCTAAGCTTGTTTCTGTTTCTCTCTTGCTGCAGCAGGAGAACCAGTTACAAGCACAACTAGTGAACAGGATGAAGTGTGATAAATTGCCTATAGACTCGTTGCAGATTAAATCATTGTTCGGTGAAAGAGAATGTGGCTCAACAAGTTCTGAGTCAGATTCACCTCCATTTGGAGTGGAATTCACAAGAAGTGAGAGTGCCTCTACAGACAGTGAAACTGAAGGAGCCCCTCAATGAAAGTAGATCGAAGGACTACAGGGACCTATCATGCACAGCTCTTGGTGGAACAGTTTTCTCTACATTCATGATTTCCTCCTTCAAATTTAAACAATGTAAGGGAAGTCAATACTTTTTAGTTCTTGATGTCTAAAAATATTTACAACTACCCTAATCAAAATAATTTCCAGGTAAAGCTTTGGATTTTTAGATATATAAATAAATAGTCTGTATTAAATATTTTTCCCTAAGTAAATATTGGAAAATCATTTGAGTTGTTCATAAAACATTTAGTTCTGAAAAGAGAAGTGTAATGTCTTCTGATTTCTGGAGTCCATAAGGTGTGGAAACAGCTTGTTCCTGATGGGCTCTCACTTTCCTGGAAAAGATACACCTGTAGCTTTGGATTGCTCCTAGATCCAACGTTATTTCTGGAGATTCGGGTAACCTCAATGGCAAAAGGTGTCTATTTCAAGCTACACCTGGTTACCTAGCTATTGGACAGAGATGACTTGACCACTGTACTCCACCCAGCTCTTACTGATGCGTTTTATGTTTTTACTGTAATATTGTGGTTCTTTTAGCCTGTATATTGCCTTGTGATGTTTTATATGAAAGTGCAATTTATAAATTTTAAATAAAATAAACAGAACTCTAACACCGGTTGGCAGTTTGTTTCCAGAACCCAATTTAAGGTGCTCACATTCATGTTTAAAGCCCAGCATGACTTAGGCCCCAAGTATCTGAAAGATGACCACCATCCCTACTTTTTTAAAATTAGGATCAGCAGAAGCAGCTCTCTTCATAGTTCCACAACTCTCAGAAGTGCATGGAATGATGGCTTGGGAGAGGGCTTCCTATGTGGCAGCCTCTAAATTGATGGACTTCCTTTGGACAGAGGTGCATCTAGCATCTTCATTGTATAGCTTTCTTTGAATGATGCACCTATTTACACTGGCCTTGGATTCTTAAGGTATTTTCCCCACCACTTTTACTTAATTTAAACTGTCATGTTCTGGCTAGAATGGTTTTATCTGTTTTTTATCATTTGAACTACTATATCTGTTTTTATAATTGTATATTATAAAGTCATCTTGAGACCTTATGGTAGATCAGATGCCAAACTATTAAGTGCAACGGGGGAAATTCTGATTCAGTTTTTTCTGTAAAACCCACATCACTGTCTTCATTGCTGATCCTAATACCCATGTCAGGTAATAAATGCAAAATAATAGCCTGATAATAATACTAGCCATTCTCATCATTAAACTCTGAGGACACTGACCATCTTGTTCTTTTTTAATGCTTTGAGCCAGTACAAGGGAATCTTATCACAAAGACGCAATGTGCAGGAACAGACAACGAGATCTGAAATAGTTTTAAAAAATAAAACCTCAATGCTTTGAAAGTGAGTTAATACTGAAAAGGAACATCAATAATGGAGTAAATGAAAACAAAAGGTGAGAAGTAATTGAGACCAAGATACTACTAAGTGTTGCCAAAGTCACATGAACAGTAAAATCCATCTTAACATAAAAGCTGATCTTGAGTGTTTTGTACAACAGTTTCCCAGTCTGTATTATGCTAGCTGTGGCTCATATAGAACATTATTATGAATGTCTACTTAGAAGTTAAAACCCCATGGAGTTTAATGGGACTTATTCAGAAAAGTGTACATCACCAATATATTATTGAACTGGTTCTATCGACTCTACCCCAACATTAACTATGACATTGTCTCATGACGAAAATAAGAATAGTTGAAAACAGCCAGGCTGAAAGTAATTGAAACAAAAGGCTTTCAGGAAGAGCATCACATCCCTAATCAGAACACTGAACAATTAAGAGGAAAGAGAAACAAGGTGCTGTATATATGCAAATGGATTTTGAAATGTTTAAGGTTATCCTCTGTGGGTAAATCTACACACTAACGTAAACCCACACACTGAGTCATGAAAAGCGACTCCGCTCTAAACATACAAGGTCTTCACTCTTCCATGTACTGTAAGTGAAATATCTCTTTTCTTTACTGAAAGTGTATCTGAAGTGTATCTGAAGAAGTGTGCTTGCACACGAAAGCTCATACCAAGAACTAACTTAGTTGGTCTTAAAGGTGCTACTGGAAGGATTTTTTTTATTTTGAAAGTGTAGCGTCACAGAAATGCTAAGGTGAGCAAGTGTAAAGTATGAGCAAGTATAAAGCACACGGGATTATTTTAATTGAGGTACAAGAAAATAAGGTGCCTACACTGAGAATGGTACTTGGCTATCTAATGGTTTTTTGTTGCTGACATCTGTGTGTCTTGAGCGACAATGAAGTGCGCCTCAGGGACTGAAGACAAACTGCTGTGTTAGCAGCCCCAAAGTGACTTCCCTGGGGCACAAGCCTGAGCAGTGTGTATGGAGGCCCTGGGCTGCCCAGACAACAAGAACCCCACCCTTGATCTCACTGATGTGGTCCAAAGGAAAGCAGTGAGGAGGGAAGAAGCGAGGAAGGAAATGGCAGACAAACTGAGAAATGGAGAGATGGGCACAGGAAAGGAGGTTAGATACAGAAAACTGAGCTGTACCGGGCGTAAGTATTTAGTATTCCCTTGATTTTCTTTGATTGCATAGCCTAAGCAGACAGGACTAAGCAGACAGACTTCCTCACAAGGCTTTCTGCCTGAGAATCCCTCTATCTAGGCTGCCACCTGATCTCCCTGACAAATGAATGGTGTTGAGAAATAGGCTCTTTCTGGCACCCAATAGGCAAGTTCTCTTTCTCTCTCTGCCATCCAGAGCGTACCCCCGTTAGATTAGAATGCTCCTTTTCCACAGCGACTCCAACTTATTTTGTAAAGTTTTGCTCATGTCCACCCACAATCCTCCTGATGCCAGCCTCTGACCTATTACTATAGCCTGACACTGTCCTAGATGAGAGCTAGGAAGCAGCTGCGCACTGCAGCCAGTTATCAGATGCTCCAGCACCACTCACGCGAACAAGAGGAAGGCATCAGCAGGCTTGGAGAAGAACAAAGAATATATTTGGGGGGGGGGAATCTAAGCGGGGCCCCAAAACAGCCCAACCGGAGGGTGGGGCATGGATGGAAAACAGTATGTGAAAGAATGGAATGAAACAACTGGAATCCTGAACATCAGCATGCTACACTGTGACATTTTCTTGCAGGTCTGCCTTGTTCTTTACAATCCACATCATCACTCAGATGGGTGAACACCTATCTCCCGCTAAAATATGACACTCTCTTTTTTTGTTGCAATCAATGTGTGTTGGGGAAAGTATAATGAATCACAAAAGTCATCCTACTCATAATGCTTTCAAAGGCCAACAAGAGTGTAGCAAATCTCAAAAATCCAAGTGTGCCAAACAATGAATTGGACTGACAACATAACACCTGCTGAAACCTTTCTGTGACCATTGTTCTCTCCCAGTAACTGTAGAAAGCCCACATTATAATTTGGGCTGGGGGGGGAGAGAGAGGTTCAGTTGCAACAGCTGAAAATTAAATTCCTATATTGCCCATTCCACCCCAGCCAAGGCTATGATCTCATGTTCCATGTACGCATGTTGTTTCCACTACTGGCTATGAGTTATATGACCCTAATGCTCCCTAACAAGGCCAACAACTGGACGTCACCCCACTTGCATGTACAGAGTTGCATTACTGAAATAAATCAGCATCTGAAGAACAGTACCTTTTCCATCAGGATTCTACTGCTATTTGCTGATATCTGAGGCTGTTTATCAATTTTTAAAGTTCATTGGCTTCAGGTAGATGAGAACTGCTTTGCTATTCCCCTCAGTACAAGCCTACCTTGTGTGTCTTATCTTAAATATTAGATTAAGATTGTTGGAATAGGAACTTTTATACCTGTACAAAGGCCCATGCAGCAATGAATGGTTCTATGACTTGGAGCTCCCAAGCACTCATTAACTATATCACCATTTCAGAGTTCAACTAAGAACTTGCCACTCTCTTTGCTTTGTTTAATCCTAGCATATTTAGCACACAATGACAATCTGGCCTATGAGAATATGCAGAGATGTTACCCACAATAAAAGTTGCACTGAATAATGCATATGCAGCATTATCTCAATGAGCCATATGTGTTGACAACCACGCACTTCCAAAACCATATTCGCAGCACCAGCATTAAGTATCAATATGGTTCTACAGTATATAGATGCTTCACTTGGAGAAATTATAACTATTACCAGCTCTTTTTTCAGCCACACACTTCCTTCTATTGGTCTTTAAAGTGCAGTGCTGACAGCAGTAATTTCAAAATGAAAAAGTATTGCCAAGGAAGAAATCAGACATGGGAGGCCTGCAATTTAGATGAAACCCCAGAAAAAGTGAATCCTAGTAACTAGGGCTGAGTACGGCACACTGTCATCATTCAGTCTCGCTGGCATTTCACATATGCTAAATCCAGGTTGTAAGTAAATCCTGCAGAAATCTCAGCGCTGGGGAAAATAATGGAACCCCTAACTACAAAAGGCACTGCAGAACATGTCCTACACCCTGACCTGAATTGAAAAACTGATTGATTTTAATGGATAAGAAGTGCCCCTCAGACTCTCAGTTAACACAGTAATGTGGCAGTCTACAACACAGCCTACAAATACATACACAAAATCAGGAGTCGGAACTAAATATGAGGGACACAGAATCCTGAGTAGTAGGTAAGAATGTAAATAAAAGGACTGGGCGCTTCGACAAAGCACACAGTACTGCTTCTATACATAACATGCCCTAATGTAACTTTGAGGAGGGAGGTGTGTAAGGGGCTTCTTCACACACACAAATTACCCACATGTCCAAGGATAAGTGACTCAAATTTGCTGTTCAGTTTGTTGTTTTCATGAAGTCCAGTACTGTATTGTTTCTCCTTTCACCAAGAAGTCCACAGGGCTTTTTAAATTATTATTTACAACAGTGTTTCTCAAACAGTGGGCCTTGGGCCACTTTCAGGGAGGTTTCAGTATCATAGCCTGCCCAGTGCCTCCTCATTGGCCTGCTCTGACTCCTAGCTGCACCACCATTATGTGACTGGTGGGCCTCCGTCATTTTCAGTCATTTCAAGGGGGCCCTGGGGGTAGGAAGTTTGAGAATTTAAAATACCGATAGCCCACTTTTCCGCAGAGCACCACACTACACAAGGTACACATTGTAAATTCAAAACTAAGAGCAGTCCAAGAGACACTTTTACTCTCGTCTCCACACTTTTACTTTTGTCTCTTTCACCCCATGCGCTGCTCCAGGGGTTCTCCTGACTCTCCACAGCAGACCTGGAGGAGGCACAGGGCACAGGCAGGGGAGGTGGGAGGTAGGAAAGCCCTGTTGCACTAGCGGGAGCTCTTGCACAGGATTACACTAGCATGAACCCAGGCCAAAAAAAAAAAAAAATCCCTCTAGATCAGGAATGGGGAACCTATGACTCTCCAGATATGTTTGACTCCAACTCCCATAATTCCTGGCTATTGGCCATGCTGTCTGAGGTTGATGGAAGTTAAGGTCCAACAATATCTGGAGGGTCACAGATTCCTCACCTTTTCTGGACATAGAAATAACAGCATACAGCATCAATTGCAAATATAAGACTTCCCTTCAACATCCCTACTAAATTTTAGTAATATTTACCCACTTATCTCCTCCTACAGAGCTTTGAAAATCTAACCTGATCCCTCAAGAACCAGTTATTATTCCTCATTTGCAAATGATGCTTTGATCTCTATATCTAGAAGAAAAATGTTTAGTTTAGAGCTGTGGCTGGATTGTGAGTGCCATCTGGTTTGCTTTTTGAAAAATTTCCTTTGCTCAGGCTTCAATGTGATAACTGCATGCCTTAACATGTCCCAAACTGGCACATCCGATACTTGTCTGTCTGCTTTATGATTGCTCATGACAAAGCAGCTTGTTTAGCTTACCTGAAACTTTATTTTGTTAAAATATTGGTTAGCAAAATTGTGCAATAGGCCTGAGGCATTCAGCTGCAGAACATACCAGTTTGCATTTAAACCCAACTGTGTGTTGAAGTAAGCTTTACTCTGTTGACTGGCAAGAGTCTCCCACCCCACTCTTCTGAATGTACATTACATTCTACATTACATCCAACAATATTTTAAAGGTTCAGCTGAAAAGCCCTTTGAGGAAAGGGGCTAGTCAAAACTTAAATAAACCACAAGCACTGGCTTGCATGTAAAGCTAAACCAGAATTCTAGCTTGTTTCCTCCCTGGAGGGCTGAACAAGAAGCAGAGGAAGAACAAACTAGATGTTCATCTTAAACCATGCTTGTAAGTCAGTATTTGAAATCCATATACCGTACCCAATGGCATAGTGTGGGTTGCCAACGCCCGGGGCCATGTAGAAGTGGGTAGGTTGGGAGGGAGGACAATGGACAGAGTTCACACACACATACAACTACCTAAAGGTGTCAATGTCACCCAGGAAATCACAGTCACAGAGATAAGAAGAGTTCTGTTGTCTGGAAAGGTCACTTCCTGGTTTGCATGAAGAAGTTGTTTTTAATGGAGCCCAGTGATGGAATCGCACAACTGTATTGAGGCAGCACTGGGTGTTGATATTTTGCACCCCTAACAATTCTGGGCCTGGGGCAATCGCTCCAATGTCCCCCCCCCTCAAGCTACACCATTGCATATATCTACCACTTGGGGCTCAGCCATTTTTTAAGTTTTCAACCTCTTAATGTCTGAGGATCTCTCATCAAAATATATTTACACGACATTTTTAAATGGGGTAAAATTGTACAATTTTCAGTTCTCATGAAAATCACATACGGTGGTACCTCGGGTTAAGTACTTAATTCGTTCCGGAGGTCCGTTCTTAACCTGAAACTGTTCTTAACCTGAAGCACCACTTTAGCTAATGGGGCCTCCCGCTGGAGCACGATTTCTGTTCTCATCCTGAAGCAAAGTTCTTAACCCGAGGTACTATTTCTGGGTTAGCGGAGTCTGAAACCTGAAGCGTATGTAACCTGAAGCGTATGTAACCCGAGGTACCACTGTAATTTCAATGTATCAGGTTTGCCGGGTCATATTCCCTCTGAGAACTCAAAATTCAGAACAGGACTGGGAAGCACTGGAGCATGAGGACTCTGGAGGGAAGGAGAGGGCATGAGACTATGCAGAACAGCCCTCCTGATGAAGCCTCCACCTCTGCCCCTTGGTCTGACAAGGCAGAAGACCCAAGAGCTGGCCCTGCCCAGCCTGTAGAGAACAAATAGGCAACAGGCGTCTCCTACTGTGACAGAGCAGAAGAGGTCTGAGGAGGAGGAGGTGCACCCAGCTATCCCTCTCACAGGGAGAGGCCCTGTATCATGAGAAGGGAGGAGACTTGTTCCCCTTGGAGAAGTGCCCACCTCCAGGCCAGGAGTGATCACAGGAAAAGCTGAGTCTTCTCTGCCCCTGCAGGGAAGTAGGGAAACATGTTGGAACAACGTTGCAGCTCTCACACAGTCTTGGCACTCTTGAACCTTGGCCTTTGCTCTCAGGCTGGATTTATTGCTGCTACTCCGCTGCCTCTGAAGAGCACGCAGATGGGAATCTGCTCTTTCCTACCCAATGAGCCTGAGTCATTGAGGCTGCTTTAATAAAAGTTTACTTCTTTACTCCTGTGCAAACACCTCCATTGTCTGGCTTTGGACAGGATCCAAGACACACTGCCCATCAAGTATGGCTTCATAGCCAACATGTTAGAAAAAATTATAATACAGTATAGTAATTTGCATGGAAACAGCGTACACAAATAATGGAAGCCCTTCTTTCAGCTATCTTCCAAAGTGACCCTGAGGGCTGGATCGAAGAGAAAATACTGCTAGCTACTCTTACAAAAGTGTGACTTCTTAAAGGCGAGTATCAACATTAATAGAAAATTATTAATGCACTCCATCTAATAAACTCCCCTTGCTGTGACTATCCAGTTTTTGAACCTAAAGGGAAAAAAGGGAGCATTCTCTAAGAGTGACAACTGTCTGTTCTGGGTTCGATTTTTGTACTCTGCATGTGTTATTTGCAAAATTGATTTTCATTATCAAAATGTCCTTAGTGGACATAGCTGGAATAACCATCTGAAATAAATGTGCAAGTATTATGTAAAAAAAAACCAACCCTTTATACATTTGTAAAATACCATCATTTTACAGTTTAAGGAAAACCCTTAAACTGAGTTCCTGGCATCAGATACTACAAACCATTCCTTGAACAGCAGGAAAGTGCCACAATTTTAGATTTTGGAACAAGAAGACAATGGAGAAAAAATAACACTGCCACAGAAACCAGTTAAGTCAGGCGCTGGATGCCAGCAGTCCCGCACCTGGTTTAAATTGTCACTCCCTGAATTAAAGTAGAAAGTTCCTCTGTTCTCTTAGTATAGTATTAAAGATGAGTAAAATGAAAACCTATCTTGCACTTTTGACAGGCTGACTGCTGCAAGCATCTGAAAAATGTTCCACTCCAGTACTGTTTATGATATTGCAATATGGCTTCAGTTTGGTCTCCTGTGCAGGTAATCAAAAGGGTTCAGTTGGTCCTCTCAAGGGAGGCATTGTTTTAAGTCCAGAAATGCAGTCCCATCAAGTCAACTTTACAATAGGGTGCCCCTGTAGGAGATGGCCCCTTTAATCAAGTGTCCAAATTTAGCTACACTCAATTGCCACTGGTCTCCACAAAAGAAAATTATTTCTAGCCGGGTAGGGAACCACCCTGCTAATTATTACCTTGACCATACTAGAGAAACTGTACTGCTGTACATATGGATGCACAGGGAGGAAGTAGTGTTTGAAATTAGCCAGGTGCCAGGCGCATTTTGCTACTGGCCAGGGTCCAATTGCGACCATCTAGAGATCTCTGGATGCCAGGTTGGAGACTGACATCTCCATCTTTCTTAAGCAACTGAGCAGAAGAGCTTTTTTACTGCATTTATATCCCAGCTTTTTCTCCAAGGAGAATATAGTTCACCTCCCTCCTCAGTTAACCCCTACAATAATCCAGTGAGGTAGGGTCAAGATGCTGTGACTCGCCCAACATCACCCAGTGAGCTTCATGACTGAGTGGGGATTGTGTTATTTTATGTTATAAAACATAAAGTGTTATAGAAATGAAATGAACAGCAGCAGCAGCAACGATAATAATGATAATAAAATCCCATTGCAAAAAAAGTTTCAATGCACCCAAGTTTTATTTCTTCAGACTGCTGGGGCCCAAGAATTGAATTCTTCGCTCCCTGTCCTATGTTCTGGAGGTCCTTTGTCTACACATTGTAGCCTCCATATATGCTCCCACTTCCTATTTTTGCATTGCAACTTAAATCTTTTTTGACTCACCCTTCCTTCATCTGCATGCTTCCAGCTTCTTGTGTGTATACAAGGTGCTGGTAATTGAGTTGTTATGTTTGTTTAGCTAATTCCCCCCAAATAAGTAGTCAATGCTAATACTTTAATAGACCTCATTTCCCCCAAGAAATGTGTATATTTTGCTGAGCTATTCCCTATTGCAGCGATGAATGTGTATATTTTGATTCTGCGTGTTGAGTAAACATTTTTTCTGTGGCTTGGGAAAGACCTGCTGGGTAAGATCTGCCAAGACTCACTATTGCCATGGTTCAAAGATCCTAATAGACAAGAATCTTAGAACGTGCATAAGGGAAACACAGCTCTACCACGAAGGCCTGTTAACAGTACTGTTTAAGAGTAGCGAATGGTGAATCAAGAGTTAGCCATTAATGCCAACCCTATTACTTCTTCTGGAGGGATGGAAGTGTTAGTAACAGCAAAAACAGTTTTCTGGCCTGCTTAAAAACTAACCAATTTATTATGGCATAATGTGTGTGGACTATAGCCCTCATTATTAGAGGCATGAAACGTTATCCTGAATTATATATTACCATATACAAGCGGGGCGGGGGGGGGCACGAATGCAAACACTGAGGTCAGAGGGAAATGCAATGCAAAAAATATGTAATTAAACACTGATCATTCACGAAACACTTAGCACAGAAATTCTGGCACACAGGTGGTGCTATGGTCTAAACCACAGAGCCTAGGGCTTGCCCATCAGAAGGTTGGTGGTTCAAATCCCCACGACCCGAGGTGAGCTCCCATTGCTCAGTCCCAGCTCCTGCCCACCTAGCAGTTCGGAAGCACGTCAAAGTGCAAGTAGATAAATAGGTACCGCTCTGGCGAGAAGGTAAACGGCGTTTCCGTGTGCTGCTCTGGTTTGCCGGAAGCAGCGGCTTAGTCATGCTGGCCACATGACCCGGAAGCTGTCTGAGGACAAACGCCGGCTCCCTCGGCCAGTAAAGCGAGATGAGCATGCAACCCCAGAGTCGTCCACGACTGGACCTAACGGTCAGGGATACCTTTACCTTTTAAGCCATGACAGTAATGCCCTCTTGCTGTTATCCCATGGTAATATGTGCGGGGGGGGGGGGGGATGTACAAGATGACAATACAAGGTGTTGGAACCAAAGCTTCTCATGCTGGGTGGCTAAACGAAGCATGAAAGTCAACCAGAGCCAAGCAATCCTAACCAAACAAGTAGAAAAACAGGAGAAAGGGGAACTGAATTTCACCAGCACACTTCTCTCTGAAACACAGAAAAACCAGAGGACAAGATAAAATTTCCCTTCGGTTGGTTACTGCTTTTGCCCTCATTGCTGTCCTGCCAGACAAAATGCCCTGAAGAAGTAACATGCTGAACAGAACACGTTAGTTTGATAAATTTAAACGCAGCAGCAGAGACCTTGGTGAATCTAATCTTTGGTGACATGCAAAAGTGGGTAATTCTTTCCATGTGGTTGCCTTTTTAGAAAAGGATACATCAAGGAAGCAGCTTGGGCTACGTTGGTTTCTCATTGTAGAAACATTTTTCTCTGACTTGCAAAAGGTTGACCAGGGAACAACTGTCTGCTTCCTTTCACTCTAGGCACGGATGAAGCTGGACTCTCAGCTTACGGCCTCACCCTAACAGAAATTATCAGCCACTTGTGATGGCAGTCAGTGGGGACAGCAAGCCCTTCTCATTTATGTATTTAACAAGAACAAATATTGTATGAAGGCTTCCCAAACTCAATTAAAACGTTCACTATATTATCAGTAAAAAAAGGTAAAGAGACCCCTGACCATTAGGTCCAGTCGTGACCGGCTCTGGGGTTGCGGCGCTCATCTCGCTTTATTGGCCGAGGGAGCCGGGGTACAGCTTCCGGGTGATGTGGCCAGCATGACTAAGCCGCTTCTGGCGAACCAGAGCAGCACATGGAAACGCTGTTTACCTTCCCGCTGAAGTGGTACCTATTTATCTACTTGCACTTTGAGGTGCTTTCGAACTGCTAGGTTGGCAGGAGCAGGGACTGAGCAACGGGAGCTCACCCTGTCGCAGGGATTCGAGCTGCCAACCTTCTGATCAGCAAGCCTAGGCTCTGTGGTTTAACCCACAGCGCCACCCGCATCCCTTATATTATCAGTAGGTGGGGAGCAAAGAGACACTCTTTCAGAGGGAGGAGGCAAAACGAAGAAAGGCCTCTTGAAACAGTCTGTAAATGTGAACAAATGCCAAAATCTCTCGGGCTCTTGTTTCAGCGAGCCCCCTGCTATCCGAAAAGTGCCTAAAACAGGGATGCACAACCTGCGGCCCTCCAGGTTGTGAGTTGTAGTTCAGAAACATCTGGGGGGCTGCAGGTTGTACACCCCTGGCCTAAAAGGAAGAGTTTTCGAAAACTAGTCACATCATTGACATCATTATGCGTGCCCCTGCTTCACTTGGTATTTTCAGCAACAAGCCGAGGCTGACTGTAAAGCACGGTGGATAAAACAACAATTTTAACCACCACCCCCCAATATAATTTAATGTCCTTTAAAAATAACACTTGTTTAAAATGTCATTTGAATGTAATGCATCATAAGCTAATCCTCTCCCATCCGTGTCACACTGCATGCTGCTTAAGCGGGTGCCCTAAACCTTGGCAGCAGCTTGCCAGGGGGAGGGGATAAGGAGCCAGGCTGTACAAGCAGAACTTCGCATGCAGTTTTTTTGAATCCCTGCCTTAATCTCTTACAACTAAATCCATGACGTAATATCAAGCACAATGAGATAAAGCCTGCTTTTCAAAGCAAAATGAATGCACTCAGGTTTAAAAATCAGAATCCTGAAGTGAAGAATTAGACATATGATCATAGATCAATTACCATACTCATTATTGTGCAAAGTATTTATGACTACCAAGCAAACAGCATGGAGAAATATCATTCTGCCAGGAAACAACCCTCCTTCACTTCTGGAATGTTCTGGGCCCTTAAGTATTTCAAGTGTGTGATCTTGCTTAGCATCCTTGCATGTGCCCTAGTGCCGATGAAACAGACATTCTTAATTCCATAACTGCTTTCCTAAGCAGATATAAATTCTGTTGATCAAATGGCGTGTTCACTGTGTGACCAGAGGCTTTAGATTATGCTCTTGGGCAGTACAAAAGCTCTATTTAGTTGCAAGCAGATATGTTTCATTATAGCAACCAAATTACATGCAAGTTTATTTGTGACATATATGAGATAGGAAGCTGGAAGCTTGATTTACATCACTCTACCCTGCAATAACCTAAAAGTAATCATCCAGTTCACAGATTTTAATCAAACTCAAGTGAGTGTAACTGTGCAAAGAAGTGAGTTTCTATGTCTGCATTAATATGTAAAATCACTTCACTAACCTGGAAGAATATAAAAAATTTGCCAGCCCACATGTTTTTGCAGCCCACTCCCCTGTATTTCCCTGTACTTCAGTGAGGCTTGAACACTGGGGCCGCAAAAGTACCTGCTTTGGTATCAACCGTTTGCCCTATCAAACTGCTACTACCCTGAGCAACTGCTCCTAATAACGTCAGAAACTTTCTAGATCTTAGAGGAAGAAGTCGGGATTCAGGAAGCAGGTCCTCCTGCACGGTAACCTGAGTTCCCAATGACTCTTCTGATGAGACTTGAGAGATTCCTCTCCAAAACATAGGGTTGCCATATTTCAAAAAGTAAAAACTAGGATACCCCAAAAGTTGCTGGGGTTTTTCAGAAGGACATATTTCAACCCTACAAAAACAACTCTGCTTTCCAAAAAGAAGCCCTTGTTGAAGCCCTTTCCAAGGTGCTCCCCTGAACTCAGAACATCCAAAAGCCTCCATGGCCCCCCAAAAGCCCCAAACTGAAGGCCAAGGAAAAATGGATGCTAAAAGGAGGGAAGGGGAGATCTATGGAGCTGGGAGAAAGTGAAAACCCGGCAGGAGTATCGGGAGGGAAGCCACAAATAAACAGACAAGGAAGAACAAAAGAAAAATCCCTTCCAAGATGGCGTTCCTGCCTCTTCTCCTTTGCTGTGCCTGGAGCAGCCAGTGATACAACCTGCAGTAGAGCTGGCAGGACATAGAACTTGAGGGGGTTGTCCCAGTCCCCAAGGTGTATTCTCTAAAAGATTTAACTTCCTGCCAGTGGAGAGATGAATCACATTCATCCCTACAGGAGAATCCTCTGATGTCTTAAGAGGCAGTACCCTTCCTTCACTACTGCCTTTTCCCACTTTTTCATCCTCAACCACTCCAACTCCACATAAACTTATCTCGCTTTTAGTTTATTACTGCAACACTTTACGTCTAAGGGGTGATTAATTTCTGAACTGAGACCACCCGTTATCCTTTCTTTCACATGTTATATTTTACCCATGTCAATGCAGTCCCCAGAGACTGTCAGGTCTCCTTGTGAAGAAAAAGAACAATGTTTTGTGAACCAGTCTTTGTTACCCCTAAATATGTCCTCTTGCACACAGAAATTAGAGCAATTAAAGAGCTGAAAAGAAAGCATTTCTCTCCATTCTTTAAATGCACTGTACAGCAAAAGTTCCAAAGCACATTCTAAACCCTATGTTCTAAACATAGAAACCAGAGAACAATAGATAGTTCAGATTGAGTTGGTCTGAAGTATGATGTCTTGTAACCCTCTTCTGAATCTTACTGGAGAATAAACTCTTGCACTCAGCGCTACAACATTCCCCGTTTCTTGAGGAATTCTGTTCCATTTCTGACCACCATTAAGTAACATCTCTAATGGCACAAAGTACATAAATGTGTGTAATGAAGCCCAGATCTTTTCTCCACCTTCTTCTTAATGAACAGCAGCCCCTGAAGACTACAGTGTTTAGCATAGGAGGGAAAGCACAACCTTTCCACAAGAAACTTTTGTTAAGTTTGTTTAAAATGCCTTTGAATCTTTTCCCCCACTCCCAGAGTTGCATATGTGTAAACACATAGCTTAAAACCTACAGAGAAGAGTAGCTGAGGGAATTTTGAGTGAGAAAATAGCCAGCAGGAAAATTATGCATCCCACTTCTGCTCAGGTTTAGCCTTGTAAAACTATTTTTCATTTTAAATACTTTCAGTATTTTGCAACCAGCATTTGTATATAACGTGTAGCTTGACCATATGAAAGCAAGGCCAAAAACAAAACATGCACGATTGCTGTGCAAGCAGGCAGTGACGCTGCTTGAAGTGCTAATGTCTTCCGTGCCACAAGCTTCATGCTGAGATCTGAAGGCAAGAAGGAAAATTATTCTCTTTAAAATGGATCCATCTCTAAGGGAACACTGAAAAGAGTTGCCTTTGCTGCAAGCTGAATGCAGACCAAAAGGAGACTGCAGAAAGAACTTCCCAGGGACATCTACCACACATATATAATTTGGCTGCACTGCCTAGAATTTAATCAAAGGACTCTGGGCTGCAGCAGAACTATCAGCATTGCCAAGTATCAGCTGACTGAGGAGGACTACACTGCAAAGGGACTGTGCTGCACGTGCAGCTAAAGCCTCTGCAGTTTTTTTCATGCCAGCAGACTGCGCCATCGCAAGTCACCCACAAAGTCCAGCATAACACTGCCAGGAAAAAAGTACAGTGCACCGCAGGGTGAAGACCTGGGCAAGTAATGGCTTCTTATCCTGCAGTTCACAATAAAAATGCAAAGTTTTTACAAACACACACAGAGTGACCAGAAATTCCCATTTACACGATTATGTTTTTATTAGTAAATATTCCATAACTTCCTGGAAATGGGGGAAAGTGAGAGGCAGAAAACAGACACATCCGACTTCAAAGGCTAGATCCAGAAGCTGAAGTTAGTGCAGAATGCTGTGGCACAGTTGCTGACCAGAGTGAGACCCTGTCAGCAAGTAACATCTCTGCTCAGAGACCTGCACCTAATAAGGAGCTACTAGTATTTGTATATAAAGCCCATAACAGCTTGGGACCAGTTTACTTACAAAATTGCTTTACCCCAGACATGCCCACTCAGCCACTTCGATCAGAACAGGCACTGTTACAGGTACACATAATAGTCATCCTCCATTCTTTTAGTATGGCAGCATCCACATTCCCTGCTTATTGACACCAGGATGCCTTCACTGTACTCTTTTCGATGCCTGCTAAGAGTATTTTTGTTCAGGCAAGCCTATCCAGTCATGTAGAAGCTGTCAAGTGTTTTAATTTGGTTTTTAGATTATTATCATAGAATTGTGGAGCTGGAAGGGGCTACAAGGGTCATCTAGTCCAACCCCTGGTTTCTCCCTCTGCAGCAGTGAGAGGGCCAACCGCGATGGCAGTTTCACTCAGTGGTATGAGTCCCTCTGCCTCCTCCAGCGCCCGTCTGAAGCTTGTTTCTCCCTTGGCGCTGGTAGCAGAGGGACTCAGGAGGCAGCGATTTCACCAGCAATATACAGTGGTGAAGCCGTCATCACGGTCTTCCCCTATTATTATTATTATTAATAATAATAATAATAAAAAAATTTTATTTATATCCTGCCCTCCCCAGCTGAAGCCGGGCTCAGAGCGCCTAACAACAGTAAAATGATACCGGTCCTGGGTGATATATGGCTATATAGCGGTACCTTGGTACTCAAATGGCTTGCCTCCCGAACAAATCGGCTCCCGGACGCCACAAACCCGAAAGTAAGTGTTCTAGTTTGCGAACATTTTTCGGAAGCCAAATGTCCGATGTGGCTTATGCAGCTTACGATTGAGTGCAGGAAGCTCCTGCAGCCAATCGGAAGCCGTGCCTTGGTTTTCTAATGGCTTCAGGAGTCAAACGGATTAAGTTCAAGAACCAAGGCACCACTGTATCTCCCAGGCCTACTTCACAGATAGTTCCCAACTTGTGTCTTCTCTATGTCAGTGTCAAGCCATATCAAGAAATATAGACTACTGGCATGAAAACCTTCCATACATCCAGGGGAACACTATGGCAAATACCTGCACTATTAGGCTGCCTTCTATGGAAGCTATTCCACAAAGGGCTGTGGCAGATGCTATAACATACATAGTTGCCCAGACTTAACAAACAGCCATGATGCTGTGCACAAGAAACTCCTGTGTCTGGTCCTATATCCTTACCAATATGTAACACCTCCAGAGACCAGCAGGCTCTGAACTGCTTGGCTTAGTTTTCAAATTTACCATTCCTCAACTAATCACCTTCCATCACCATTCTCCTGCCAACAGTCCCACAACAGGGGTTTTTTGCTCAAAAACTAAAAAGAATACTGCAAACGTATGCATCAACTCTACCCCCACAAGGTTTGAATCCCTAAGAAATCTGACTAAAAAGATATTGCAGAGATCCTAAGTCTTGTGTGAAAAGAATACAAGCCCGACACTATCTAACACAGATTCCCATTTTACTTAATTGTTTGTCAAGCCCCCTTTACAAATCAGATTGACCTCTCCACTCTTGCAGGATATGGAAATCTCAGCCAAGTTCATCATATCTACCCAGACAAGATTAAATCTCTCCACTGCCTGTTTTGTTCCTAAACTTTCAGTGACACTTGCTTTAGCAAGGCAGCAACAATATCTCTTCCTTACACAACCACTGACACTCCTTACTCCTGTCTATATCCAATCAGGAATCAAGTTGCTGGTTTTGGATTCTCAGCCAAGTCAAGATTTAATAACTGAAAAGCCTTTCGAATACTAAATCAAAGAGCCTTAAAATATAGGCTATATTTCACCAGCTACTGCCTTCTCTCAACAGGCAAGCAACAAAAAAGCTTAAGCCAGAACTAATTTGTTACTTTTTATTTTGCTATAAATATGAAAAAAGAACATAAACTTACACTTGCTTTGCATGTTCTCCAACTGAGTTCTATCACCACAGCACCAGTAGTGTTTGAAGACAGAAATCTTAAGTCTAACTAGGATTCAACATACAGCCATTTGGCTCCATTATAAAAAATTCTGAATCAGTTTGGCAGTATTCTGTTTTGCAAAACAGACACTTCAGGGATGTATTTTAAAAGCAAGAGGTAACAAACAATGGGGTAGTACTAGTCCTACCCCAAGCAGACCTGTTCTTTTCAACGGATCTACTCTGGGTATATAATTTAGCTGGATAATAATAATAATAATAATAATAATAATAATAATAATAATAAATTATACGCTGCCCATCTGGCTGGGCTTCCCCAGCTACTCTGGGCGGCTTCCAACAAAATATTAATACAACATGAAATCAGAAGTCTATATTAAAAAAAAATCTCCTCACTGTTTTAATTCAAGTTTTCTAGGTGTATAGCCAAGAAACACAATGGAATAATTTGCTTCTGACTCATTCATCCCCAGTTTTCCAAAGGCTGCTCTCATTTTCTACTGAATTAGTTCCAGGAACAACAACCATGATGTTAAAGCAGCCACTCCCTCTCCTACTTTACCAATATGTTCCTGATATCAGCCACACCTGCATGGTTTCCGCTATGCAACTTATGTCTAAATTAATCATAGTCAAATCAGTTTCCTACTTGGTGGGCCACCTTCAGCAACACTATGGTTTAGAACATGGGTTGGCAAACTAAGGCCTGGGGGCCGGATCCGGCCCAATTGCCTTCTGGATCCGGCCCGCGGACGGCCCGGGAATCGCCGCATGGATCGGTGTGGGGATTCTGATCTTTCAGGCTGCGCCATTCCCCCCCCCCCACACACACACTACAGCAGTGCCTCCTCCCTCCCTCCTCCTGGCTTCTCCCTGCCCTGCCGAGAGGAGGAAGGGGGCTGGGCTTTGTTAAGCTGCAGTTTGCTAAGCGCCATTTTAAGCAGCCCCTCTCTGGAGCCAGTCCTTTCGTGCTGCTCATCGTCCCACCGCTGCCGCCAGCCCCTGCCGCTTGCAAGGCACAGGTAATCAGCCACCAGGGCTCATCCGGTGCTGTGGAGAAGGAAGGGGAGAGTCGTAGGGGGGGATTTCCCCCCCAAAAATATAGTCCAGCCCCCCACAAGGTCTGAGGGACAGTGGACCGGCCCCTTGCCGAAAAAGTTTGCTGACCCTTGGTTTATAACGTGACAGAGAACGTTTGCGACCAGGCAAACAATGATAAATAGTATGCCCCAATCTCATTGTGGCATCAAATAAGAGAATCAGATGTAAGCAAAAATGTATTCTGAGACATCGCCAAAATATGTGCCTCCTGCCTTAGAACGCTTTGTGGCACCATTCCCCATTAATGTATTCTGCGGCCTGGGAAGTGACTCTCACATTCCACAATAGCAACAGCAAAAGATCAATCCACAGACACTACAGGGTAATCAATGTCGAAACCACTCATTCCCTACGCTTTCTATGGTGGCTCATAATGGCCTAAAAATACTGAGCCAGCACTACTAACGCATTACATACTGCGAATGTACAGGAGTGGAGTGCAAAACACTCGGAGTTTATGTTCTTAGCGCAATCACTGAGACTGAACATAAAAAAGATTCTTAAATTAGTATCTGTCCTTGTATTTTACCTTCTGTTGAAGTAAGCCAATAATATTCTATTTTCTGAGTCGTTCGAAACATTATGCTGATGTGCTAGATGGAGTCACGTTTCCTGTTTCCACTGCGATGACAACTTATTGTTTCAATCATCATTCTTGAAAATGTGTACTCAAGAACCAGATTTAAGGTAACAGAGGACAAAAGTGCACATATGTTTTAAGGAAAGCTATTTTGAGAAAGCCTGTCAAAACCTGCTTCAGCTTGGATAAAGAAATAATTCCTGTTTTATCACACATGTGCCTCGGGCAAATACTTAAATGTAGTCTGAAAAGCTAAACTAACTGAAAATTGAATAATCACACAATTAATGTTCATGGGCAGAGCAGGCATCTAAAAAGCAGTAATTACTACAAGCTACACTCTGAATTTTGCAAATGACACTCTTTGGAACAGTTCTGGAAAAGAGGATCAGTTCCGATCACAAGGACCCCCCCCCCCAGATGACCCTCAGGGTCCCTTCCTCTATTCTACAATTCTACGAAAATGCTAACTGTAATCCATCTACCATTCCACTTTTAAAAGGGCAAGGGCAAAAGAAAGGATACATAGGGCAAAAAGTATCACTACACAAAATTTAACTAAAACTGTTGCAATGAAATTGAATAGACTCACACTGGTAAGAAGAACGTCCTAAATGATTCCCACCTCCCTCAAAATTTTCTTGCTTTTCCAAGTGCACTATGATAACGTCAAAGCAGTTTTTATACTACATGCAGTGAGTTTTCAGATGAGGAGACTAGTATCCCAAACATGCAAAAACCTATTCCAACTTTTGCTACTTTAGGATTAATCTACCCTAATTTGAAAACTAGCAACCTACAAGTCATTAGATCCAGTAAATAAACAGTGCCCAAAAGGCAGCCCTGTTTAGGGAAGTTTTTAATGTTTGATGTTTGATCGTCTTTTAAATATTCTGTTGGGAGATGCCCACAGTGGCTGGGGAAACCCAGCCAGATGGGCGGAATATAAATAATAAAATTGTTGTTGTTGTTGTTGTTGTTGTTGTTGTTGTTGTTGTGGCTGGTGTTACAACACTAGAAGGAATGTGCTAAAGATTTAAACAGAAAGCACTAAAGATTTTTTTAAAATCAGTAAAGAACACTTCTTTAAATAAATCAGAATGCAGGACACCAAGCAAAGACAGACCTTTGGTCTGATCTATCAATGCAATTTTGTGTAATTTTAGGTTATTTGTTTTTGGCTGAAGCTTAAATTCCCGGCACCTTTCACCATGAAACAATCCAGGCAAAGTGTTGTCACTTTTATCTGGCAGAATCAGTAATCTTAGATTCTGCCCCAAGAATATAATTCAATTATTTTGTTCAAACAGACCCCAGAACATAATCAAACACCTCTAGATCAGATTTCTGGGCCGATCCCAACCATAATGAGAGGTGGGGGTCCTCTCATTATGCCTATCTCTGTGATCTATGCAAGTGATATAAACCATCTACAATAAGTCTTGAAACGTTTTCCCAACCCTGCCTACATGATCAACTCACAGCAGCAACAAAGCATACTGTAAACAGGAATTTCAACCACAAGCTCTTGATGGCAGGAACTTTCACTTTTCTAAAAGAGGCTGTGCAAACACGGCTGTTGCAATGGTTCACAGAGGTGGAAAGCAGATACAACCGGAATATGAACTTTTCTCTCTGTGCAAGTGTTTGGTGGATCCCCCCCACCCACCCAACATATTCATTGTATTCAAAGAGAGTAGGACAGAAACACAAGGCCTCAAGAAGAAAAAATTGACAGGAAGTGTGCACTAAGGAAAAGTTAAGACTTGGGAGGAGTTGTGCATAAAATATGTGTTAAAATATCTAAACATCTAAGTCTAATCCTAGGAATCCTAGGCAGATTGAAACGATTGACAGGCGATGTCAAATGATGCAATATGACTGGCGAGGGGTGAGTTTGCTTGAAATGATTTTTAAATTCTTACGTGCTTTAGAAACAGTGCTTTTTGGTAAGGTGGTGGCTTGGAGACCCTGAGTCTTGCATGTGCCTCTCACAAAGAAGTTCATTTATTAGCTTCTAAGAAGAATAGAGAAGGCATAGGTGTTAAGCAAACTGCACTGTGTACCAATCTTCGATACATTTTAACATGACTGATGGAACTAGCTTGGAACTGCCTGGAACATATCCTTACCAAGGGCAAATGGGCAATAACTGCCAAATCATGACTTTGCAACGGGGCTACAAGAACATGAAGTCCCTCCTGCAAACAAATTTCCTCTCTACTTCCCTCAGCCAAGGTTTAGCAATACACAGTTGGGTTGAATCCTAACTTCTTGTTGTTGTTTAGTCGTTTAGTCGTGTCCAACTCTTCGTGACCCCATGGACCAGAGCACGCCAGGCACTCCTGTCTTCCACTGAATCCTGCAGTTTGGTCAAACTCATGCTGGTAGCTCTGAGAACACTATCCAACCATCTCGTCCTCTGTCGTCCCCTTCTCCTTGTGCCCTCCATCTTTCCCAACATCAGGGTCTTTTCCAGGGAGTCTTCTCTTCTCATGAGGTGGCCAAAGTATTGGAGCCTCAGCTTCAGGATCTGTCCTTCCAGTGAGCACTCAGGCTGATCCTAACTTACACTTCCACAAATGGAAGGGCTCCTTGTGTCAAGTCTTTTGATCCAGTGGAAGATCCCAATGGAGGCAGTGAATGAAGGTAACTTTCACTGACTCTTCCTCCCTGCAGTCATCCCCTTATCCCAGAGGTTCGCCCAATCCTTTAAATTTTTAAAGGGTGTAAGGTGGGGTATCAGCAGAATTTGCCTCCCATCTCCCACTGGCAGGAGCATTGCCTGACCAGAGCTCTACTCAGGGAATACTGTCATTGGTGAAAACTTAGTCTGTATCTATGCCATGTGCAAGCCCTGTTTAATAGTCCTCTAAGCTCCAATTTGGAATGTCTCTTATATAAACAACATTAAAAGTATGAGAACCACTCAATGCAGCTTTTTTTCTTTTTTTCTTTTTACAGCCTGAGGATATTGTTACTGCCATGGAGTCTAAAAATATCACAAACTGCAAGGGAAATTATAGATTTCTTGCATGCTTCCTATTGTTCACATCAAATCAATAACTTGGATTGAAAAATATTGCTGTGCAAGCAGAACACACTTCCACTCACACAGAGGTTTGGATGGCTGATTTCCCCTCTGAAGTCCCTCAAGAGTCACCTTAGAGGATATCCTAACACCCCAAAGGCAGCTTTTCAAAGGCCACTGGAGGACAGAACTGGTGAACCACTCATACATATTGTGCAAAACAATGCAGTGATAAGGGTAGCAACTTGCCAGGCTTAATGTTTACCAAGGATGGGAGCACAATTTTAATTTTCCTCCTGAGATGCTAGACTGCCTTCACCCAGCCCTGAACAAAACTGGGTTTAAAATGACAATTCAAGAAACCAGTTGAGTAGAAGTGAGAACACACACAAAAGTATGCATTTGCTTGTGCTAAAAGATTTCGGCAGCTCCATTAAAAGTATGTGTCTCTTAAGACACTGCACATATATCACTGCTGTCTTCAACTTTTTCAGACACAAACCTACCTGTAACCCAAACATGTATCTGGGGATATATTTCTTAATTTTTTCCATATATATGTATGCCGTCGCAACTCACTTTAGATCTAGTCATGACCCAGTAGCCGGCCCCACCCCATCAGTTGAAGACCAATACTATACCATAATAAACAAAGCCAAGCACAGCTGAGAATGGGGCTCTCCCAATCACCAAGAGTAGCAAGTGTGCAAGACAAGTCACAGCTCGAAGGTGGCAAGTCAGAGGGCTGAAATTTAAGAATGAATGGGGAATTCATTCAAGATATATTTGTGGCAAGAATGTGTCTGTGCACCAAGCTGGTGCTTGCATTCTAATTCTCAGCAATCCTGATAAACACAGTTTTCAGCAAGATCTACAGTAAACTGTTTTAGCTTGAACAAAGCAATAGAGCCCAGTCACACAGAAATGTGAACTAGCAACAAAAAATGCTTTTTGTCGCCCCGTATCCAACCCAGCATTGAATGTCAGTCCCTAACCACCCCCACCCCGGACAGACACTACAGAAGTGCTTATATTCATAAAGTCACCCAATTTCAACAGCTATGGCTGCCTAAAGCATAAAGCATTATTCCTGCATTAAAACATATGTTTTTCAAGGCAGCTAGCCATCCAGCTGTTTCGACAGCAAGATTACAGAGAGCCTACTTATGTCAAGATGCAATACAATTCCTTGCGTTGTTTTTATACCCTGGGGACATTGACTGGGGAAAGCAGGTTGCTTGATTGCTGTACAAGTCTACAGAAAGAGCCTCATGCTGGTCACTGAGGCAGGAAATTCCCTTGTATTTCCATCATTACAAGAGTGTTTTAGGGTACGCTTGTAAAAGTTCATAACCTACTTACCGTATCTGTTATTATGGTTAAAAGTTAGAAGAACTGGTGGGGAGGGAAGTGAAAATATCCCACACACCCATTCCTTACCAGGATTTATGCTTCACTACAACCCTAGCTTTTTATGTAAACCAGTGGTTTTCAACCAGTGTGCCATGGCACCCTGGGGTGCCTTGAATGATAGTCAGGGGTGCCATGGGCAACACTGACCTCTGTCCTTCTCTTCTTCCCTCCCTCCTAAGATGCCTTCTTGTGTCTCTGCTTCCCAAAGGCATACACAGCTGTTCGTTGCAGCAGCCCTGGCTACAAGCTCCCCAGGCGAATGGTGCCTCTGGGACTGGCCAGAGGGTGCTTCCCAGGCCCCTGTGGGACAATGTGAGGAGGCACCTCTATTTGGGATGGGGGGCAGCTCAGAGACCAGGGGCAGTAGTGGCTGCCTGGAGGACTCTCAAGGTGAGGGGAGGAGGCTGAGGGAACACTCCACAAGGGAAGTTGTTCAAGAATAGATGAGAGGCTGCCAGCTCTGCAGGCAAGGGGTGACATAACTGGGCTCCTGAGCACCACAGGGATGCCGCAGAAAGAATGTAGTCGGTCAAGGGAGCCCTGGACTCAAAAAGGTTGAAAACCTCTGATGTAAACAGCATGTTTTACAATGCCATTAAAGGGGACACCTAAACAGGGTTCCACAAAACCTTGAACAATGCATTCATCATCATTCTTCTCAAGGCTGTGCACCATATTCAAAGCAGTCTGGACACCAGCAACCTAAATATGCGTCAGGCAATAAACAGGACACTGCTGCCTGCACAACTTCTGTTCAGACGTTTTATACTTCCTTCTAACAGATCAACAAAAGTTGGTTGATTTGGGAATTGTGCAGAGGTCACAGGGTTCAAGACATGTGGTCACTGAAACTAGTTATTCAGGGTCATAGTCATACGGAGTTCGCCATAGGAATGCTGCTTGCCCATTTCCTGAACTTTTAGGTACTGTATCATTAAACAGAGGTCTGTTCTGTAGCACACCAATCTCCATACTGTGCACCAGGGCACACTAGTCAATAAAGCTTACCTTGAAAAAAGTAAATCCACCATGTTGGATGTACCCCTCTATGCCTCTCAGAGGAGGGAAGCCCCATGCATCATTTATCCCTGTTGCACGCACGCAATATATGAACAATGTCATCTCAGGAGAGGGAATTTGGAAACTCACATGTCTGGTGTAGCCTTTATACTTACAACGATATAAAGAAGGGTACTGGAATGAAGAACACTTTTTTGTCTTACTTTACTAACATTAATTTACATTAATTTCAACATTCAAATTGTATCTTTTGCACTGCCTTTTGATGCCTTTCCCTCTCCAAAAGTATGCAAAGCACACGTACACACACTCGGCAGAAAATCTCTCGCCATGGGCCAGCCTGCAGACTATCAAAACCACAGTTTAACTATTTTAAAAGTACAAAGCCTAAGCAAATTTTGAGTGCATAGTGCACTTGGTAGCTGCGTAAAAAGACATATGACTCATAAGAGAAGCACAGACAGGACCATAAAACATGACTGGCCCTCAGGACAATGTTGCACTGCCCACACACGGTCAGTTCTTTTGCATGTAAAGAAAATACCAAACTGCATGTCCATGAACAAGGCACAGCCTGGCCAATGCAACCTCTTTTCAGTGACAGGCAAGGAAGTAATCAAGTTTGAACTTATATGAACTGGGCCTGCTGATCTGAGATTCTCATCTACACTAACCTAAGTTGATGTTCTTATAAAAACACCTTTCTCACTCCCTGAACATCATATATAAGTTGCCCAATTGCTCTAGTAAACTGAGAACTAGATTATTTCACATTCTCAATCAAAATGGTTCAATCTTACGACAGAAGGATGCATTTTTCCTCAAGCAGAAAACAAAAATGGTGTATTTCAATATTCCCTACAAAATCTTTTCACAGAAACTACTTTGGGTGGAAGGGCAGATTACAAATCTAATAAATGATTTAGGAATTGTTCAAAAATTGCCAAGTTCTTACACGTAATCAAGATTTCACAGATCAGATTAATATTTTTTAAAACAAGGAATTCTGCTGAATACCAATTTGTCAACACTCGCAAAACGCTACTGGCAATTTCACACAATTGAGTGGCTAAAGTCCTTAAATACTGATTATCTTACCTTCTTCCTTTAACTTGCCAGTTAACACAATAACCAACTCTGATCTCTGAAGACTTAAATCTTCACTTTAATAGTAACAAAGATGCCCAAAACAATCCACATGCTCAATAGTTATAGGCTACCTGCCTTGGAGAAGTCTTGTACATGTTAGCATGTAAACGCAGCCAAATGCAACAGAAAGCAGGCAGGACATTCTTTGCTATCAGAATGTCACAGAAGTTAAAAGCTCATGGTTGCAATACTGGGAAACCTAAACCAAGGAGGTGGGTATGTTTAGCCTAGAAAAGAGGAGACTGAGAGGAGATCGTATCTTCAGATATCTCAAGGGCTGTCACATGAAGGGAACAACCTTGTTTTCTTCTGCTCTGGAGGGTAGGACCTAAACCAAAGGCTTCTAATTACAAGAAAGGAGATTCCGACTAAACATCAGGAAGAACTTTCTGACAGTAAGAGCTGTTTGACAGTGGAACAGTCTCCCTATGGAGGCTGTGGACTCTCCTTCATTGGAGGTTTTTAAGCAGAGATTGGATGGCCATCTGTCATGGATGCTTTAGCTGAGATTCCTGCATTGCAGGGGGTTGGACTAGAGGACCCTCGGGACCCCTTCCAACAGGATTCCTACAAAGACTGCACTGTGAAAGTCACCCCCTCTCTCTTGGCAAGCTTTTCATAAATGCTTCATTTAAAAATTCAGCCTCTAGATGTCAGATGTCCCAGCCGTAAAAACAGGATGATAATGGCACAGAGACGCCCATGATAGAAATGTAAGAATATGTTTCGAATGTGGTGATCCTGATACAGGAAGAGCTAGTCCTACAGACCTATAATAAAGGCACAGGTCAGTAATGAGACAGAAGGCATTATGAGTCACATTAGCATTACACTGGAATCCCCAAGATTCAGTAAGACAGGATTTCACCACCACAAAAGTTCTGAAGTCCTCAGGCTCCTGTTTATGCAGGCCAGCACAACAGAACAAGTCATGCAATAGGTCTCAGCTGCAGAGGTGAATCAAAAGTTAGTCAACCTGTTGATGCCATATATTCAAGGCATCAATCTGCAAGCACTATGGCAAGACACGTACAACATCAGGAGTGGTCAGTGGTAGCAGATCTCACATATTCCTCTTTTGCAGAGAGAAACAGGCTCCAACAAGCAGTCACAGCCAGCAAAAATAGAAGCATTTCCAAATTAAATATAACTTCTGAATCTAAGCAGTCTATCCCGAGGAATAAATAGAAAATGAAAAACATGTCCTATGGCAAACAGTTCTTGAAAAAGCGAAACAGCATTCTTATTGGTATTTCGGGTATTAAACTGAACCGGCTGCCACTGCAATTTCAGCGGACCTGATGGGGAAAGCACAAGGCTCCTGCACCTTTAAGAGTTGTCATGCAAGCTACACCTGCTGAAATTCAGTCTTCTGTACAGCTATTAAAGGTTCATCTGGCCATTCTATAATTTCCAGTGCTAGGTATATACAACTTTTCCCCACAGAGACGTAGAGATATAAAACATTGCCCCTATCGGAAAGAGAGAGAAAGAGAGAGCCCATGGCCAAATGCAGCTTTAAATTTAAATCCAGAAGTTCAGGTTATATAAAACTCTAACCTCATTTCATCTCTGTGATACACACTAGTCTCAGGGCACAATTATTACTCATTGTTCACTGGGACAGCAAACAGTAGGGCAACTAGGCAGACTCGAAAGTAGGAAAATGCTGGCTTGGGCATTTATGTTTAAAGAGTGGTGAAGACTCCTCCTATCAGACATCCTATTAGTGAGGTAGTTTCAGGCCTTGAGGTTGTCCTGCTGGTATTTGTCATCAGCAGAAGTTTTGTATATAGTTTAAACTCCTTGCGCTGATATTTGCTGCAAGGGGGAAAAACAGAACAAAACAAGCACAGATGACTCTGCATGAGTCAGTGCTTATTACCATTGCATCTTGGAGCACCAATGATTAGGAAACAGAGTCATAAGAAGTCAGGACTCACAGCTTCTGTTCCTGACTCTGCCACTGACTCACAAGGCAACCTTTGGAAAGTTGCATAGTCTCTGACTCAGACTCCCTCCTTTGCAAAGAGATCGGATCATTCCAACAGCCCCCCGTAAGTATGTTGCAAGAATAAATGAATATTATGTAAAGTGGTTGTGGGTGCATGTTCACTATGGAAACTTATGTTTGCCGTCAGATGGTAAAAGTTCTTCAATAACAACCTCCTCCTCCTCAACACCTACGGTTAAAAAAGGTGGGCTTACACCATAAGAATTTGTTTGCCAGTTGAGAGTCCCAGAATCATGTACCAGTCGGCACATCATCACTCTGTGGGCCTGCTGGAACATATTCTCACCCCAGCAGAGGATTGTTTCCAGGTAGGGGTCAGAAGCGGGTCTTGAATAGCCTTTGGCTAAGACAACTGCGAGGCTACCAGCATGAGTTTGACCAGGCTGCGGGGGGCGGTGGAGGACAGGGGTGCCTGGTGTGCTCTGGTCCACGGGGTCACGAAGAGTCAGACACGACTAAACGACTAAACAACAATAAGACAACTGCTTCCCCCGCTCCCTCGATCAAAAGAAGTGATAGAAACTAAGATATATAAGGTAATCACCAAATGGCACCTTAAACCTAGGTTACGGTTGCCACAACGGAAAGTCTAGGCACCATTTTCTTTTATAATGAAATTTATTATTCTTGTTATTATTTTTCATTTCACTTCCACACCACTTTATATTTTAAAGAGAAAATATCTAAGCAGTGGACAACACATTAAAACATCCATCAAACCACCCAGAATAAAACAAATTCAAGCTTCAAGGAAAACATTTCAAATCCTTCTCTAAGTGACATTTAGCTTTCCCCATATTTATTGACTGACTTAATTTATAGAGCTGCCATATAGCAGACGTACGCTAGGAGCCAGTGCGGTGTACTGGTTAAAGTGCCAGACTAGGACCGGAGAGATCAGGGTTCAAATCCCCACTCAGTCCTGAAGCTCACTGGGTGACCTTGGGCCAGTCACAGCTTCCAAACCTACCTCACAAGGTCATTGTAGGGATCAACTGAGAAGCAGGGCAAACCATGTACTCCTTGGAGCAAAAGGTGAGATAGAAATGCAATAAATAAACTCTTCTGCTCACCTGCTTAAGAAAGTGGGACGGTGCCAGCCAGATGGAGATGTCCTTCGCCAGCGTGGTGCCCAGAGATCTCAGTGCAGTTGCAACTGGACCAGTGCCCATTGCAAAAAGTGCCTGGCTAATTCCGAACACTGATGAAGAGCTATAAACAACCGAAGAGGCCATCCCACCATTATTTGAATAGGGGATCTTCTCTGGCATGAGAGATCAGGAACTCTTTAAAAGGGAGAACCAGAGGGAGAATGCAAGCAGCACAAGCAGAAAGTCTTGAGCTGAGCTCTTCTTCCCTTTGAGTTGCTCTTTGGCATGTTTATTATATATTACAGTTAAAAAATAAAATATTGTGCAGCCCCTGATGTTCTGAAGCAATCTGAGAACAGCCCACCCATCAAGTTTTGCATTGTGCCATCCTAAGATGGCAGCGGCCTTTAAGTTTAAGCTTTAGCATCCTTAAGTTGTAATACATTATGAGGCAGTAGTTGTGAGTAAGTAAGTTCTAGGCTTTCCCAGCTGTATTGCTTTAAAAACAACAACAACATGTCCCTATATAGCTCCAGCTTTCTGTAGCAGAATTAAGGGTTTCTGTTACAGCTTTGGAAAGGTATCTTATCTCACAGGACTGATGCAGAGATTGAGATAGCACCTACAGAGTGTTTTGACAATTCTAAAATACTATATAAATGATAAGGATTATTCTACCACAATAAAACACCAGAGGGGCTTGCAGAAGGATGCTCCACCACCTTTTCAGAAGTGTTCAAAGCAGTTTACTTGCAGTTTTACAGAATCCATGCCCAAATCCTTTCTGATAGGCCAGCACAGTCTCTTATAGGCTCCGACACTGGGAATACTTTCATTACCCCTCTTCTCCATGGAGAAGTCATGTATCTCCCCTCCCCATCCCCATCCCCCATAATATTGAGGGTATAAGGCTTCTCTTTATGAGGCTCTGGGTGTGGGGTTGGGAGTTCCCTCTCTAGCATCTCACTCTTCTGCTTTCCATCTCTACCCCATCCAGAAAGCAACATGAGGTTAGGCTGCTTCTTCCTCCACACCTCTCTCTGTCTAGGTAGCAGCTGCCAGGACATTACCTCGTTCGTTTCTACATGGTTCCATCCTTATTTCAGACATTGTGATATATAGATATATTGCTATGTTTAGCTGGTGATATATCAGGATGTTGAAAACCCGATATTGCCCAGCCCTACTATTTAACAATAGTGACAGGTGGTGATAGGTTGAAGCGAAGAGAAATCATGACTTTGCTGTGGAGGTGAGATTCCAAGGGTAATTTCTGGGTTATAACTCAGACTCTTATCCTCAACACACACTCCCTATTGAGCAGTGTTCAGATATATAAGCTAGGCGCCAAACCCTGGCTCATTTAACCAGGGTGAAATCAGTCCTGAGTGCTCACTGGAAGGACAGATCCTGAAGCTGAGGCTCCAATACTCATGAGAAGAGAAGACTCCCTGGAAAAGACCCTGATGTTGGGAAAGATGGAGGGCACAAGGAGAAGGGGATGACAGAGGACGAGATGGTTGGACAGTGTTCTCGAAGCTACCAGCATGAGTTTGACCAAACTGCGGGAGGCAGTGGAAGACAGGAGTGCCTGGCGTGCTCTGGTCCATGGGGTCACGAAGAGTCGGACACGACTAAACGACTAAACAACAACAACAAGAATCACCAAAATGGAATGCCTAGTTGCCATTTTTGAGCCAGGCGACTCAAAAGGCATATTATTCAATACAATTTTTTGGTTCCTGAAATCCATTCTGATTGTGCAGATAAAATAAAATGGATAGAATTCTACAGGATGTGTTGCTAGTGTGTGATCCCCAGGCATACACCTCTAGATGGTGCAGACGTCAGGTGCCATTCTGGCATCTGGGCATCTTGACTTGGTTGCAAGTGGCCTATAGCCAGGTGCAAAATGTGTCTGGCAAATTTTGAACGCTGCTCTTGAGCATCCAGAAAATGTTTAGGCAAAACTACAAGGGCACTGCTTTACTGTAGTGCTTCCCATCGAAAACATATTTCTACACACCCTTTTATCATACAGGCATAATAAAATATTTAGATTATTGCAACGAGCTTCATAGCTAGCAGAAATAAGAATCTGCTTCGATTAGATATTGTTTGCACACAATTGTGGCAGCACACAGCCATTCTGTGCTACAGGTTCCCCAGTTAGAGGGCTACTCTAGTGCTCCTTCTTTGTTCACAAAATGAACAACTCTTCCTGCTCCCCACACAAGCGCACAAATTCTGCCACCACCTCTTACTTCTCTGAAGACTCCCAACACAATAAATTGCCCTGGCAGGCAAGCAACCACAATCCAGATTCTTTAGTGAAGACACATGGATAAACAAAGAGGAATGAAGTCACTTGCTGAAATACAGTCAACCACTGTCACCTAGACAGGCTAGCTCATGTTTAGTCTGAAGAGTAAACAGGAACCTTCACTCCTACATGATGAAGCAATCACAAAGCAACAATGACCTGGAGTGTTAAGCTCAGAGGAAGCCTGCCAGCAACGGGAGTGTGAACCAGGGTAGGGCACTGGTTGTGTCTGGATGTTTGAAAGTCAAGTTTGAGTCCTCACACAGCTATGAACCTCACAAGGTAACACTGGGCAAATCAATGCCCAAGTCTGGTGATGTGACTAGAGATAATTCTTTTAAAAAGTTGCTGTGAGCAACTTGTGAAAAAGGAGGGATGTCAACATGAAAAATGCTGAAGAAGTATCTGAAGAAGTGTGCATGCACACGAAAGCTCATACCAATAACAAACTTAGTTGGTCTCTAAGCTACTACTGGAAGGATTTTTTTAAATGAAAAATGCTGTCAGGTTACAGCAAATGACCTTGAACAAAGGAACACCTACATACAGTGGTACCTTGGGTTAAGTACTTAATTCGTTCCGGAGGTCCGTTCTTAACCTTAAACTGTTCTTAACCTGAAGCACCACTTTAGCTAATGGGGCCTCCCACTGCTGCCGCGCCGCCGGAGCACGATTTCTGTTCTCATCCTGAAGCAAAGTTCTTAACCCGAGGTACTATTTCTGGGTTGGCGGAGTCTGTAACCTGAAGCATATGTAACCTGAAGCGTATGTAACCCAAGGTACCACTGTACTACTAAGGAAAGAAAAGCCCCCACTGACACATCTTTCCTCCCAGCATATTATTTCAGAACAAGGTTATGGATTCACAGTTTTATCAAACTCAAAAGTTTCCCCTATCCCTTCAATACACTTTCATTTGTTGTAGTTAAGCTGTTCATCAGATATGGCAGTGGAAGCAAGCTTGATACTGACAAGCGAAGCTTCAAAAGAATCAGAAACCAAAAGCAGGAGAAAGGAAGTGGGGCAGCTTACCTTGAAGCATTTGGGGTTCCCAGCCCTGCATGACCAGAGCTTCACAGTGGAGTTTCAGAAAGGGAGCGCACGATTCATGGACTGCTGATCAGCGTGGCAGTCAGAGGATAAATGAGCACTACTCACAAACTAGTTGCTTCTCGAAGAAAGCCACTCCCTACATCAGTAGGAGTTGTATGGCAGATTGGAGAATTCACGCTGAAGGGCGGGGTGTAAAGGGAATTTATGACCTAGTCTAGGAACACTGAATCATTCCTCTGCCCCCAAAATGGGTTATCATTTTGTTCTTTCTTATCATGCCTGACACGAGGGCTCAACACCATAACAACCCTCCAACCCTCCAGCCCTGGAGAACTAGGTAATGAAGTAAAAATGAATGTATGCTACAAGTGTACGGCAAATAGCAAGTATGGGAGAGGAGGAGTTCATTGGGATTGTGGGGAAAGTTAGTCCTTTCTTCTCCTGCCATGCTATACACACAAAAGTTAGGGCTACCAGCAGGTTTGGGGGGGGGCATTGTTGGGACTGCAACACTTGATGAAAGGTTTTGGGGTTTTTTAAAAAAATGAAAAGCTCTCCACAGCCCATATTGAATCTGGAGGACAAACCCATTAGTAAATGTTTTTTTTTTTCCTGAGTACAGCCAATCAGCTGCATGAAGCTGCAGTTTTTTTTGCTGTAATATTTTATTAAGGATTTTCTTGTTTTACAGAAGTGTAGTGCCTCGTATTTTTTTTTCCCATGTAACATTTTTACAAATCCGTTTCATTTGTTGAGGCATTAGGGGGAGAAGAAAAAAAAAGAAAAAAGAAAAGGGGGGTGGAGAGAGGGAAGATGGATGGGGGTGGGGTCGGGTGGCGGTGTTTCTATTATGTTTAATGTATGTAGAGTTTGGTGTCAGCGTTGCTTGTGTTGTTCACTTGTGTTCCTTTGGTGGTGAGAGAGGTTGGGGTTGGCCTAGGGTGTGATTGTTTGCTTGTGATTGGCTGTGGTGATCTTTGTTTTCGTGTGTGAGTGAGGTGGGTGGGTGTTTTGGATCAGGTTAGCCATATTGATTTGTATGCTGTTGGTGGATTATTGTCATTGTCCTGTTGGGCTGTGTATGTGATAAATGGGAGCCATACCGGGGTGAAGGCGTCTTCTTCTGTTTGTCCCTGTGTCAGTTTCAGTTTATTAGTTAATTTTTCTAGTAGGGCTGTTTCCCATACTATTTGGTACCATTGGTCCATGCTTACTCCTGACAGGTCTCTCCAGTGTCTGGTTATGGTGTTTCTGGCTGCTGAGAGCAGGTGGGTTATGAGTTCTTTGTGGTGTAAATGGGCATTGTTGTCTTGGAAGATGTTTAGTAGGGCCAATTCTGGGGTGATGTCTATTACTTGCTTAGTTATTTTACATATTTCTTGTATGGCTGTTGTCCAGAATAGTTGGATTTTGGGACACTCCCACCACATGTGGAGGTATGTGCCTGTGGAGGTGCACCCTCTCCAGCATTTTGGTGAGGTTCCTGGGTGTATTAGCGCTAGTTTCCTTGGTGTTAGGTACCACCTGTAGGTGAGTTTCAGTGTGAGTTCTTTTCTTTTCGTTGATATGGATTTAAAGGGGGTTTAGACCACATTCTGGTCCATTGAGTGGGGTTAATCTCATAGCCTATGTCATTCTCCCATTGTTTTTTGATTGCGTCTAGGGGATTTACAGGATTTTGGAGTAGTATTTTGTATATTGCGGATACCGTCCCTTTACCATTTCCCTTTGTTGTTAGGAGGAGGTTTTCGAAGGTTGTCAGGGGCCTAGTTGCTGTTGATTTTACTGTTGGGTTGTTTAAGAGGGCATGAAGTTGGTGTTGTGTTAACCAGGGCATTTGGGTGTCTTCTAGTTTGTCTTGTATTTCTTGTGTTGACAAGGGTTTGTTATTTTTATAAAAGTCTATTAGGCGATATAAGCCTTTGGTTCCCATTAGTAAATGTTTCATTTAACATCTAGTTTGGCCCCTCACATTCTTTGACGGGGTAGCTAAACAATGGTCCTGCAGATGTTGCAAAACTACAACTTCTATTAATCCTAGCCACCATGGTCATTGATCAGGGATGATGGCTGTTGCAGCTCAACAATATCCAAAGGTCCACAGCTTTCCTATCACTGCTCTAGGATCATCAGAGTTGTATGTTTACTACCATCACCATTAATAGGATTCCTCTTGTTTATTTTATGTTGCTACATATGGCTCCTGCTTCAAGACTAAATTATGCTATCAAAGATATAAGGGGCTTGTTTCCTTTCTCTATCTTCCTCCATGGACCTGTGATCATTTCTTTTAAAAATTAACAGTGAGAGGGTAGGATACTCTATCTCAATATGCACTCCTTTGTTTTCCCAAAGTGAAGTTTTCATGGTTGGACTTCTCTATTCCCCCACCCCATTCACCAATTCCCCTCCATATTTATTTATAATTTCACCCCCACAGAGCTAGAATACTGAGAAGGGCCAGGTGCAGTGGTGTTTTAACCGGATAATAGATGTACACATACACAGTCCAGACCACAGCTGTGTGTATTTGGAGGTCGGTTATGACAGTAAGTCAGTCCTCTTGACGGCCTTTCTAAAAATGTATGTGCGGCATAGTAAGCCACATCCTGTTATCTTTTTAAAAAGTTAGGGAAACCCCAACATTAATAAGCAGAAAATAAGCATTTTTATTTAAAAAAATAAAGAAAAACAACAAAGACTATGCTAGAAATGCCACTACTCCCAAAATAAAGCAATAATGGAGCTATGCATTTATAGTATGGTAGCAGGGAATGACCAGCAATTAAAAGAATTCCTGAATATCAGTTGGTAGATTGTGTGGGAACTAGCCAATTTTAGGGGTGGACACCAGGCAAGAATGGGTCAGCTGGTTTACAGTCAAACCTCGGTTCCCGAATGCCTCCATTTTGGAATGTTTCAGTTCCTGAACACTGAAAACCCGGAAGTAAATGCTCTGGTTTTCGAACGTTTTTCGGAAGCCGAATGTCCGCTGCGGCTTCCGCTTGAGTGCAACCCATCTTGCAACCCATAGAATCATAGAATCATAGAGTTGGAAGAGACCACAAGAGCCATCGAGTCCAATCCCCTGCCAAGCAGGAAACACCATCAGAGCACTCCTGACATATGGTTGTCAAGCCTCTGCTTAAAGAAGCATCACACCATCAGAAGCCACACCTCGGTTGTTGAACATTTCGGAAGCCGAACGGGCTTCTGGATCAGATTACGTTCGACAACCAAGATTTAACTGTACTTGGTTTGGGAGCAAAACCCTTAACATTTATCAGTTATTTGACACCACATAACATGTAGAGAGCTTCACATGTAATTAATTCAGGAACCTTTACAGCTTTATTGAGTAGGTCAGTATTATTTTCTACTTATAGCAGATAGATTGCTGAAGAATTAAGCTGGGCCTTATGTTAATTGCATCTTTGAAACTTGTGCTTGAGACCCTCCTCTTTCTTTTAACTCTATGAGCCCCCACCCCAGGGCCCCCAACCAAGAATGGAACCACAGCACAGAGCAAATGTGATAGTGGTGGTGTTTTTTAGCTGTTAAAAATAGCTGTGGAGATGATATTTAGCAGGAAAACGTCAAACACACCAGGGATCCAATACATATCAGGAGATTACACAGCCGGGTTGTTTAAAAAAATGAGAAAGGTAATTCCCAGAACAGAATTCAAAGGCATGGCAAAAGACATGTCTAGGTTTAACTCCAAAGTCACCTAGCAAATTTATGTAAGAGGTGAGATTTGAAGCAGTTTTTCTGGATCACAACACAATCTTATAGCCACTGTGCTGTATAAACTTTTGCTGTAATGCCTATCATAAGGTCCATGACAAGTAGGAGCTCCCTATCCCTTCACTGAATAGACAAAATGGCTACAATGCCAGCAGCTTGTACATATTCATGGCACCCTTTTGAGGACACACCTATGACGGCACTGAAAACTTGGGTTAGCTTGGCCTCGCCTATACTTGCCACACAAATCCTGTTAAGAGAAGCTCAATCTCAAAACTGCTGCAACTCAAGTAAGTATGGTTTAGGACTCCCATGCAAACCATCTTAAAAGACAGTGTCCCAAGAGGCAAGATTTCCTATATTAGATGGATGTTTAAAATCCAGGGTTAACAAGTGACCAGGAGATGTACCTCATTTCAACACATCAGTACTGTATTAGAGCATTCCAGGTCTACATGAGTAAAATGAAGTGTCTGGGAAAGGAACATGCTGGATCATGTCACAGAACTGTACTTATCATAAGCAGGCCTCACCTATGAACGAGGAAATTACCTTACAGACTGTACTGCATGCAAGCACATTATAATTACAGAGATAGCATCACCAAGGTGTCCTTCCTGACTTGGTAGAGCTGTCCATAGAGATTTGCTGCTTCCCACTTCTCTCTCTCACTTAATGCACCTTACTTCTCAGGGTTTGAGTTTTCTTTATGTTCTTTAACCTTAGGAAACTGTCTCATTTGGGGGCATCAGGGCTGCTAGATACTACTGTAAGCCAACTACCATGCCGGAGATACATGAGAGAAAGCAAAGGGAAGCAGCATATTACAGAAGAACTTAACACACGTGATATGCAAAGCACCACCACTCTTTCCTTATGAGAAGATCTGCAGGTGTTACTGACATCAGTTTGCCTCAGATATGGCTGAAATAAGAAGTCATGTTGGTTAAGGGACTGCTGTTGAAAACCAGAACTCTGTGTCAGTTTCTGTGTAATGCCTGCATCTGTCTCATCTCTCTGTGTGTCTGGCTCATCTCTCTATAAAGCATAGTTAAGGAAATACATCAAGCAGCAGCATCACTTTCTTAGCTTTCCCATCTAGTTTACTCCAGTGGCAGCCAATAAAAAGTGAAGCGGAAGCAATGAAATTTATGGCATGACATCAGTGTCCCATGTTTCCTTAACTACATGCCTTACAGGGAAGAGGAGGGGGGAGACAAAATGAAGATGCCGTTTTCAGCAGAAACACTTTAATCACCATTCCGACTTTATTCCACCCCAATAACTCAATAAACACCGGCATACACACTTTTTAAAAATGCCCTTTCCCCCCCTCCATGTACATGCCCTTTCACATTAAGTTCAGTTTCACATTATAAGCTCAAGTCATCATAAGGTCACTGCAAAGCAATTCCCATTCTGAAAAAATGATAACATGTTCACATCTGGGAAACATTCACAGCACTAACAAGTCAGGAGCAGCCTAAGATGTACTTGACAATTTCCTAAGTGACTATGTATATAAACTTTTTACTGGAACTGACCAAAGCACTCCTTTTACTTTTGTATTGCATTGTTTGATATTTGAAAAATGAATTTATTTATTTTTTAACGAAACCATGTATATAAACTCCTCCTAGGGTGATCTTCAGTACAGGAAGGCTCGTAAGACTTCAAGACGAAGTTGGAAGTGGCCTTTAGATGTGATGTGATAACAACTTCCCTTGGGATGCAGCTCACTATGCAACAGTTCCACCTGGATACCAGTTACATGCATGCACAGCCGTACCTGAAGACAGCTTCCTACTGAATGTTTGTTTTGCTATTGGGATTGTAGTTCCATTTGTGTTTCTCAAGCTGGTGTCTGACTATAATAAATTTCATGTTTCAATCCCAGCAAGCATTTACAGCAGGGGCCAGCAAACTTTTTCAGCAGGGGGCCGGTCCACTGTCCCTCAGACCTTGTGGGGGGGGGGGGGCAGACTATATTTTGAAAACAAATAATGAACGAATTCCTATGCCCCACAAATAACCCAGAGATGGATTTTAAATAAAAGCAAACATTCTACTCCTGTAAAAACACCAGGCAGGCCCCACAAATCACCCAGAGATGCAGTTTAAATAAAAGGACACATTCTACTCATGTAAAACATGTTGATTCCCGGACAGTCCTCAGGCTGGATTGAGAAGGCGATTGGGCTGGATCCAGCCCCTGGGCCTTACTTTGCCTACCCATGATTTACATGTTGTAAACCTAGCAGACTCCTTTCCTGCCACTAGGTGTAAAGCCAACAAGCACCCTAAAGCTAATAGTCAATTCACCTTTCAGAAAGAAACACACTACATAATGAGGGGGAAACATATTGGCCTCAGAAATGTTAAGAACATATAACACATTCTTCTCTTGCTATTAGGCCGCTCCAGAAAAAGGAGTGTGGCCTGGGAGAAGGCTGATTTCTGCTTGGACCTGCACCAAATACTTTGCCAAAGAAGGTAACACTTTCTGACTTCACATGGTGCCAGGACAGGTTAAGGACACTGTGCTTTATAAAATCACCCTTCAGATTGGCTACTACACCAAAGTGGCCAGTATAGTTATGAGAGAAAATGAAACTGGACATATTCTAATCTCGCTCAGGACAGCTCTCTGTGTAGGGCTACATTCTGCAACAGCCACAAAAGCCACAAAATATGGGACTGGATGCAGAATTCAGATTCTTAAGAGTATCAGCTCACATTTATTTATTCTTAAACTTTCCATTCCTTAGAGATGTGTAGATATGCTTAGAGAAAATGTATGGACAATGCCAACTAAAATCTCAGAAGCCAGAGAGATGCCAAACTGAGACTGCAATCCTAGTCACACTTACATGGAAATAAACTAATTGAACGCAGTGGTACTTACTTCCAAGTAAATATGAGTAGCATTGCACCAGAGACTGAGGCATGGTTGTATTGCCTTTTGCTTTCTACCTTTTTATATTGCCCTGCATTGTGCTTTGCCTGTCAATGGTCTGAAAATGAGAATTATGCACAATAAAATAAATTATGCAGATTTACATAATTTATACAGCCTGTACAGTTTGGTTTCCCCCACAAGTACAGTATTTCTCCTGGATGGAGATTGTTAATTTGTTTAGCACAGAGTACATACAGCTCTGGCGGTGGCATATTCTACAACTAATAATGCTTTGTAGTTGATACTGACTGGAACCAAGGAGCACAACACAAGGAGGCAAATACTGGTTTTATTTTTGTTTTATTTCTCTATTTCAGGTGAGGTATCCCAGAGTGGTTGCCAACACTACATTTCAGATGCTGGCTGAGAGGAAAGCAGAAACATGAAACCTGTCTCATTCTTAACTGAACTGGAAGGGAAAACAAAGAAGGGGGGGGGGAATCAATACTGTGCACACAGGTTAAGGACATTAGCTTGTTAAAAACAGAGCAGAAAATACAAAGCATTTCTCACTGTTAGTATTACTGGGTGCTAAAGTTACAGGGAGGAGAAAAGGAACCACAAAGGGAGAATACGCTCAGAAAGAAAACAGCAGCCAATATCACAAAAGTAGCAAACAAATTTAGCAAAACATTTTAAAAATGCTTATCGTCATGTGTTGCAAACCATTAACAGGTCTCAAATAAAGCTGTTGGAGCAACAGGTGCAGCAGAGATGCCTATCCTGCTTCATGGAAGAACATGCACCCAAGAAGCCCCAAAACTCACTTTTCATGGGCACATTGACAGAACACTCTCCAAGGCAATGTGGTTCTCCTCCTATAGAGAAGATAACTAGGACTACTGCTTCCTCTGCAGTCACTGGGGATTTACAAGGCATTACAGATCCCAAACCAAAACAACAGGATACCAGCCACATGACTCACACTGTACTTAACACAAATGTTAACGGTACAGCGCTGCATCCTAAGTAAGTTCTACAGAAGTACTTAACAATGTCCAGCTTTTGCTCATGTGAATCTGCCTACTAAACGGGTTTAAAAGGTAAAGGGACCCCTGACCATTAGGTCCAGTCGTGGCCGACTCTGGGGTTGCGGTGCTCATCTCGCTTTATTGGCCGAGGGAGCCGGTGTACAGCTTCTGGGTCATGAGGCCAGCATGACTAAGCCGCTTCTGGCGAACCGGAACAGCGCACGGAAACGCCGTTTACCTTCCCGCTGGAGCGGTACCTATTTATCTACTTGCACTCTGACGTGCTTTCGAACTGCTAGGTTGGCAGGAGCTGGGACCAAGCAACGGGAGCTCACCCTGTCGCGGGGATTCGAACCACTGACCTTCTGATTGGCAAGTCCTAGGCTCTGTGGTTTAAGAGGGTATAAATCCCACCCACTTTCATTACCCTTTCACTTAAGACATTTGAGTCTTTTGCTTACCACATATGATGTCTATTTAGCATTACCAAAACAGTCGGTTCTTTGCAGACTCCCAATGACCCCAGGCGCCAACTCAAGTCCTGCAATTCCCAATGAAGTAGAGAAGGATGTGGGGGAAGGGGGAATCTCTAATACAAAGCACTTTGGGGTAGGGTGGGAGGTTCAGAGTGAGCTCAGCCTCTCTCTCTTGCTAATGCTTTTCTCTCAGCAAGTTGCTTTAAGTCAGAGAACCTCTTTGGGACAAAAACAGCTGGGGGAAATTGGGGAAAGTTTCAGCTCCATTCCCCAGCTTCATACAAAATCCGTGATGAGCGAGTACTGAAACACAGGCCTGCTGCCATCATGTCTAACTAGGCTTCATATTTTGTGGACATGGGACCCAGTATTTTTTCCTCAATAGGGCACAAGTTTCAGCTATCACAGCATGTATAAACAGAAATCCGGTCAAACACATATTAGCAGGACAGACAGACAGAAAGTCTGGGATTTTTTTAAAAAAATGTATGCTACAAGCAATTACCATATTTTTCGCTCTATAACATGCACCCAACCATAACATGCACGTAGTTTTTAGAGGAGGAAAATCCGTAGGCATGCCACCCGTAGGCATTTCCTCCATAACACGCACAGACATTTCCCCTTACTTTCTAGGAGGAAAAAAGTGAGTGTTATGGTGCAAAAAATACGGTATTTCATAGTTGGGGTGGTTGGGGAGAAGCACACAGGGCCTCAACCATGTTGCTTTGGGGCCAGTAATTCTAACAGAGGTGGAAGCAGAAACCTATCTAGTCCCCATAAGATCAAGCAAATCACTTGTGATAAAAATATAAAGCAGCTGGGGATCCAGAGTTTCCTCACTCCTAAACTTCTTGATCTCCAGATAAGAAAACAGCTTAGAGGTTTTGTTGTTTTTTAAAATCCCATCACAGTCTAGCACCCCTTCTCTTTTTTAGAAATGAAATCAGAGGCAGGTGGCTGCTATCATAGCCTATTCAAAGTCCTAACTGGGAACACCCACAAAGTAAACAAATTACCTCACCATGGGAGAAAAAGGGAGGTAACTGGGGACAAAACTAGATGAAAATATTCCTTTTAATCCACACAGAAGGAAGATGGAATGTAACCCACAATTTTTCTCCTGTAGTCTACATTGTGCTGGGTAGTCATCTCTATACCAGTACCACATCCCAGGCACTTCTTTGAGATACAGCCTGCTACCACAGGCCTACCACCCTCCATCTGGGGTGGGTGCTCTTATACCGCCTCCTTTTATTATTTTTCATTTGGGCTATTTGTATCTCAACTAACAATTTTCAATGATAGATAAAAGTGGCACAACTCAAAGCACCAGTGGAGTGGGGCCACACGGCCTCACAGTAAAAGGTATTAGGTTTTTTTGAGGGGGGGCAAGAAGTGGATATGACAGAGGTGTATAAAATTATGCATAGTGCAGAGAACGTAGATATGCTCCTCCAACATCCTGCTATCATGCGCCACACAACATCGGCCCCCACAATCTCCTTCAGAAGCTGGCACCTCTGCAGTGCATTATTTAAAAGTTGTAGTGATAGCTGCAAGCTTGGACAGTTTGGTTTCTGACAAGGCTGTCTACCCCTCCCAATTGGTGATACATGCATGCGCACGCGCACACAATGAGTTTTTGGGTTATTTTTTTGTTTATTGGTTCAGTGGCAGGCACAGAGCTGCCTTTTATTGGGTGGAAAGGGTTCTGAGCATCGACATTTGTTATGAAATGGGCATTTCTTTTAAGCTAAAATTGCTTAGATATCAAAATGTGTACCTAGGTCAAAAAGGGCTGGGGACTTCTGAGCCTCTTAATACCAGTTGATGAGGAAGGTGAAAGAGAAAGAGAGCGCAATTCCACTCGTGTCCTATTTGTGGGCTTCCCAGAAGCATCTGGTTGGCCAACATGGGAAGATGATGCTGAACCAGATAAACCTCTGATCCAGCAGGACTCCCCTTATGTCCTTAAATAGCTGGCTGCCACTGGACAAAAATTTATGCCATATTAAACTGAAGCAAGTCAATTTAATCCTTGTGAAATTTAAATACATCATTGCCTACACTGATACCAAGGGGTGTTTAGTTCACACAGCAGAGGCCAGATACGTGTTAAAGCATCTTCAAATAGGCATCAGTAACTGATAAATAACTAATCAGGAAAAGACCCTTCTTGGTGGTTATATCTAATGCAAACCTACTGAGCAAAATATTTATTGAGCTTGTACCATATGATTCCTCTTTCTCTTCCCCTCCCCCTCCAAATCTGCTCCAGAAGGTGACCCAATACTCCTGAGCAGATTTTGCAGGATGATTTTTTTGGGAGGGGCATGTTCCTGTTAGATTTCACCCAAAGTGGGTTTGCACCACTTTAACTATCATGGCTTCCTCAAAGAATCCTAGGAATTGTAGTTTGCTAGAGGTGCTGAAATTCCGTAGTAGAAATCTCCAGCTCTCCTGCCAGAGCTTCCTAGAAAAGGAAAGGGACTGTTTTATTTGACTGGTTTAAAACTGAAGTATAGATACTCCTAATGTGAGTTAAAGAACAAATCAATTGTACACTCAAACAGGATAGATTTTGAACCTATCACAAGCCAACAGCATGTGACAGTCCGAGAAGTACTAATATGTACTAAAATGCAAGGCATGCAGGTAACATTATTCGCACATGCACACACATCCCTACACAAACACATTTTCATAATAAATTAGTATTCTTGCTGGGCAATGCTGAAAAAGTACTGCAGTGATCTGAGCTGCAGTTTCAAAGCGTATCAGAGTCAGATGCTGCATAAACAATGCAAGATTTCCTAAAAAGATAGAACAGTATAGGTTGAACCGTGTAGAAATAGTTGGGTTTTTTTAAGCCTAGGGTAAAATGACATACGCTGCAGAAAATATAAAAATGTCTTCCCAGCAGTTACAAGCGCCAGTAAATTCAGCAATTTACAATTTTCTCAAAAGGGCATAAGAGGACATTCTCTGTCATTACTTCATATCATCAACATTCACCAAAACTTAATAGCAGACATAATAACAAGCTATACTCTTACATTTTTTTATGAACTTCCCTAGAAACTGGACTAAAATCCCCTCCAGAAATTTTGTGTGCTACAAAGTGACATATCAAAGTAGCTAAGAGTGACCTTTAAAGGCCTGAAGCCTCCAAGGAGGTTAGTACCATTAAGGAAGCCTGTTGTGGTAAGTACACTGATGAATAGGGTCCTAAACTAAGACTTAACATAACACAAATTTCCTACTAATTTCTTAATGAGAAAAAACCCCAAAGTGATCAATGAAAGGAACAGCAACACCACTTTTAAAAGATGCATATGCTACTTCTTGTGAATTGTCTATTCATAGAACTTCTACCAGAAAAACTTACTAATACAGTGTGTTTACAGATCAGAAAAAGGCTTGCTTAGCAAAGCAGAGCAGAACAGGATTGTGGAATATTCTTCCATGGTTTTACTGATCGTGATCCAGCATGTGGAGAATGTGATTCTACATGTAAAGAGCAAATTAATTGTACAGGAATAGAGCTCAATTTCTGAGTAATTCACATGGAAATACTTACGGTATCTGATATATAAGGCTTTAAACTTAAAAATAAAAATATCAAATTTGGCCCAGAAGCATATAGGCAGCTTAATTAGCCAGTAATAGATGTTACTGTTGTACTAGTGATTACAAGTACTCCCAAACTACTGGTCTGCTCCTTCAGAGGAAGTGTAACCACATCCAGAACAGACAATTGACTAGTCTGTAGTGCAGGATAGGCAACTGACTAATCTCATTACTCCAGTTAGGTAGGTATATACCGTGAAGTAGAGATGTTATGGTATGAGGGCATCTAGACCATATTCTCACCATACACTAGATGACATTCCAAGTGCTCATCTCTTAAGTTTCTGTGGCCAAGATTCAAACAACCATTCATTTTTTTCAGTGTTTGCAAGTGCACTTTGTGTTTTCTTAAGCAGTCATATTATGAATGACAAAGAAAGATGCAAAGGAGCAAAACAAAAGCAGTTTTTTATGATATCATTGCTTATGTCTGCTGCTGAAAATCAAAAATTCTACTAGGCAAGTACAAGCCCTTGATCTAATCAATGTAGCTCTTTGGTTGAAAACCCAAGTAACTTATCCCCAGTAAGATAATTCGCAAATAATTTCTCTTCTGAAATAACTCACAATGCATTCATGATAAAAAAAGCAAAGGCGGTACACAAAAGGGGCTGGCAACTGATCGCCCCCCCCCCCAAAAAAATGCCCTGTAGACATAATCCCTAATGTTACACCAGAGAGAGAGAATGTATACCCTGTAAAAATGACATCTCTTCTTCCTCCCCCTATGCAGAGTCAGTCCTTTTCTCTCAACTTCAACACACAGTGCCTTCTGTTCTGCAAAAACCATCTATGGGCGTCATTTTCAAGAAAACTGAGGACAATAGCTTAACAGCCAGTGTGCAGAAAGCTCAACATGGAGACTAAAAAAAAATGCAACCACAGAAAAGAAAAGAGGAAATGTGCCATTTATGGCTCAAACACAATTTAAGGTTTTGTTTTTAGCATAAACAGGAACTTTCTGTTAACTGATTACAGCTGCATAAAACAGCTTGCACAGGTCACATGGAAAATACATTATGCTCCCCCCACCCCTCATTGTTATCCGAGACTCCTCACCCACATGTACACCTCATAAAAAGGAGTTGATTTTTTCCTTGAAGGAGCTATTAAAACCTGTAAGATGACAGGGAATTAAACAGAAGAGGAAACCATCTACAGGAACACATTAAAACTGGTACATTTACATGATATAGAGGGCAAGGGGGAAGGGGGGGAAGAGAGCGAGCATCAGGTCAGTCTCTTCCCTCGAACTGTATGAAAGGCTTAGAGCTCTCTCTCACTCATACATAGAGCAAGCTACCCAAGGGCATTTGAAAAAGGGAAGATTTACCACTCCAAGACAGCTCTTGTAGCCCCTTTTCAAAGGAAGAGCCATGGAAATATTTTTAAACAAGTCTTTTAAGCAAACACAGATTTTTTTCCCATACCTACTGAACTGTCAGGCTTGGTGGAAAGTAGCAAATCAGAAGAAGGCCAGGTGACAGATAAGTGTGTAAGGGTGGGTGGGGGGATTTTATATTGCAATAAAGGATCCAGAGAGGACCTTATCGAGAAATGGGGAATCCAAGCCCCATCAGCTCAGTCACACTCTCCCCACACTTCAGTGATGCTCACTAACAGGCACACTGCTGAGGAGTCAGAAGGGATGCCCACCCTACCCCTAATGTGGGTATCATTTGCACAATGCATGCAGTATTTTAAACAACCAGGGAGAAGTACATAAAGTGCAGCAACAACCCATACATGCTATAAGGATGAGCAACGGGCTACAGGGAACCCCCACAGCTCAATACAATGTTTAGCTTTGTGCATTTGCAGATGTCACCAAGACCAGCATCTACCACAAGCCAGGGAAGATTCAGAGACGCTTCTGCACCCCAACGGATTACAGTATGAGCAAGGTGGCAATGAGGTAGCGGCCTACCCATTTCCACTGCCTAACGTGGCAAAGGGACTGCAAAGAAAGAGAACTTAACAATGTAAGTGCTAAGGTGCAAGCTTCAACTCACAATGAAGTCACACAGGCAGCATGTGAGTGCGGATGGGGGGAAGGGAAGGGAATGAAGAAGGAGGAAATCTCTTGTGTGCCTTCACAAAATTAATACAGACTAAGGGAAGGCAAAGGAGCAGAAGTAAAGGAGCAGAAAATGGAAATCACACACACGCACAAACACAGAAATAAAGAAAAGGAGCAGAAAATGGAAAGCACAACAGGAAGAAACACCATAGACAAAATAATTGCCACACATAGGAAGAACAAGGATATAGTTTGAGTTCCTCACTTGCAATTTTATAAATCATTTAATGTGTCAACACAAATAGAAGTTATTAATATTGCAGTTGTTGTATAAGGGATTACGATGATGACCAGAATGTATGGAAACTAGTAACATTTTGGAACGCAGAAATATAGCAAATAACCAAGCCATCAATTCTAGCACGTGGGGGGGACCTTATCTAAATGATAAAACTCGATATTTGAACTACTGATAATAATAATTGTATTATAAACTGGTATTGCTACAACGAGGCTATTATTATTGGATTGTAGTTGAAAACCAATAAAAAAAGAAATGAAAATGCAAAGCACACGCGCGCGCACACTTAAGAAGAATTAAGAAACCCAAAGGCTCGTTTGCACACTCTCTAACAGCTCCATGCTAACCCTAAACGAGGAAGAAAACGCCATTATCTAGAGAAGGGGGAAACGGGAGGTTGCAAAGAGCGCAGGATTAGGAAAAGGAGAGAAAAGGGCCTCTTCTCCTTCCTCCTCCTCCGCCACCACCACCATCGTTGCCCCCAAACCCGAAGGGGGGAAATGCCCTCTGCTTAGCCAAACAGGGGGCGAGCGATGGAAAGGTGCCAGGAGTGGGAAGGGAAGGGGAGAAGGGCTCCGACCCCCTTTCGCCCTCTCTCCGTTCCCGCCCTGGAAAGAAGAGGCTCACCTTCCGAGAGCTCCAGCTCCAGCTCGGCGAGCTGCTCGCGGACCTCCCGGGGCAAGCTGGCCGGCGGAGACACGGCGCCGTTACCGCCTGGCGGCTCAGCCATGATGGGGTGGGAAAAGTGGCCGACTCCGGCGGCGGCAGCAGCAGCAGCTGCGGCTCCTCCTCCTTCCTCTCCTCAGCGCTGAGGGCTCCGGATCCCGCCGCGCCAAGCAAGGGTGCCCGCCGCCATGGCCGTGATCCTCCTCCTCCTCCTCCTCCGCCCGCTTCGCCTCCGAGCGCCGCCGCCTCGTCCTCCTCCCCGCAGCCGAGCTGAGCCCCGGCTAGGTCACATGAGAAAGGCGGGAGGCGGGCAGGCCCAGCCCGGGCTCCGGCAGCAGCAGCAGCAGCAGCGGCGCCGCCACCACCGCGCGAACCGAACGAGCGCCGCCTCAGGCAGGGCTAGGCCTAGCCGGCGAAGGCGCCACGGCTAGCTAGGCCGCGGGCGACCTCCGCTGGCCGCCTCGGACAAGCGCACGGCGCCGCGATAGCCTTCGCTCGGGCCAGACTTCCCTTCTGAAGAAAGCGCTTACCATTGGGATGGCGCTTGTGAGGCATTTCCAGAGGTTTCCCTATCCTCCCACCAGGGGGGACAACTTGATGTAAAATATTGGGGTATCGTCGTCCACGTGACGCAGTGCAAAGTTTGAATGGGAATGCCATCAACTTTTTTTGGGGGGGTGGTCAGTGGGACCCCTTCATATATTTTATGGGGGCCTCAAAGCCCCCAGAGCCCCTAGAAGATGGCTCCTATGCCTCCAACATACTTTTGAATTATGGTGCTGGAGGAGACTCTTGAGAGTCCCATGGACTGCAAGATCAAACCTCTCCATTCTGGAGGAAATCAGCCCTGGGTGCTCACTGGAAGGACAGATCCTGAAGCTGAGGCTCCAGTACTTTGGCCACCTCATGAGAAGAGAAGACTCCCTGGAAAAGACCCTGATGTTGGGAAAGATGGAGGGCACAAGGAGAAGGGGACGACAGAGGATGAGATGGTTGGACAGTGTTCTCGAAGCTACCAGCATGAGTTTGACCAAACTGCGGGAGGCAGTGGAAGACAGGAGTGCCTGGCGTGCTCTGGTCCAGGGGGTCACGAAGAGTCGGACACAACTAAACAACAACAACATGCCTCCAACATTTATCCAATCAAAATACGGACATCCTATTCAATTAGAAGTGCATTTTTCTAGAAAAATACAAGTTGTTAAAAAGTTTGGCTCCTACTGTAACAACAACAAAAAATAGGGTTCCGGTACTGCATGCCTTTGAGAAAAAGCACTAGGAAGAAATGGGGGGGGGGAGCTTTTTTATAGAAAAATAGGTGCTGGTAATCACCATGAAGTTGTTACAGTAAGAGCCAAACTTTTTAACAGCAACAAAAAATAGGTACCAGTATTGCGTACCCTTGAGTAACCCCTGAAAAAAAGTGCTAACACTAATAATACCCTGAACATCAGACTGGGTTGCTCTAGCCGCTCTGGGCAGCTTCCGACGTACAGTGGTACCTTGGTTTACGAACTTAATCCATTCCGGAAGTCCGTTCTATATATATATATATATATATATATATATATATATATATGATATTTATTAAGGTTTTTTGAGATATTACAGTAAAAATGAAAAAGAAAAGAGAAAAATACAAAATAAAAACAGTTAAAAACACACATATTTTCTATTACTTATTTTCCTTTAGCTTGTTTCCCGGACCTCCTCGTACCTCCCTTTTTTGTATTCCACTTCAATTTATTGGTTCAGCAAATCCTTACCATTAGATTTTAACCCATTTATAACCCTTTTTTCATATTCTCTTAGAGCATTACAGCTAGAAACCGCTTAATTACTATCCAACATCATTCTATCATTCATTAATTTTACAATATTTCTGTAAATAGTCTTTAAATTTCTTCCAATCTTCTTCCACCGACTCTTCTCCCTGGTCTCGGATTCTGCCAGTCATTTCTGCCAATTCCATATAGTCCATCACCTTCATCTGCCATTCTTCCAAAGTGGGTAGATCTTGTGTCTTCCAATACTTTGCAATGAGTATTCTTGCTGCTGTTGTAGCATACATAAAAAAAGTTCTGTCCTTCTTTGGCACCAATTGGCCGACAATGCCCAGAAGAAAGGCCTCTGGTTTCTTCAAGAAGGTATATTTAAATACCTTTTTCAGTTCATTATATATCATTTCCCAGAAAGCCTTAATCCTTGGGCACGTCCACCAAAGGTGAAAGAATGTACCTAAAGTTTCTTTACATTTCCAGCATTTATTATCGGGCAAATGATAGATTTTTGCAAGCTTGACTGGGGTCATGTACCACCTGTATATCATTTTCATAATATTCTCTCTTAGGGCATTACATGCCGTAAACTTCATACCTGTGGTCCATAACTGTTCCCAGTCAGCAAACATAATATTATGTCCAACATCTTGTGCCCATTTAATCATAGCAGATTTCACCGTTTCATGCTGAGTATTCCATTTCAACAGCAAGTTATACATTCTTGACAAATTCTTAGTTTTGGGTTCTAACAGTTCTGTTTCTAGTTTTGATTTTTCCACCTGGAAGCCAATTTTCTTATCCAAATTATATGCCTCCATTATCTGATAATAATGAAGCCAATCTCTCACTTTGTTTTTTAGTTTCTCGAAACTCTGCAATTTCAATTTGTCTCCTTCTTGTTCCAAAATTTCCCAATATTTCGGCCATTTGGCCTCCATATTGAGCCTTTTCAGAGCTTTCGCTTCCATCGGTGACAACCACCTTGGCGGAAGTCCGTTCTTAAACCGAAACTGTTCTTGATCTGAGGCACGCTTTCCCTAATGTGGCCTCCTGCCGCCGTCACCCTCGGATTCCATTCTTAGACTGAAGTAAAGTTCTCAAACCAGGACACTACCACCATTTTTGCAGAGTTTGTAAACCAAATTGTTCGTAAACAGGACTGTTCTTAAACTGAGGTACCACTCTACAGTGGTACCTTGGGTTAAGTACTTAATTCATTCTGGAGGTCCGTTCTTAACCTGAAACTGTTCTTAACCTGAAGCACCACTTTAGCTAATGGGGCCTCCTGCTGCCGTTGCGCCACCGAAGCACGATTTCTGTTCTCATCCTGAAGCCAAGTTCTTAACCTGAAGCACTATTTCTGGGTTAGCGGAGTCTGTAACCTGAAGCGTATGTAACCCGAGGTACCACTGTATATAAAACATAAAACACTAAACATGAGAAGACTTCACTATAAAGGGCTGCCTTCAGATGTCTTTGAAAGGTTGTCTAGTTATCTCCTTGACTCGAGGATCGCATGACTCCATACCCTCCACTATTTATTTGATGAAAATAGGGGTGTCATGAGGAAAAGCGGGACATTCCACGATTAAATCAGAATCCAGGAAGGCTTCTGTAAATCCAGAATGGTCCCTGGAAAACAGGGACACTTGGAGGGTCTGGGCTCTAGAAGCACTGAAGTGGGTCACCCCACAAGCGTAGCTCAAGTTTGTTTTAGCCCCGGGATTGCTAATGACCAATATTAAGATGAAAGGTCTGCCTTGCATATTGCTTTATGGAAGTGAGTCGGGGGCATGTTGATCTCCCTGAAGTGATGCCTCAACATCTTCAATACGTGCAAAGTCAAGGAGATTTGGAGCATCACATGGCAGTACAGTTGGGGGAAAAAGATGTGCTCTCCCAAGCCCACATTCCCAGAATGTTCACACTTGTTGCAGCGATGTCTACACTGGCTCGGTCACGTCCACAGGCACTCTCATACTCTGTGGCCATCCTACAGCTACAGGATCCAGCCTTCTAGCCAGCATGCTCAATGGTGACATGCATACAGGAAACCTGACCACAGAAACACCATGCTCAAGAACAGGAATGAATTCTCAGGAATTGAGTAAGCAATGTGGGAGGGATTAACAAGTTGTTCTCAACCTTTTCAGGCCAACACATTTTGGAAAATTTATGACGTGTCATGGACATGAAAAACCTGGCAAATGCTCATAATCACTCATCTCCAAAAAGTCAAAATATCAATGCCTCTGTAACCACCTTTTTGTGTTTAAAGCAAGCTGCTTTGGGGTGGGGCAGAGGTCATTGGCAAGCAGCAGCTGGGGTGTTTAAGTGCACAGTAGTGCTTGTGGACTCCAGGATTGAGTAGAAAGTATCTTGCATTTCACTTTAATAGGCAGGGTTGATATGCGACGTTGTGCGTATCAATATATTGTCAAAATCACAAGCTGCATTTAAATCTCAAACCGCTAACAAGATTCCTTTGCTCATTTGAGATTCCTTTGCTTACTCCAGGACAGGAAATCTGTGGTCCTCCAGGTGTGTCTATTCCAGTTCCCATCAGCCAACATAAGTGACGAGTCGTAAAACAAGTTATGTATGAAGGTTCCCCATTCCTGGTTTTCATAGTAAGGCTGAAATCAATGCTATTTTGTGTGGTAATGAATCCTCATCTATAAAATGTAGTCAGGAATTGAGGCTTCCCACAGGCTTTTCACACTTTGTGACAAGGTGGGACGCGGGTGGCGCTGTGGGTAAAACCTCAGCGCCTAGGGCTTGCCAATCGCATGGTCGGTGGTTCGAATCCCCGCGGCGGGGTGCGCTCCCGTTGCTCGGTCCCAGTGCCTGCCAACCTAGCAGTTCGAAAGCACCCCCGGGTGCAAGTAGATAAATAGGGACCGCTTACAAGCGGGAAGGTAAACGGCGTTTCCGTGTGCTGCGCTGGCTCGCCAGAGCAGCTTCGTCACGCTGGCCACGTGACCCGGAAGTGTCTCCGGACAGCGCTGGCCCCCGGCCTCTTAAGTGAGATGGGCGCACAACCCTAGAGTCGGACACGACTGGCCCGTACGGGCAGGGGTACCTTTACCTTACCTTACATGATGGAAACAAATATGGAAATACTTGAGGAAATACTTTAATACAAATAACCAAGTTTTGCAACTTATGTTACCTAAATTGTATAATAATTTTTATACATTATTTGTTCAGGTATGTGTATTTCTTATAGCAAATCCAATAAAACTGGCAAACTGATCCCCTTCTGCATGTGAAGACTGGAAAAACCCATATATGCTGTTTTATACAACGCACAAAATAAGGAGGGGGTTTATCGCTGGTGTCCCAGTACCTTCACAAACCTTTCAATGGAGGTTCCACAAAGAATGTTGTCAAATAATGGAGTTTGCTTTGCCATAAATCATCAGGCAACGGCTAGCAAAAGTGTAAATCCAACAAGCATCTCATGTAGTTGTGGGGAATATTCACTTCGGCTGTCATAGGATGTAGGCCTATGGTTTCCCCCAGCTTCCCAGAATTTTACAAACGCCACAATTCAAAGCAGGGAGGAATTAAGTGACTCAACTCTTCTTACAATCTTTGTGCAGAAAGTCATGCCATCACCAAGTTGTTTTTGCCCCTTCTGGGGAAGACGGGTGATTTTCAGCAGAAAAACCACCCTACTGTTCCCTCACACCCTTGCAACAGCCTTCCCTTTCAAACTGAATGATTCTGAGTAGTTGGTGAGGCTCCAACTACATGTAGTTCTATTGTAAAAAAACAGCACAGGATAAAAGCCAAAGTGAAATAACGTCGGTGAGGACAGATGTCATAGTATCCATTGTACTGGGCCAGACTGGCCAACTGAAGTATTGGCTTTATGTTTCAGGATGAAATTTAAAAGAATGAATGCTGTTGTCTTATACATCCTCTATAGTGGGGGGGGGGGCAGATTTGTGGTTCTCCATATGGTCTTGGACTACAACTCCCAAAATCCTCAACCACTGCCCATGCTGCCTGGGGGCAACACCATCTGGAGCGCCACAGGTTAGCCTTCCCAATCTACAACTATACTCCCAATGTAGTTAATTAGCCGTATGGGTAAGAACCAACATCCAAAGTAGCCTGTCTGCCATAATGGCATTTAAGATCCACCTATTTAGGAATGTCTCAACAATTAGCTTCAGGCATATAGTTCCTGCCCATCCTTCCGTTTTGATCAGTTAGTGGTTTTGAGTAATAGGTCTTCCACTGCCACATACTCGGCATACCAAGTCATTTAGCATCTGGACAAAGGATGTGTGTCTTTTTAAGGTGGATTTTATTATTTCCTTCTAACGGTTATTTCAGTTTCCCATAGCACCTTGGCAATGTCAAAAACAAATACAAATACATGTATAATTTTAACAATTAAGCATGAACCTACTTTACACATTTTTGTTTTAGACAGCTTTGACAACAGGAATAAACCAAACTGACAAAGTAGAGAATCCAGATAATTACTACTTCTTTTTTTTAAACAGAAGTCTCACAGAAAAGTGAGAATATAAATATCAGAAACCAAACTTTTCCAGGAGAGACATAGCTGAGTGGTTTTGACTGAAGAACTGAAACCATTTGTGCACTAGCCAGTTACATCAGAAATATATTTGAGGGGGGGATTTTATCCATGACAATCTTCTGTAAAAAACACACACCCTCCAGCTATTAAATATAAAATGCTTGAAGCTGTTACAGGTTACTTTGAAGACCAATTAGTTTCCATTTAATATCCTCTGAAACCTACATTAATACACTCATCAGATGTCTTCCAGAGTCCAGGGCTGGAGACCCAGCTAACTTTCATCCCAAGTTTTTTTTTTTAAATGAAATGTACCATCCTAAAGGAAACCCACACAAAGAATATCTGCTCTCTCTCAAACACACATACACACACACACACACACACACAAGAGCATGATAGGCCATTAAAGATTAACGATAACAATCTTATGTTTCAGAAGGAAATATCAAAAGTTAAAGAAAAAAAACCTATTGCATATTTGTTGTAATCACAATTTACAAAAGCTCCCCCCAACCCGAAGTGCATTTCTGTTGCATTTTGTCTGTATATAATGCTGCATTTTACAAATTTGAAATCTGTACACATGTAGCAGGTATTTTTTCTCTCTCATGTGAATATTCACTTGGGTAACAGTAAAAAGAGTGAACATATTCAGACATTTAGCCGATATTGATGAAATAGTAAGGCCATAGCTATTTTACTACAATAAAAGCATTGCTTAAGTCACTTAATTGCTACTGATCTGCCCCAGTTTCATCTTTTAAGTTTTCTTCTGGTCAGTAAGATGGGTTTAGTTCAACCTACTGCTAAATCTGCATCACACTTTCTGCCAAGCTAAATCAAAAAAAGAAAAGAAGGTAGGAATATTAAGTTCCATGCCAACGGAGTATCTCCCCCTTTTTTCCCTTCCAGAACATAAGTACAATAATAGGACCCAGAGTTATTTACCAATCCTAAAAACATGAAAGGAGAAAAACTCAGAACACTCATAAAATCACCAACAAATGAGAGTTGAGGAAACTGAAAGCTGTTTGCCATTATAATGAATTATTATTTCAACTGATAAGACTCAACAGGCATGTCTGTCCATTACTGACCTTTAAGGTGAAAGGTAATGGCATTTAGGTAGACAGCTTTGACACTGATGTTTTATGGATGAAATGCAAACATCAGCTTCATCTCCACTGTTTCAATATTTACAATGAAAATGCTTGTTTTGGTTATTTTACCAGTACAGGCTATGCCGGTATATATTACATTCATCCAGTATTTTTTAATAGACAAAGGACAAGGGTTCACATGTTGTTGTTCACTGCCTCAATTTCCCAGTAACTATAAGAATGCTTTGTCCATTAACACTTTAATGCAAAACTATGCAGAAAACAAGCACTGCCACATTCAACATTCTTACAATAAAACAGCAGAATTGCCAGCAGTGAATCTAGTTCTAAAGATGTTATTTCTCGTTTCCAAAGTAATATGGGAAGACTGATGGATGGAGACTCAAGACACTGCCTGAGAATGGGCAAGAGCAATAGTGAGCCCAGATAAGTTTCTAATCATGCAATAACTGCAAGAAAAGCTAACAGCACACACTGTTCGCTCTCTTTTTAACAGTTGCATTTACTTCATTATTTCCTCTAAACCTAAAAGTTTATAGTAGATTTGAGGGGGGGGGAGGCTATGTTAACTGAGTTGATAGTTACCAAATATTGAGCCCTCAAGAGTAGCAACTTTACACTGGAAAAAGCTGTTTTTACACACTTAACACATACATTGAACAAGAGCCATAACCCACGCAAACACACACACACACTCACACGGTGTATAACACATCTCTTCCATAGGTCAACATTTTTAACTCACAAGAAAGCAATTGTGAGCTCTATTTTTTTAACATCCAAAAAAGCAAAGAGCTACACTTTCAAGTTGATCTGCTTTTGAACAAAGATTCTACCCATACGTGGATACATAACGCAGGGTTAGGTTTCACACACTCACATTGCCAGGTAATTTGTTTTGACTAGCCCCTTTCCAAACAACTACATTCTCTCTGAATGACAGACAACCATATATATATTTCCAGAACTCCTGTCGGCTCTTATAAATTCAAATACATCTTTAGTTTGTAATGTCACAATACGTGTCTACCCTAAGGATAACTGTCGCAGTTCAACCTTTTTTTCCAATCCAAGTGCAGTAATTAGATTTATGATCTTAAAAAAGAATTTTTGAAGTACTCTTCCATACATTTTGCAGCGTTCTTAACACTTTTAAATATTTTTCACCTTTTGTGGGTTATGTCCATACAAAAATAGCATTATGAGTAAACCAAAATGGGTTTCTGTGTTAACAGATGTGATCAATGATTTGTGTAAATTTAAAGACTGCCAAACCCAGCACATGTACTTTAAAATGAGTAATGATTAATAACATGCATAGAAAAAAAGAATATCAACTATGTAAGTACATATACACTTTTCAATCAAATAAAAAAGTGATTGCCAAGCTGAATAATAAGTTAGAGAAATGACAAATCTAACTTTATATATATATTTATATACTTATAAAAATAGATATGAGTGTTCTCAAAGCCATTGATAGAGAATGCCTACTGAGTAAAAATTGCCAAGGGTTATCTGGCTAAGAAAATCAGAAGATGAACATTTTCACAGTTAAATTATTTATCTGCCACTGACATTTTAAAGTTATCACTAGCATATATAAACTAGGATGTGGTAGTATCTCGCAACTGCATTTTCCAGTGTTCACAACTAACAACTTTAAATTTGTTATACTTGCTATTAACTAAAGAAAGGTACACTTTGTTGTTGCAAGATACTTTCCCCTAACACTTTAATACAGAACCTTGAACCCTAGCATGCAGATTTTGGCAGATTTAACTTGTAGCTTTCCTATTCCTTTTATGACTTACTAGAGTTACCAGCTTATAACCCAGACTGCTCATTACACAATGTTGTTAATCTAATTAACATAAAGCTATGTAAAAATCCTCTCCAATGTTCTCCAGACTAACTTGGAAGTTTCCATGGCTATCACCTCTAAAAAACCGAGGAAACCTAGTTACCAAACTTGCTGTTTTAAAAGTCTGCCCTCTACACAAAACCTGATTTCCAGTATAGTATGAAGTGCTTTTTTCAGTAGAAAGAGCTTTTTCAATATACAGTATGTATCAATGCAAGTCACTCTAGAGGCCCATCCATGTATCATAGAAAGGCCAAACTTCAAACTGACTTGCCTCACTTCTACACAATTAAGCATACTGAAGAGATGAAAATCCAAGGTCATTAAATGTGATACCAAGAAAAGGACTGCTGTGCACTTTTTCTGTATTAGTCCTGCATCAGTACTGGAACGACTATTCCAGCTAGATGTGCATAATTCTGTAATAAAGATTTAGAGAAAAATACTTAAGCAGTGGGGGAAAATAAAAATAATGCAATCCCTAATTAGGGGGAAAGCAAGTACAAATTAAAACCTTGCCCACTATTCATTTACTAATCTTGCTGTTTGTATAATCCAAAGTAAAATAGAGTTTTAAAAGCTGACCAAAATTAGTAAGTTCAAATACTACATTTCCAAAACACAAAATACTACAGTAGTACATTCAGTTATCAGCAGTGACTAAATCATGACATAACAAGTATGTGGCTACACTCATTCATACTGACCAAGCATGTCAGTTTTGGGGCTGATTTGTAATGCAAGGCCATTAATGGCATACACATCATCCTACAAGCCGTACATTAAATAGATTTAAAAAGTAATTTATAACTTTTACACAAATGCTTTTTTCAAAAAAGAAAAAAAGGGAAAAAATATTTTGCCTCTTCTTTCTCCAGGTGAGGAACATGCTATTGTGTGTATGTATTTGTTCCTCATTTTCAACAAACTAATTCATAACCCAAGACTCTACCTTCAGGCAGGAAACCCGCTGCAAATTAAAACAAAAAAAAAAAAGTTACAAAAATTATAATCTTTTATCATATTTATATTGATTCAATTCCTCCAGCATTTTATATATCACTTTGAGATGAATATTGGGACCTCTTCAAGCACTCTCACACCGCAAACTCTGTGCTCTTGAATTCAGTGTCCGCTTTCCCCACATTTGAATTTCTCACAGCTGGCCAGTTTCTCCTCTAATGCTCATTAGTCCATACTTATGATTAAATAAAAAGTCTGATCAATTTTCCTTTGGTGATCGTGGTGGCACATACTGTTCCTTGCCAACACGCCGAGGCGCTCCCTGAGGAGAAGACCTACGTCCACATTGGCGCCTCTGTTCCCTGATTTTTCCTGCGGCTCCCTTGGGAGGCCCGTTGCCCCTGAAGACCGCAAAGTCCTTAACCCGTCCTTCAGGTTTTTCGCACGCCTTCTCTCCAGCTCTTTCATGGGTGCCATTTTCTTCTGTTTTGGCAGGAGAGGTTACATTGGTACGCAGCTCCCTAAGTGGCTGAACAGAAACTGGAGCCATCTCTTTTGGGGGTTTCTGGCAGACTTCAGCATAGCTGAGCTTCCGAGGTTGCTTTGGGTGTCAAAGAGAAAGGTTTTAGTGTGGCAGAATACAAAAGGACAGCATTTTAAAATAAAAACCAAGTACAGTGGTACCTCGGGTTAAGTACTTCATTCGTTCTGGAGGTCCGTTCTTAACCTGAACCTGTGCTTAACCTGAAGCACCACTTTAGCTAATGGGGCCTCCTGCTGCCGCCGCGTCGCCAAAGCACGATTTCTGTTCTCATCCTGAAGCAAAGTTCTTAACCTGAGGTACTATTTCTGGGTTAGTGGAGTCTGTAACCTGAAGCGTATGTAACCCGAGGTACCACTGTAGTTTCTCTTCAGTCAATGCAAAAGTTTATTTTATTATTTTTTTCAACAGCCCCCTCCATCCGAACACAAACCTTCACTGCAAATACTGGGGTGAAATTCCCACATTCCCCAAGGCTTGGAGGTGTTTATTAAAGCCATTGAAAACCCACTGAAAGCAGACACCCTTACCTGTACTGTCACGGTAGGCATCGTGTTCGTACTGGTTGTAGATGAAGTGGCGTTTGTCCTAGGTGATTTTACAGTACTGAGGGGGCACACAGGTGAAGGTGGCGAAGTCTGGCTAGCAACCTCTTTCTGCGCTTGGACCTCTTCCAGCTTATCTGGTTGAGTGGCACTGGTAAATCCAATGAGAGTTTGATATTACACCTTGCACAGGAACTAGCTGGGCTTCTTGAACATGATTTCTTGCATCCAAAGCAATCATTTCCCAGGTATGGGAACATATTTAAAGGCAGGGGGCACAGATTCCATATGCTCCCTTCCCTGTGTGCATGTTGAACGCATCATCACACACAATGCCAGTCCACTCCCACACAATTAATCATAACATCATAGGTCCATCTCCTTTTGTGTTGTTATGCACTAGTCGTATGAGCAACACATTTTTTTCATTGTTTTTATATTCATTTGTCTGATAAACATTAAAATACAATAGCCCAGTTTGCATGGAATGTAAAGCCAAATAAATGGCTTGGCACAAAACAAGCAAATATGTGGGTGTAGCCACTGCTCTCCTCCCCTGGTCTGGCAGTGCTACCCAGGACTAAGCTATGGTTTGTTTAGTATTAGGTCTAAACTCAGGCTCGTGATTTGTCTCACTTCAAACCCCAAGCTGTAGGCAAAGGCTTGTTTCTTGGGTTTACCACTTGTGGCTTTTCTAGGGGAAACAAACTATGAGCCCAGATTCAGACTTAACACTAAGCAAACCACGGATTCTCCTTGGCTAACAGAGCAAAACCAGAAGTGTGCTATGGTCTCAATCTTCACTGCAGAGGCTCATCAGCACCAAGTCATTGTTTGGCTTAGAATTATGTTTGAACTGGCTCCAAGTGCAACCATGTTCCTCCATTTAATCTGCTTGCTCTTAAGACTCACAAGTGAGCTCTTAGGAATTGTTTGCTTATTTTAAGGATATTCAGTATAACCAGATATGGGGACCCAGATTACTGCACAGTACCTTTTAAAACAGAATCATCTGTTACCAGACATCTGAGGAGATAGGCAGCACCATGAACTAGTTCTTACAAACATGAAGAGTACACAAAGCATTCATCAATTAAAGGAAAAAGGGCAGGGCATTCTGAGTATAGCTGCAACTTTCACCCATACTATTATTGGTATTTGCTGTTGTCTTTTGTTTAACTAGCTGCCCTGTAATTTGCTTCCCCCCTTGGCTTTCTTTTTATTGATTGCATGTCACTTTGAACAGCCTGCTGGCAGAAAATGCCTCTAGTACTAAAAGAAACATAAATATATTTGCCCTTCCCTTTCAATGCAGCTACATAGTTCCAGGTGCAACTTAAAACTAACACTTGTCTCCTTACCTTAATCCAGGAACATCAATCTCACAGGGAGAACTGGCACTCGTGACAGGCTGAACAGTACTCTGGCCCTGCTCTTCCTGAGTAGATGTTATACAATCGACTGGCAACTCTTTGTTTTCCTAGAGGAAGCAAAAGAAACGATGTTTTCAACAATACAGACTAAGATAACAACTCACATGAGTCACAGCCACAAACAAGGGGCACACAAACATTTTAAAATAGGAATGTCATTCAATCAAGCCCAAAGAATACATACATTAAAATGGACCCTTTACAAGTTTGTAAAAGCAGCTGCACCTGTCTACTCCAGTACTGCACACACCAGCAGCTATAGCAGGGGTGAAATCAGCCTTGTATTTAAAGCACTAGCCTGGTAGCCACAGTGGCCACAAACTGCATGCAGGTGAGTGAGGGAATTGGCAGAGGAGGGATGGAGCTCTCAGTTCCTCCTATGCTCACAGCATAGAAAACTAGACATGCCCTCAGAGGAGGCAAACCATTTCCATACTCAGTGCAAACCTAGAGCAAGCTGCTGTGGGGGACGGGACAGATCTCGTCACATGACTAGTTACAGGTCTGATGGGGCCTTCGGCAAACTTGTATCTAATGGGTCCCAACTCTTGTCACTGGGCCCGGTGGCAGGCTTAGCTGATAGCAGGCTCCAAAGCGATGCTATATAGGGGCACGGTGGGAAATTTAAATGGTGGCTATACTCAGGTATAAATGATTCAGTATAAAAAATAAAGGCGGGCCCAGGGCAAGCATCACTGGTGAAACCTTCCAGGGCACTGGCCTCCTGACCTTCATTCTCCTTCCCTCTTTTGTGAGCCCCTCAGCAGGCAACTAAACATTTTGCAGGCTACTAACCTGTATGGGCTTATTTACAAGGGTGGCTGAAATAATCCTGGCTCAGATTTCTCACCCAGACATTCAGCCCCACTAGACGTAGTGCTCCTGTATGGACCCCTTGGAGCAAGACAAGGTTATGCACTGTGTAGCAAGCATTCCAAGACAGGGGTGCATTTGTTTTATTATCGGTCACAGGATTTGGGGCCGGGTTGGTGGGAGACAGCCACTTCCTGCTCTCTTCTAACAATCTGTGCCCTTGATTAGGACAAGACTCACTCTAACCTCCCCTTCTTGCTCTGAGATTAGGTCAAGCACTGAGATTAGGTACCTTTTCTTTGCTTATTCCTTTAACAACGTCCGACATCCTACTCTCCAAGACTGGGTCCCCTTGTGTTTTTATCATGCTGCCAGGCAATGGAGGGAAATTCGAGGCTAGCAAGTCAAACTTTGGTGTCAAAGTCTTAGTTTCAGCTGAAGGCGGAGGCCGCTAAAAAAGAAGATAACATGTTAATATACTGTGAAGGAATAACATACTATGCCCCACCCAATCAATATTCAATCTAGAGAAGAAATTGAGTAACACATCTCTTCCCTCCATCCAGATACCCTTACAAGCCAATTTCATGCAATACAGTGAACTGGTTCACACGCAATGCTAAATCAGACTGCAGCTTTCAATGAAAGCATGAGCAAGTAGATTCCTGGATAGAAGATTGCAGTCCTGCTGCTGCTGCTGCTGCACTGCTGTGAGCTATGCCATGATTTGCCTTAGAATGCCATCCACACCCAGGCTCATCATTTGCATCTTCCAGTAAGCCTAAGAACAAACTGTGGTTACACAGCTTGTGGTTTGTCTGGAGACAAACCACAGGCCTGGGTCCAGACGATATGCTAAACCAAGCAAGCCACGACTTCACTCACAGCAATCGCAGGACCAAAGGAGAAGCAAAAAGCAGCCACAACATCCTTTTCAGAAGTCCCAAGTGCTTGTATTTAGGTATCGCTGTGATCCATATCAGTGAGAAAATATCCAAGTACTATTGAAATTTGCACAAAATGAGATTTCAAGAAAATATATTCAATGGAAATTGAGAGCAGTATGACTGTGAAATCTAATTCCATTACGTGCAAATACAGGTGGGAATGAAGAGAAGGATCACAGTTCGGGCAGAAGGGACGAATGGTCCAAGCCACTATTTTGGAAATGACAAAACCTCTTTTGGCATATGAAGGGCCATCACAGGGGCTGTTTTACAGTACAGTGGTACCTCTGGATACGAACAAGATCCGTTCCGGAGTCCCGTTCGCATCCAGAGCAGAATGCAACCCGCGTCTGCGCGCGCCGCAATTCGCCGCTTCTGCGCATGCTCGTGACGTCATTTTGACCATCTGCGCATGCGCGAGCGGCAAAACCCGGAAGTAACGCATTCCGTTACTTCCAGGTTGCCACAGAGCGCAACCCGAAAACGCTCAACCTGAAGCAACTTCAACCCAAGGTATGACTGTACAAATATTCCTTTTAGTAAACCCAAAACCTTACCACAAGTCTGTCATCTTCCCGTCTTCTCCGACCTCTGAAAATGTTTCTCCTGTAAATAAGCAAAGAGAAGCTTCCATGAACTTTCTAACTATTTTTAAAGCTGCTAAAACTGCCAACAGCTTATTGATATGATTAAATACCGACCCATTTTTTATTCCCTGTGTTTTATTGCAGTTTGCCCGGTTTTGTGGACACCCTAGAGCTGGTAGAAAGAAGGTTCCCTCATAGAATTAACACTAATATCTTTCCAGCACCAGTGTTAATATTGTGGTGGTTTTGGGGACTATTTTAGCTCAAAGTGTTGGTGATTATCTTTCATATCTGAGAGAGGGTATTTTCCTTTCTTATTACTCACTTTTAGTCTGCTACTGATTTTGAATTTTAAATTTAAGAACAGCATTTATATGAATTTCATTTGTTTGTAGAACTTTGTTTTAAGAGTAGCTTTGAGACTTTACTGTTGCAAAGTAGTCCCAAGTTCAAATGCTGACAAACTAGAGCGCTGGATGCACTGAGAAAGACCCCTGCCTGACAACAGCTACTGCCTGTCAACACAGACATCCTTGGCTAGATAGACCAATGATCTAGCTCATTATAATGCAGCTTTATATAGCTGGCAGAAACCTTAAAGCACACCTGTAAATGATGTATTCCTTACCTGCCTCGGCTCATGCCATAATCACCATTTTGCTCTATCTGTGTAACAGAAGAATCCTTCGGTGAATAGCTTTGATCTTGGTGTCCTGACAATGAGTTTGCTTGCCGTTCCGTTTGGAAGTTCCTTGAGCTGGCTCTGTGCAGTTGTCCATCTCCTACGGACACAGCACTGACTGCGGATGTTACTTCAGCAGAATGTTCAGAACTACTTGACAATCGGAAATGAGGCTTCACGCTGGATATGTAAAATATGTGGACATAAATTAACCCAACAGTACAAAAAGGTGCTCCTGTCAACAAACTAAACTGGCCACCAACACATTAAGAACTAAGGAAGCCTAGTAGTATGTTTTCCTAATAACAATACAAATCTACATTGGCCACCAGCATCGCAACTGTGAATTGACAGAATACAATGTTCGAAAGCAAAAACAAGGCTGTTTTTTTAATCAGCTTGGTTTTTTGTGCCTGTCAAGTTGTGTATCTATATAATCACTCTAATCCATTTTCAGGTTCAGCTCAAAATCCAACCACTCATTTCCTACCTTCAAACGAGCATGCCTCCATTTCCTTTGTCCTCGCCTATTCCGAGATTAAAATATAGGGCAAAATAAGGGTCTCCATAATTTTTCTTTTATGGGGTGCAATTAATCATGTTAAAACAGATCATTACTTCCCCCTTTAAAAAAACCAAAACCACTCAGTTTGCATTGACTCCCTGTATGGATGTGGTACCCAGTCAACACTAAGCTTACAGCTTGTAAAATAAGGTCCCCATATGCAGTCATTATTATTTTCATGGGGACATTCCCAAGGGAGCTGAAGGAAGCAGTGGTGTGTCAGCTCTTCAACAAAACTTCATTAGATCCTTTAGATCTATCCAATTACCACCCAATGCTCTCCCCAATGCTTTTTAACATCTTTATGTGCCCCCTTGCCCAGACTGTCCGGAGCTCTGGGCTGGGTTGTCACCAATATGCTGATGACACTCAGCTCTATCTGCTGATGGATGGCAACACCGACTCAGCCCCACACACACTGACCAGATGCTTGAAGACTTTGGCTGGATGGTTTCGTGGGAGCCGACTGAAACTAAATCCTTCAAAGACAGAGGTCCTCTGACTGGGTCGGGATGGCATGGGGATGAGGGACCAACTCCCTTCTCTTCCGGGGGCCCAATTAGTGCCAGTGCCTTCCATTAAGAGTTTAGGTGTAATCCTTGATGCCTCCCTTTCCATGGAGGCGCAGGTTACAGCAACAGCTAAGACGACATTTTTCCATCTTCGCCGCATTAAGCAGTTGGTCCCTTCCCTTTTCCGCCCTGATCTGGCCACAGTGATCCATGCAACGGTCACCTCCAGGCTTTACTACTGTAATTTGCTCTACACGGGGCTGCCCTTGAAACTGTCCCAGAAACTCCAGCAGGTGCAGAATGCTGCAGCGAGGCTCCTCACGGGGTCCCTGCCATGGGAGCATATTCACCTAGTGCTTTACCAGTTGCAATGGCTCCCGGTGGAGTATAGGCTCATGGTTCACAGTGCTGGTTTTGAGCTTTAAAGCCCTTTGTGGCTTAGGGCCCTCGCATTTACAGGACCGCCTCTCCTGGTATGCCCCACAGAAGACCTTAATGTCCATGAATAACCATAGTTTAGAGGTCCTGGGCCCTAAGGAAGTCAGACTATCCTCTACCAGGGCCAGGGCCTTTTCAGTGACGGCTCCGACCTGGTGGAATGCTCTGTCCCATGAGACTAGGGCCCTATAGGATTTAACCTCCTTTCGCCGGGCCTGTAAGGCAGAGATATTCCACTTGGCCTTTAATTTGAATTCAGCCTGATCTTTTATTTCCTTTCTCTTTCCTCCCCCTCCCCTTTTATGACGATTACCTGGTCTGGGACCCCACAGCCAATTCTCCCCTGGCCTCCTTGCTGGCTCAAGTAGGACTAATTCAGCCAGCTAGCCCTGGTGACTATCTAATGTTTATTGGATGGATTTCCCCCAAACTGATTTTTGAACTTTAAATTTTATTGTTACACTGTATTTTTACTGTATATTTTTATACTGTATTTTATGCTGCTTCTATGTTGTATTACAATTAAGTGTTTTAAATTTGTTGTTAGCTGCCCTGAGCCCGGTTTTCTGAACCGGGAAGGGTGGGGTATAAATAAAAAATTATTTATAAATTTATTATTTATTATCATGTCCCAATAAAGAATCACATCTCTGTGAGGAAGAGGCAAATAACTCCAAGAAATCCTTTGCCACTAGGGGATCAAGGTGCAAGTAGTTTCTTTGAAAACACTCAAATATATTTGGGGGTGGTGGTGGTCCTAAATAGACTTACTCAGCATTAGCTGGAAACACTGTAAGGTGGGTTTGAGCAGAACACACCCTGCTAAACTATTCTGTCTGTTGTGAGTGGAGGGGGTGTACAGCCATCAATTTAGTATCACAGTATTAATAAATCTAATCCTTAATGGAAAAACTCTTTCTTGACCCAACTTCAAATGTCACAAATGAGTTTGCAAAAGTCTGAAATATATTTAGAAACCAGTTGGTAACTACTTCTTCTTTTTGCAGTAACTGGAATCAGCTAATCCATTCATTCCCATTTCAAGAAGGTTATCAAAGTCATCATAGGACATAAACAAAAACTGCCAAGAGGGTCCAGAATGCTTTAAGACCTAAATGTAGAGACTTCTATAGTTTTTTTTTGAGAAATGACTCCTTATAGGAAACTGAAGAATTGCAGTGTAGTACAATACAAATCACACTAGTAATAACCAAATGAACAGTTTACAAATTCCAGAATAATGCTATGACCAAGACACAGTACGGTTAAATAGAAAAACCAGGTTTCAAAGTGTGAGCCAGCCCTCAGATCTCATAATCTTAGCTGTCATTGAGAAGGGCACACATTCTTAGCCTAAGCAAGAGAAAGAAAGGCCAAAGAAAGAAAACAGCAGGAGAGAAAAGTATAAGAATATTAAGAGATGCTCAGACTTTGATTGTAAGGCCCATTTTCTCTCATGTGCAATATTTGTCATCACAGGGCTGATACTCAGAATCCACATCTCATTCTCAATGCTGCCATAAAATAAAAAACGCACAACCGTCTGATCTGTCAAGAAGTATTACTCAAAGGCATATGTATCTCCAAAGCTGTGGTGTGATTTAATCCTAAAGGATATTCTCAAAGATTAGAAATATTTTGTTCAGCTGGGGGGGGAGGGGCGTGGCATAGTTAAGGCAGGCCAAGATATTTGTTTTCCTAAAATGTATGCCCACTGACAAAAATACTTTTGTAAGGAGAAAATCACTTTCCAATGTGGTTAGATAATTTTGTACGGCTCTGAAACCAAGCTTTAAAAGCTTACTATATAGTCATGTAATAATATTAAAACAGCTGGAAAAGACAGATACACATTCATACTGCCTAAACCAGAACATCTTCTGGTTTAAATTAAAAACATAAGACTCTGAAACTTTCTAGTCAATCTCCAAGCTATGGCAACTATAAATTAGGATATGAAAGATATTTACCATAATATGCTTTGAGGTGGACTACCCACTTGATGCAAAGCTACATTAAACTGAAAGTTTTTCCTTTTAAAACAACCTTTCCTAAACACATTAATGTAGGAAGTTTGCATCTGAAACCTGACAGTGCACACCAAAAATTTTATGTGCACAAGTGAAACTGTTCCATGGGAAGTGCTTATCAAGTTACTTGGACCCAAGATAATCATAAAGAGGACGTCTCAGCATCTTCTACATTTTCCCCAGCTTTTCACTTAGTATAAGCAATTCCATAGAAAGTAGGTTCCACATGCTGGTGGCATCTAAAACTCAGTCCATACCAAAATGTCTCAACCTGTCTTATTAAAGGCTTTAGAAAGCCAAGTGCATGCAGAAACCAAATTTTATTGAGTTTCAGTTAAAATTAAAGCAACAGTACCACAGGTCCCGTTGTTGCTGAAACTACCGTATCATAGTCCAACTTCTGTTAGTGATAATGTCTGACGACCCTGAACTTTGGCCTCCCCAAATGTGTACAAAGGCTGTTTGCAAATGAAATCTCACAGAAAGCAATGACTGTGTTAACCTAGCACACTAACATTTTCAGTAATTACGAGTTGCTCCCATTTACTGGATTTTTTCTTCTTTTATGAATGAGCATATCTACACTCAAATCTTTACAGCTGCATCAGAACAGAGTCTAATTTGGTAAATGAATTACAGAGGTGGAGACAATATGTCGGTTCTAACAGAAGTAGCTTGAAATGAACTGGTCACTGAGATGCTGTACTGTACAACTGCACTACACCTTCCTCCACTGCACACCCAACTGCAGAGAGCATTCCTTTAAGTGTGTCACTGATAAACACTTCAATACAACGGAAGAATGAGCCTGCAATGCAAGGGTGGGGAACCTCTGGCTCACAGGCAAATTTTGGCCTGCAAGGGGTCCAATTTGGCCCACATAGCCTGTTCCCCTAAACCACATCCACATGCCCATCAGCTGATGCCACTGATTAAGTATTAAATTTTGCATTGGCTGTGCACCTAAGGCAGCAGGATATAATCACTGCTGAACAGTGGGGGTTAAATTCTGCTTAGTTCAAACAGGAGTGGGCAAGGGTGTCTGAAAGTTCCCTACTTTCTCCCTGCTGCTGGTCTCACACCTTGTGGAGCTGCTGTGAAAGCAGCTTCTCCTGAGCACAGCAAGCATGGTAAAAATCTGTGGTTTCTTCCTCCCTTCACAACCCATCATTGCCTTCAGTACAGGGGTGGAGACATGCTTGTAGCCAAGAAGCAGTAAGTGTCCCATGGCCCATGCATATCACAACAGCAGCAGCAAATCTTATTGCGAACTACACCCAAGAGTGGTGAGCTATAGCAAATATAAATTTATGAAGCTGTTTCCCAGCTAATCCTAGAAACAGAGGAAGCAAATTCTAGCTTGGAACTGAAAATTCTCTGAACCGGAATCTGTCTCCGAATGGCTAAACTGACAGAAGGGAGAAATCTGCATTGATTAAAAGAATGGCTAACAAGACAGATGCAGTCATAGGACTCCCAAAAAGAGTGTGGCCAGTTTTCTTACCGGTTTCTATGGAATGGGCGAGCTATACTTAATCCAGCAGCATTTGTCTTGTACGATCCTGGTGAATTGAAGCCATTCACAAATCCACCGTTAGGAAATGGAGCCTGCAGCAGACACAAAGTATATATCAAGAGGTAGCATAGAGGACTCATCCCACTGAAAACAAAGGTTCTTTAACTAGAAAACTGAGGACCACAACAATATACTCAAAACCAAGTTAAGTATGCTTCCCTACCTCTACATTTCCACCAACTGTATACATTTCCCCTTTTACCAGAATACTCAGCTGTGGCGAGGTAATGCTATACTGAGTGGGGATGTTCTCCTTAGAGTATGTAAAAGCTAGAAAGTCAGGGCTCTCATAAGAAGGCAGGAAAATGGGGACATGTTAGCTCAAGCAAGGAGAGAAGGAGAGAACCAATGTGGGGTTTCTCTATATTAACAGCAAGAATCCCCAGAGTTTCAAAGACAGGGCTTGCTGAGGATAATCTTGCATAGCGGGGCTTCTTCAACATCTCTCCAAACCCCATATCCCAGTGGTTGTAGGTGTGAATTTCTGCAGTGATTATCTATCACTAGTTTAAAATTAAAAGGTCTGTGTGTAAAGGCCTCGAATCCTCAGCAGCTTACTTCCAGAGCAACTAGTAGAATGCTGAACATTATTAAACCCACTAATTCTAGTTCATAGCTAGAGAAGGCTCAAATTTATTATTGTTATTCCATTGCAGAATATCATGGTTTTTCAAGCAGGCCTTTAAAACCACTCAGCAATTTTGAATAAGACAGTTTATCTGTATTTAGTACTGAAAATGCTTAAAGACTATTTTTAAAAATACTCAAGTGGTATTTAATGACATAACAGTGTTCTTCAGCCACCGAAGAAAGATAAACCCAGGTGACTCACACATGAGACTTAAGCATAAACTTACCAGTGGTGTTTCAAAATAAGGTGCAGGGTTTGGAGACCATGACTGAGGCACAATACTGTAGATGGAGTACTGCTGAGGACTATATACAGGCTGCATAAATAGTGGTGAGGCAAACTGTGCTTGTGTTTGAACAGGCTGAACATACACACTGGAATCCACTACCCGGTAACCATTCTTGGCAAAAAATGTGTTGATGGCTTTTATCCTGGCCTGTAAAAGGAAGATGAAACCACAGCACATTTACTATACATGGTGACAAGGCCATTAAAAGGTCTGTATCAGAGTAAAAGAAAAGAGGAAGCCACAATTATTTGTACTACTTCCTTCATCTATCAAGTTAGCCTGCAGAACTAGATTTTACAAATTGCTAAAAATGCACTTTCAACAAAGTTTACAATTTGGTTTGCTTCTGGGATGAAGTTCTATATTTCAAATACCCAATATAAGCCTTCCTTCAAAAATATCGCAACAATTAAAACTGACTATTTAATCTAACACTGTCATTCAATATTATTGAGACAGATCTGCTTAGTAGGTATGCTAGCAAGAGCAAGCAGTTCCACTAATGCTGGAATGAGAAGCATGATTGACCAGGATTAGCATGATTCACCAGAAGGTGGGATTGTGCACCTGTCAAAATGCTCTTTGCAGCTTTGCAAAGCACCGCTTGAAGCAGACTCTCCCCCACATCAAGGATGTGCTACCCGCTCGTCTCCCACTTTCATGGTTTGCTTTGGCCATAGTTTAATGTTGTTCGGTTCGGTTGGCACTATGAATAAGACTAAAAAGTGCCTCAAAACCATGTCCGCAATGCAATCCTGATTAGACTTAACTGTAGTCAACTCCAGTAATGCTAACCATGCTTGAAACCAGGGGTGGGCAACCTCTGTTCAAGCCATAACCACTTGCCCTACACCTGACCATCATATACAATGTCATGTATGCTGCAAGTAGTTGTGACTTGGCCAAAAGTGGGCTGCAGGCACAGACAATCAAAGGTGCCTGCAAAGCCTTCTGCAAGACACTTTGAAGGCCTGGCTATCAGCTGATCGAAGCCCTGACAAAGTGCAGCACACAGCTCTCTGCAAGCAGTGACAATCAGCTGACTGTTGTCCCCTGAAGAGAGCCTACAAAAAACAACAATCAGCTGGGATCAGCTGCACTAGGAAGTTCCCTATCAGTCCCATCCCAATGTTAAAAGTTGGCCTTCTTGGTTGTGGGAGGCGGGGGAGTGGAGACGAGAGAAAGATCAGGATCCCGCTGGTTCCTGACCCTTGCTTTAAACCAGGATTAAAATAAATCAATTTGGAGAGAAACATTACACTTACACCAAACTGGTATTAAAACCACAGTGCTGAGCCAATCATTTAAATACTGAAATATAACTTAAGATCCGAGAATACTTGAGGCAACTTACCATTATTGGCTTGCCCTGAAAGGTTTTAACTTCTTCCCGTAAATATTTAAATGCCTGTACAGATACAAAAACATTCACTGAGAGACTCACTTTGACAGAATTACACTTCAGAGATATTGGAAAGCTTATGGAACTATCTGCATAAATACAAACTGAACTAAAAAGAAAGAAAAACAATCTGGCTCCTTTTACGGAGGTTACTTGAGGAACAGTTAGGAGCTTTGCCACATAAAGTGTTACATTAAAGCTGGGGTGGCTGGTCTGGTGGCAGTCCTCCAAACCTTTGCCTCTAGCCCTCAGAACTCTTCCCACACAATCTTCACTAGCCTGTGTGCTTTTGCCAGGCTGGAATATGTCCTAGACCTCCTGATAATGCCTCTTATTTGCTTTGATGAAGGACAGAGTGTGAGAGTGTATCTAGAAACCAGCCTACTCTACAATGGTTGCATTTGATTTGTTGCTCCACCCTCCTTTGCTGCCACTCACCATTGGCATGTGGCCTCAGTAAAGTTGCCTGGAAGGTAATGTGCCTCTTGAGCTCCTACCCATATCAAAGCAGCAAATACACCCCTGGAACAGCTGGGATATGCCCATTCTGCTATGCCACCCACACCCCTCAGGTAATGGAGGCAATGTTAATCAGTTGTGTGTCCTTAGCTGCCTTCAGTCTTTTAAAGTTCTCTCCCCACTTCTCAACTTCTGGCTGCGTTTACATGATTGCTTTGAGAGACATAGGTTTATAACTGTTCTTGGCTGCCCTCACCCGCTAGCAGAGGACAGAATATAATAGCAGTGTAAAATGTTGGCCACCACATGATTTTCTTACCTGCTGTGCATCAGTGTCTGACTGGAATGTAACGTACCAGTTGTTATTGTGAGCAAATTCACAACTTATCACTTTGGGGCAGCTTTCATTTTTAAACAGTGCCTTTACCTCCTGGAGGGGAAAAAAAAAAAGACTATTTCAGTAAATTACAATTGCTGTATAGGTTTTTGTGACATATTATCAACTGGGACATTGTACCATCTATGAAAAAAGTCAAAGAGAGTGAATTAATATATATGCAGAACTATGTTTATCATCTTTATTTTTAAACATTTTGAATTCCTACTGGAGTACAAAATGCTTAAGTTCAGTGAAGCACTGTTACCTACATTAGCAATGACCTGTACTCCGCTTACATAAATGTGGAACAGTGCATTTAGCAATCACAATAAGAAACATTACTTTACTTCAACTTCCAAACAAGATTGCTAACAATCTGTAAAGCCACCATGTGATCTCCTAAGTCAAATAGGCTTCCTGCAAAACAAAGCAACCTTGTTCCAAAACAAATATCCATATCCTCAGCTATTGTGAACTAATATTTCACAACTAAAAAAACAACTTCTCCATTTTTTAAAATGCCATTGTTAAGGTGCATTTAGTATAGGTATGGCAAATGCTACTCAGTTATGCTTTACAAAAGCGGAAATGATCGCTACCAAATATTCCAAATCTCCCCGATAGCCTGGAGGGAGTTATTGCGATTAACCAAGAATAATGCCTTAGAGAGTATTGCCTTACAACAATGCACATCATTCTAAGTTCTCAATGGGAAAAGGAAAGCTTTCTGCAGGATTGACATCTTAAAATATCTTTAATCCTGAGAGGTGATTGGCTGCTGTGGGTGGAACTCAACGCCGTGCTAAGGAGATCTTTCCATCAGGACAATCTCCTCACACCTCAAAGAATGGATTTGAAGGTGGTGCAAGCGGAGGAGAGGGGAAAACCCCATTGTGCTACAATGAGCCCTTGTGCTGACTTCTGCAAGTGCACCAAGCCAGCTGAATCTGGTCCTTTCTACCCAGATGAGTTTCCCTGCAGAATGGTACTTTTTTCCAACTTGTTATATCAATGGAATGCTTGAATGTTCTTACCTCTACAGGTGTTGTTTCAGGAATCTCACGGAGAATAATAATGCATCGTTTGTGGTTTGGCCTAACTTTTTCTCCTCGTTCATCCACTTGGACTATAGGAGTAGCTGAATTTAAAAAGAAGTAGTAGCTAAAGAATAGCTTTTAAACTGCCAGAAACAGATACAACACAACAAGACCCTAAGAACGACATACATGAACCCTTTCGCCCTATTTTCAACTTAAATCCTGAAATGGGTAACTCAATTCACTTGATTCTCAGTGCCCACAAGCTCTGCTCATTCTCATGTTAATCTTTCCCCTTTTTGGTAAAGAAGTTTCAACCAGAGGAAGCAGAAACCAAAGTAGGAATTACTCCAGAAAAACCCACTGCAACAAATCTATGGGCAACATCCAGTGATGTTCTCACTTCCACAATGCACTTATGCCACAGGACTTGCAATTCTCCTTCACCTCTCACCAGCCTCCATAACATGAAAATTTGCTCAAGGCCCTTCAGACCTCTGAGGAGAGAAAAGTTAACATGAGAATGAGCCCCACTGCAGAAGGAGACACTCACTGAAGCTACAGTGAACCTCACCCTGGGGCATGAAAGCGGAAGGTAATTATTTCCCTTCAGTTACACATAGCTCAAACATAATAGGTTTATGTATAGGAAGGGCACCAAAGCAGTCCCAAATCAAACAGTGCAGTTTCACTTCAAGGGAGTGGAAGGCAGTTAAAAACAGCAACAAGTGACTTAGGTGCAGACATATGTTTCTCAGATACAGAAATGCACCTATTTATCCAGGGGTAAATGCATCTAAAAATACAGCTACGAAAAGAGTTTGACATACATCTTAGTACTTCCACAATTAGATCCATATTAGTTGTCAGTTTCTTAATTCCTTCCATGTTGGCGATTGTCCATATTGGAATAAACTGATCACTGTCCATTTGAGACATCAAGTAAAGATCCTTGGATAGATTCTCACTAGAAATAAATAAATAAGCATCTTTGTAAAATGATACCCAGAAATCAGTGTGGCTTATCATAGGGACAGATATATCAAACACTTCCAAACAGTAAGAAAAAATAGAAACTTTTAAAAAGATACAATGTTTTTGTGTAGGACTATACTGTACACATTCATGTAACAGAGATATACCAAGATCACAGGATGGAATCATACACATTATGAAAGCAGCAACATAACATCCTTTTACCTATTTGTTCTAAATATTGATACAGTATTACCAATACGTGTTGCCTATTACTACAAAGAAACACCTGCCTTATGGTTTTGGCCTGGTTAGTGAATGCTGAACTGTCAGGAGTAGCTACCTACTGATCTATAGACATTTATATCCAACCTACTTCACCTTTGGGCAGTTCACAATATCAATAAAAAATACAAAACAACAGTAAGTTGCATCCAGCAAAGATGTCCTGTTATTGCAAGAATGTCCAGCTCCTCACTGGACTTCCTCTCTCCTCCGCCCCTGGACCCTCCCACGCCACCCCTCAAAATCTGTTCCGAGGTTTCCCCAACCTTCTGGAGCGTATCTTGGGGGAGCAGGGGGCACATGGAGAAAGAAGGAAAGATGCAGGTTCACTGAACAGACAGAGGTCCTTGCTCTAATGGGAGGACTTTGTTGGATGCAACCCTGAAGTAATAGAAAACTAGACAAGCACAAAAACTATCAGGGAGCAATATAAAATCGCTACAAAAACAGCACTAAAACCCAAAGGAGAAAGGAAAATATTTCAACAAGCAAACAAAAACTTTAAAAAGTGACTTGCATTTCTTTTTTACAGTAAGAATTTCAGAATCTTGACTGGGTCAGGAGGCACAATGCTAACCTCGTTCTGTCACAATAGCATTGTGCCAAATATTAACAGGAGGATTCAAGAGGAAACCTTTGCTTTTTTTTTTTTAATTAACCACTTACATAAGAGTCCTTAAAGCAAAGGTAAACTGCCCTCCAGTTACTGTTGGACTCCATGCTGGCTGGAGCCAATGGAAGTTGAACTCCCACAAACAAATGGAGTACACCATGGCAAGAGCCCATATCTAGCCCTAGTTACATTTACCAATACATTAGAGTTCAATACCGTGAGAAACAGAACTCCAATTGTTTCTTCAAACATTCTTTCAAGTCTTCCGGAGAAATGACGGGGCTGCCTTCATCTGAAAAAAATGTATTCGAGAGTGAATTACTAATATTTTTTCTTTTTTAAAAAACAAACCAAACAAAAAACAAAATACCCAACGTACAGAGGAGGGGGGCAGAAGTGCAGGTTTAAGAACTGCCATCCTTCTTATCTGATATATGATACAAGTTTTGCTTTAAGGTATTGGCTATATTATGTCTTGTTACTGAGCTTAGAAATGTACAGTATTCTTGTATATACTTTTCATTGTTTATATGTGTCAGGGGACTGCCATCGGAACAGGGGAGGGAGGCAGGGGGGCGCTTGGGATACAGAGAGCCTCCTAAGCTTCTGACGAGCAGTTCCTCTTCCAGCGAGGAGAAAAGCCACACCTCCAATGGAGAAGAGAGGGAAGGGGCCAGCCAAGTTCGGAAAGGGCTTGAAGATGCTGCTAAGAGCACCAGTGCCTCACCTAGCCGGGCTGGCCAGGTGAATGCATACCACTTCCGTCGCCCAGCTTGCGCAGAGGGGTGAAACGCAAAGAGGGGAGGCAGAGATTTGGAGTGTCTACGTTCTTATGTTGGGGGAAAAGCCAGAAGAGGCCACTCCCGGATTCTGCAAGTGACTAAGACAGACATGAAACTTGTGTATCTGCACTGTAAATAATTTGCACAAAAAAAACCTGTAAAAGACAGGTCGGAGTCCTGCCTGGTTACTCACGAGCAACCACCACACAGCATCTGACAATATGTTTTTACCATTATGTTGCACATAGCTCTAGGCCAGAAGTGATAAACTGGCAGATCATTATCTTCCCAACCTCCTGTGTGGCAGGCCACCCATTGAATAACTAAGAATTAGATGAAATCAAATGTGTGGACCAAGGTACAGCCCACAAAGCACCAAATGTCATGACCTGCCCCACACCTGACGCCGTATGATGGCAGCTGGGCATGGCTTGACCAAATGGGAGGCTGGAGGTACCCCAGCACTGCAACAGGTACTTTTAGTAGAACAACAAAATATAAATTTATTGTTATTAAGTGGTTTTATTACGATGATCTAGCACGTTGGAAAATCCATTCTGATATTTCTGCTCTAAACAGAGATTCCTGGATTGCTTTATTAATGGCACAATCTGTTTATAGCTCCTTCGCACCTCAGCAAGCAGAAACATTTCAAAGCTTATACTGGACTTATGAAGTCAGGCCTTCTAACCCACAAAAGATTTTACTATTTCACCTACCCTAAACATGTCCAATTAAGTCACTTGTGACACAACCAAAGAAACAGGGATGATGAGTGCGAAAACAACAGCTTTCTGGTTTAGAAAAAATTCACTGCCTGATCGACCGGGCACCATGGTTTAAAAGGTGGCATAAAATTAAGAGTTTCTTTTCATTTCAAGTTAACATGAATATTGTAACTGAGGAAAGGTAGCTATTAGTAGCCTCACAATAGAGACATGTTAGAGGGCTATGGATGACAAGCTATGGTTAATCTGAATCCAACTGTGAGTTCAAACTGATTCTGGTCTCAGCTCATTCAGCTTTTAAATGATATAAAGGAGACTGCCTGGAAAGGTATAAGACCATTATGACACAAAGGAAGGTGCAAAACATACAGTAATTTGTGGCACATCTTTACCCTGAAGAAGTTGATAAAACATCCAACTATTTACTATGAGGGTGAAAACTGCCATCTTGGGATTTGATAAGTCAATTTTCTCTTTTGGGTAGTTTCAAAGATGCAGAACTCCCATCTTTTCCCCCATCCCAGTCTGTGAAAAGAAACAGTGCCCTGAACATATGCATGATGCCTGCTCCTTGTTATTACACGTTACATACAGCACAGACATCTCATGGGAAGGAAAAGCATACATGGAGCATCATTTCCTTCCCAGTCAGAACTTAATGTCCTGTGACTTAATCCCCACCACCCCTCATTTGAAATATTACACACTGCCAGGTACACAAAGGAAAGTTCATGGCCACATCTGAATGAAGAAACTGGTTTATATGTGCTTCATTCAAAATGCAGTGTCATTTATGGTAGCAAATTTTACTGCAGTGTGACTATCTTGCCTAAGGACTGTAAGCAACCAGGGTGGGGTGGGGAAAGCACCATCTTCATAAGGGTTTACTATGTAAAAAAAATACTAGCGTCAACTGTATATGTCTATAAACATGATCTTTCAAATTCAATCCAAGGAGAGGAGTCAATACTTTCTGAAGACACCAGGCAAGTCTACAAGGTCACTGACAAAGACTATAACATTGCATGACACTTTTAGAAAGGTTGTTTTATTTTCCCCTGAAACAGTACATCACCTGTTGCTTCCCTTCCAGGCTCTCTGAAGCTTTTTCCTAAGTGCCACTGTCAGTAGTTCTTTGATCTCACTCTCAGAATATACCCCACTGTACTACCTCCAAACGTTGTCTTCCAAGATGCTCTTTCACAACCCTACTGGAAGTTTTAAAAGTCATACAAAACCCGAGGGTTCTAGAAATTCAAGGGATTGTCAGACCATCCTGCATCTTTAACAACAAGCATGTGTGTGCATTGTGTGGAAGGAAACAAATAAACCATGTCACTATTCTAAATCTGAGTTTTGCTGATAATCCCCATGAAGTACACGTGAATGGACTTTAACACAGAATATATGTAATGGATATTGCTGATGCAAAGGGTAAAACATACAATTTGAATATCCAGAAAAACAGGGAGGTACCTATATTTAGGGGCTCTCGCAAAGTAGACTGGAAGCTTACCAGAAACATCATAGAGTTGGTATCCAAGTTCTTCATGTGTCAAGACCATTCCATTAGCCGCGGATTCCTCAACACCTGAGCTGTTTGATGTTTCACAAGATGAATACATTGTGTCATACCGCTTAGCACCATCATCTGCAACCTCAGCATTACCTGGCACAAGTACAAAAGCCATAAATGGGGAAAAAGCTCAGGTTGCAAGCAATGAAAATGCATTTCCTTCCATTCTTATTGTATCCCACTTTTTTAGACATTTCCTTCACAAAGGAGCTTACAAACGCCAACAAAAACCAACTCCTGGCAACCATCAATGTTACCATTACAAACAATGTAGTTTTATACACCTGTACACACAAACACTGAGTATGCAGGGCCTTTTATATATTATTTGCTCCCTTTATCCAGTTTCAGTCAACTTTGGATTAATGGAGAAGGCTGAATTTAGAAGTCCCTCCCCCCCCACACACAAATACTAATCGTGGATTCAAAGTACATTATTTAATAAGTAAAAGGTAAAGGTAAAGGTACCCCTGAAAGTTAGGTCCAGTTGCGGACAACTCTGGGGTTGCGCACTCATCTCGCTCTATAGGCTGAGGGAGCCAGCGTTCATCAGCAGACAGCTTCTGGGTAATATGGCCAGCATGACTAAGCCGCTTCTGGCGAACCAGAGCAGCGCATGGAAACACCATTTACCTTCCTGCCCTCTACTTGCACTTTGACATGCTTTCGAACTGCTAGGTGGGCAGGAGCTAGGACCGAACAATGGGAGCTCACCCCGTCACGGAGATTCGAACCGCTGACCTTCTGATCGGCAAGCCCTAGGCTCTGTGGTTTAGACCACAGCGCCACCCGCGTCCCTTATTTAATAAGTATTACATGCTTATTTTATATATAAGAACAGCTTTGAACTGCTGATGAGGTTACAAAACATACTGTACTTAAGTAACTGGTTGAGTTCTTATCTAAGAAGTGATCACAACTGCCAATAGCCAAGATTAAAATAACCAGTTTTAATACTCAACATGTTTCTGGGAAAGCAGAAAACTGTGTGTGAAACATGCTCATGTGTGTTACAGTGATGTAGAAAATTTTCTAGGTGACATTTTTTATTTCCTAAGTTTCCTATGATTTCCTAGTAACAATGAATGGATGACACCTGCAAATAAATATCAAGCTTTTACTAAGAGAGCTGTTTATAAGGGCAACCCAGGGGACAATACCAACAGTAGTTTCCCTTCAAACGGCTTTCTTTCTAAATGCCCATGTTCTTGACAGGTTTAAGCAGCAATGTGGGAATTCAGGAAAGGAGGGAGAAAAGACAAGCACATGGGGTGAGGAATATTAAGGGGAAAGACTGGTTTGTATGTTGGAGCTGTATGTGCCCCTTCATGCAGCACACGAAGAAAGGAAAAATTTGGAATAGAAAGTCTGGAAAATAGAGATTTTGAAGCTACTAAAGCAAACTCTATAAAGACAGCAGTTTTCCCTACCCACCTTCTCTGGTCTATCTGAACTACCTTTCCTAAGAAAATGAATTCCTTAGCAGATATTGTTTGCTCCAGAACCTGCTGCATTAGCAGGAAACTGAAACCTAAAACAATTGTTCATTAAAGTATGAATTTAACAGGCAACAGAACAATCAAGCAAAACAAGGTTAACAGCAACCTTGCTTCTCCCTTGAAAACAGCAACTACTTGCAGCAGAGAATCTCCCATAGGTAGAATTTATTCCAGTAATTCTACATTTCCCTAAACTTCAAATATGCAAGGGATGATGGGCTACATTTCACACTTCTCGCCACCAAGAACTAGAGGCCACACAACTAGAGGCATTGTGACATTACATGTAAACTGCACATGCTTAAAAATCCTAGGAATGTCTACTTACATTTCAAAAAATCTATTTCCACTAGAAATATGTGGGAAAGCACTAAAAGTGGCTGGTGCCATAAGAATTCAGAACCAAGTTCTTCTTAAATGCAAATAATTTTCAAGCTGTGCATAATCTTAAATATCACAATTCTGCCTAGATTTTCACCATTCTTAAATTGTGTAGGCGTTATTTTGCCAATGTGTTTACCACGCACATGATCTAAGGAATAATTCAATCAGCTTGGGTTGTATACGGCCCTCAGCTTTCAAACTTTTTGTTCACAGGGTCACATGTTCACTAAAGTTCAGAAATGATGAAAAAAGCTCAAGGAAAAGGTGAGAAAAGAAAACAAAGGGAACAGAAAAAGGCAAAGTGAGAAAGAGATTCATTTCTGTACATTTAGCAACTTGCTTCCCTCTTAGCGCGATACTTGGGTCATCATTGGGCCTTTGTAACTTTTTAGAAACACTCCCATTCCAGAGTACTAACCATGTGAATATCTTCAACACACTTCCTCACAAATTCACATATATTTCTATCTAAGCCAGGGCTGGAGAACCCACGGCTCTCCAGATGCTAGTTCCATCATCCCTAGCCACTAGTCATGCTGGCTGGGGCTGATGGGAGTTAAAGTCAAACAACATCTGGAGAGCCACATGTTCCCCACTCCTAATCCAAGCAAACCAGCTGCCTCTTGTGAAGCTGAAGTAATGCCTTCTGTTACAGACAACCAGCACCCAGAAGCAGCTACTGTGCTTTCAAGGACAAAAGAACTGGTTGCTTCTTACTGCTGGATTTAGAGTCACACTATAACCACAATCCTAGCTAAGCAAGGGATTAAGCCATTGTTCATATTTAGAAGTATGGTCTTGACATCTTACCCTCTGTACTATTTCCCGGCACAGCTGCTGTCTCTTGCCATGATTGCTCAGTGCCATTAGTTGCTGGTGCAGCTTCAGAGTTTCCTTGCATGCTTTCCTGCCATACTTTTGCATTAGGATTTAAGCTGGCACCTTTCGATGTTACCTGCTGAGAAAACAGAAGATGTGTATTAGCAAATAACAAGACTTAAAAGGTCAGGAATATTTCTTCTGTTAAGCTTTGGAGATCCATCTCCCATTTAAAAAGAAGTGGGCTGTGGCCGTATTACAAACTAGTTAAGACTAGTGTGAAAACTCAGTGGGGCAGATAATGGAGTAATTAGGGGATATAAATTTCCCACAATTTCTAAGCAATTCCATGGGGTGAAGGAACCCAGTGTAACAGTATGGCTTTCTTAGATTCTTGTAAACCGCTGTGAAAATATGAAAGCACCATCCCCCCCCCCCATTCACCCTGCCCCACAGTCCCTTGGTAAGCACTTTTTATCTCCTACTACCACCGCAATAACTTCTTTGAGTCTGCATGCTGGTATTTACTGCAGATTGTACCCCCCCCAAAATAAAACCACTATATGAGGTTTTAGGTTTGATAAATACATTCCTTAGTGAGGGCCAAAACCATGTTCCATTCTGTAAGAGGTACCATTAGAATGAAATGTTTCCTGCAGTTTGGACACACTTGTCTTTTGGGAACCCCTCCCTATAAGGCTAGACCACTGCTAGGCTCTTAAAGCAAGGGTGGGAACCTCCAGCCAGATTTGGCCTGCCACAGAACTCAATGTGGCCCCCAATTTTCTGCAAACCCCACAAACATACCTCATGTATGTAAGATGTGGGGCAGAGAGAGATGCTGCTAGATCAGCTGTACAACCCAGCTCCCCATGGAAACTCAATTGCACAGCTAATCCCTGCGGAAAGCAAGGTTGAAATTATCACCTATCACCGTGGGCAATGAGTTCACCCCTGCCTGACCAAATCCCCATGGGGAACTTGGTTGCACAATCAATCCCTGCAGAAGGCAGCTTTGCAAGCCCAATGCTCAGAGCTTTGCTAAGTGCAGGGCTGGCAAAGCCCCTTGCATTGCAGTTCCCATGCACCTGATAAACAGCTGGCTGTCAAGAACTTCAGAAGTGCTGTGCAACGGACTTTTTACATGAGTCATCAGACATCATAATGCTCCAGCAAGGGGAGAATCAGATGTCCACCTTAAGCTCCCAATTGTTCATTTGAAGCTCTACCCTTACTCGCCCCATACCTGACATCAGGTAGGTGGGTGTGGCTTATCCAAAATGGCCTGGTGGGTCAGGTTTGGCCCCTGGGCAGGAGGTGCCACACCCTTGATTTGGAGAGCTGGAAACCACAGGAGGGGAGAGCGCACTTGTGCTCAAATCCTGCTCGTTGGGTTTCCCAAGGGCAACTGTTCAGCCACTGCGAGAAAAGGATGCTGAACTAGATGGGCCATTGGCCTGATCCAGCAGGCTCTTCTCGTTTTCTTAGTAGGTGCCAAATTTGATAAGAACTATGCAGTCTCCCATGGAGTAATTCATCCTATGGATAAGTATATTTTCATTGCTTTAACAGCACCTCATTGCAAACACCAACATTCAAAATATGTACCCAACATCAGTGTAACCCACAGACAGTTTTTCAATAACGCACCCTCTCTATCTGTAAGTTTAAAAAACTATGAAGTCCAAGAACTCTCAAGTCAGAAACCAAAAATATTATGAGGAGCTTCCAGGTATTCAGTTGTCTGCATGTTTCAAAGGATCAGGCTGGCTTATAACCACATATTGTCTCATTGGCAATTTAACTTTTCCCCCAGCTTCAAGAACCTGCTCTCTGGAAGATGGGCTCTCCTGAACAACAGAAATATAATCTGCAGCAACACACAGGAAGATACGGCTCTTTATTAAGACAGTATAATGATACTGAACAAGCACTGACCATCTTGCCACAGAGAAGCACAGGCCAGAGAATAAGGGAGTTGAATTCCAGAGTCTAGCCTTCTGGAGTCTCTCTAGCATCAAGGAGTGGCTTTAGTACCATACCCTGTCCACAGAACAGAAAAAAAACAGGGCATAAGGAAGCATTATGGATTGCCACATATATAATTTTGCCCCCACCAAGATCACAGTACAACTAAACATCAGTATAGCTTTGTGAACTAAACACCTATGTCTCCCAAAACATGAACTGGCTTTAGCTCCTCCGATCATGTTCGAAAGGCTTAGAACAGAGACATGGGTAAAACAGTGAGTGACTGAGAGGATTCTTTCTCAAGAGTAAGGTACACTCCAACATAGCTGGTTTTTACATCACAGGTCATAACATTCAGTTTTAATCCAGTCTCAATCAGTTCCGCCTCCCCCCAATGTATCCAGTGTCATAGAACTGCATAGTCATGGGAAACTGTTCTACTTCATTAGCAGAAGTGAAGACTTGTGACAGTACAGAAATGCAAAGGTTAAAACAGAAGCCTCAACCAGAAACTGGTACCCCATCTTCCCATTCACATTATTTTTCTTCCTTATATTTTCGACTAGATCTCTGATCCTGCACGCCATTGTCATAAATAATTTAATAGAACTATGTATAAAAGTAGGCATGCCAAAGGCACAAATTCTAACATAAAAATAATAATAATACATAACATATTATCAGGCTTCCCTAACCTACCACCCTCCAGATGCTGGGACTCCAAATCCCATTAGCCCAAGCCAGCATGACCAAATCAGAGACTATGGAAGTTGTTATCCAACAAGATATGGAAGACAGAAGATTAAGAAGACTGCTGTAGTTGTTCTGTTATATTAAGAAGGAATCAAAACAATATACAAGGTCATAACAACTTTACAAGATACACTTAAAAAGTCTTAAAACCTTGCCTTCCTCCCTTCCCATCCCTGGGGAAAGCTGACATAAGAGTATTCTGATTTCCATTATAGTATATAATAAATAACACCTCAGCCAGAGCTGAACCTAATTCTGCTCCCATAACAGCCAATGATATATAGCAGGGACAGGGATGTGCACAATGTGATTATCACATCACAGGCATCCCTTACTGAACATTATGGTTAAGGAAAGAGGCATAGAACTGGGTCTGCTTTTGAGCAGGACTCATTCACTTCTACACTGAGAAATCGGTGGAGATAGGAGTGAATCTGTAGATACATTTTGAGAAAATACAGGACCCAGCAAAAACTACTCTTTTGTCAAAGAATTGCAACTGGATTGCTTTCTTCGTGCAGGTGAAAAGTTCCAATAAGGTTATAGCTTCTAGAGTAGCCTTGAAGTTAGGTTGTGTTTATTAACTATTGGAGATGGAGATGAGTAACCTCAAGCTCTCCCTCATACCTGTTTTTAAAGTTTCCACCTCTCCACAATCATAGATGCCTGAAGTATTGCGAGAATTAACTTTCACACAAAAGGTATGTGTGAGAGAGGGCAAGAATAACATACACACAATATTCAGTTTACAATGGCATGTCCAAAAGGGCTCATAAAACACATCCTCCTGCAGTTGATAAGATTTGTGATTTTTTGCTTTTCTTATTACATTTTCTTTCACCTGTTCCGAGCACTCCAAGTTTGCATCAGCTTTTTAAAGTGTACTTAGCTCCAAATCAGGCTTCGCCAAGGAACTAACTTTGATCAGCAAAAGCGGGGGGGGGGGGGGGAGAGAGAGCAGCAAGGACAAAGGTTTTTAAAAAAGTTTTAGTTCTGAATGTTTTGCATATTCTTTGTAGCAGTTTCTACACATATAATGTGAAATGTGTTCTCCGAGAATAGTGCTGAAGAAAAAAACGCAAAGCCACTAGAGGCTGAAAGCTTCAAGTCCTGTAGTGATTGCTGGTTGGTAATTACATACATACATATTCTTTCACTATCATGAAATATAAATTCCTTCAACAAGCACTGCAATATAGCTATTAAAACAGGAAAATCTTATTTTAAAAGGTGAGATTGCATTGCACATAATGCACAAGCTTCCCAGTGAAACAACCAAGACTACACAATTTTTTAATGACTGGCAACCTTTTCACATACCTGCAAAGTTATAAGAAGTTTGGGAGACTCTCTAGAATAACTGGAATGACAATCTAATAATGGTGCCTTTTGAGGGCTTGCAAAGCCATTTGCAGGCCAATTAAAGTCGTTTCTAAGCACCAATAATCCTCAGAGAGCAAATTCAAACTACAGTTTGGAGGAATGAAGCCTTGCTGCACCAACTTCCTGCTTCCGTTAAATGTCTACATTTCATACATGAGGACTTAGCTCAGGCTGAAATCCAGTACATGTTACCAGTATGTTACCGCTTATTTCTACTGCTTGTTGCCAAAGCATGATTGAGCAAAAACAGTAAAAGCAAACAGCAAAATCCTACATGTGCCAGTGTCAAACAGTGTTGAAGTTACAAAACTTGTTACACAAGGAAGTCATTCAGTAAATACTTTTCAGTAACAGCTCTGCAGCAGCTTCTTGGTTTACAATGCTTAACAAATTTCAATAATTTCCTCCTCCTTTGCATCACTGCAGGTGGTTGGACTAGAAGAACCTCCCAACTCTACAATTCTATGACTAAACCATATACAAATGCAACTTTTTCCATGCCTTTTAGGCATATTAGCATTGTAATAGCTGGACATGAAATATTGTTTTGTGAAGTGACCAGATCTAGCCTTGCTACATGGAACACAGGATTAGAATCCACGCACCAGACCACAAGGCTTAGCAGGCTTGTGTCCTGCCTAGTGACGGCCCAGGTTTCAGAGATCGCCTCAGCCACACACACAGAGCCCTGAACTCAGCAGAGGAGTTCTGGGGGAAGCAGAGGTCAGCTTCTGCAATCCCCTTTCTGCATGCTTTTCTCTGGATCCAACCCAGAGGGTTTAGTAACAAATATACTAAACACCTGCAATCCACAGTCCATCCCTGAACAGATCATCATTAGAGTTCTGCCAAACAAGATCAAGACGGGCAGCACTAAAGTAACACTGGCAAAATGAAGCTCTTGCACTAGTTGTTACCTGCCATTCCCCACCCATCCACACCCACTTTGCGTTCTGCACATGCCTGACTTAACTTTGCAATGCAGTTAATATTCAAAAGGGTGCCATATAAAATGAATATCAAGACTGCATACCGTGCATTTCTTTCACTGTCTGATGTGTCATGCAGTTTCCACTAAAAATTCAAACCATCACACATTTCTATGTTGGTATCACTCATTCACCAGTCTCTAATATTTTTGGCTTTAGAACTATGATAACAGGAACAAAGTAGTATTGTTGCTTTGATTTTTTACCTTTGTTCAGCATAGGTTTATTATTTCTCCAACAAATAAGTTACTCAATAGTCATGTTACTGTACTTAAAGGTTAGCTATGCCATAGCACCACTTTTGAGTATTTTAACATATACTTTACTAAACTCATCCAAGAAAAGGAGATGCATTATTATGTATATAATGAGAATCTGTTATTCAACACTCCTAATTTATAATGAATCAGATTAGGAGATACAAAATATAAACATGAGAAAGCAACCAATATGGTAGCAGTGAGGGCCCAGCCAGGTACACTTGTCCCAGGCCTCAGGGGGCTGGGGAGGGGTAGGGGGCGTTGTTTATAACTTTATTATAACAAGACTCCTGCCCAGGGCCTCAGACAAGCTCTGCATGGAAGGGTCTTCAATATCAAAACCTGCTAATTGACAGTCCATGGGCCAAATCCAATTTATCACTAGCCCAGTGGAAGTATTGAAGGGGGGAATGATTTTGCTTCCCAGTCTTAGCTAACACTTTAAAGCAAGGAGTGGTGGTAACAGCTGCACTTTTTTCAGCCACATTCATGCCAACTGAGCTAGTATGCATTATACAAACAAAGCAGTAGAAGGGGAAACACGCATGCAGTTGCTAAGCAACTATGGAAGCATTCCCCATCACTTCCAGGTTAAGAGGAAGCATCAAGAGATGCTTGTATGGTTGCCAAACGACCACACAGAATCCCCTCTCAGCCTCTTTCCCCAATGAAGCTTACCTAGTTTGAAAGTTGCACAGCTGCAAGAGGCAGAGAAGAAAAAGAGATAGTGACCTCTTAGCACTGTGTTCAGCACTAAATTGACTTCCCAGTTCAATCTCCATGTTATAACAAGATGCCAAAACTTTAATACGTAAGTAAATAAAATTGCAGCCATCTTTAAACCAACATGGGCAATTGATTGGATTTGAGGTGTCATTATAGAGGCTAAGGTACTGATAAAGAAAAAAGAAATGAAGATTAGCTGAATAAGAAAAATCAGGAATATCAAAAGAAATTCAAAGCTTGCATTCTTGAATGATCCACTGCAATTAAGTATTATTTGCAAGCAAGTATGTTTAAAATTGCATGTCCTCCTAGAACTCTTTTACTTAACCATGAACACTATGGTCATTAGCCAATCAGGAATTGGAAACATCCAGTTCACAGACCAACCTTTTGCCCACAAGGTCAAATTTGGCCCAGAAGGCCATTTTCCCAAGCCTACTTCCACCTCTCAGTCAGCTGTTGGTGGGTGGTATCAGCTGATGGTCAGGGTTCAATTCTGCATTGGCTGCACACATCAATTCCCCTGCTGAGAATTGGCATACACAGCCAAAGCAGCAGGATTTAATCCACAATCATCAACTGAGGAAGGGAGATTAAATCCTGCTCAGGTCCCAGCATGGAGCAGGACTGAAGACACTGCTCATCAGTTGCTGAGCAGACTACAATTCAGTTGGGTGCTGCTTCACCAACACATTCCCTGCAGGAAAAATGCTGTTAAAGCAGAACCCCTCCCCCTAACATCCCACAGGGCAACCTTGAGAGGTGAGGAAGAATGCACACCTATCAAATCGCCTGACAACCTCAACACAAGTGGGTGGCTCCACCCACCTGCAAAAGTAGGCCTGTGGAGAGAGAGGAGATAAAGTTCTAGTTCACTAAATCAAAAAGGTTCCCCACCCGTGAGCTATAAGATCTTGCACAAGGTACACAAGTTAAATAGCTATCAAAAATATAGCATGTTGGTAACATGCACAGTTGTACCTTGGTTATGGAACAGCTTAGTTCCCGAACGTTCTGGCACCGAAACGCCGCAAACCCAGAAGTGACTGTTCTGGTTTGCAAACTATTTTTGGAAGCCGAATGTCTAACAGGGCTTCTGCGACTTCCGATTGGCTGCAGAAGCCACACTTTGGTTTCTGAACATTTAAGTCGAATGGACTTGCGGAACAGAGTTCTAGGAGGACATGCAATTTTGACTTCCAAGGTACGACTGTACTTGAAATCAAACTCATTTGCACCAGCTCTGTTGCAAATGATCAGAAATGGCTCTGATGTTAAAAAAAAACGCTTCACTGCACTAAAGGGAGCCGTCCAATTGTACTGAAGTTCAAACTACTACCCATTCCACAGTTGTGGAACAAAACAGACTAAAACAGTAAGAATGCACCACAAACATTGTTGTGGGGGCTAGGTTCATCATTATAAACAAAGTTTAAAATAAAAATAAAAATGAAAGGCTCACCATAGGCACACATTTATAAGAGTTTGGATTTGATATCCTGCTTTATCGCTACCCTAAGGAGTCTCAAAGCGGCTAACATTCTCCTTTCCCTTCCTCCCCCACAACAAACACTCTGTGAGGTGAGTGGGGCTGAGAGACTTCAGAGAAGTGTGACTAGCACAAGGTCACCTAGCAGCTGCATGTGGAGGAGCGGAGACCCGAACCCGGTTCCCCAGATTACAAGACTATCACTCTTAACCACTACACCACACTGGCTCTCTTTGTATGAATTACAGCACATTCCTAGGCATGTTTACTCAGATGTAAGTGCTCTCAGATAAGTGTGTATAGGATTGCATCCTTAAAAGCATGCATTTTCAGTTATTTTATAAAGTGATAAGCTTGCATGCTTGGGAAAATCAATTTATTAGTAACAAATGACGAATCATTACAAACAGCCATACCATTTTCCCAATAGAAGAAATTAAAACAGGAACAGACTCTTCTTCCTGGTCTGCTTATATCCATTTTGGTTTTGGTTTTTAAGATAGGTAAAGTATTCTAGCACTCCAGGTGTAATGGCTACTACTGCAGGTGCTTATTTATTTCTATGGTAAGTTTTCTTAATTAGTCCCTGGCCTTCATATCACGTTTGCATCTAAATGAATGTGATTCCTTATGTACTTACTGAGGAGTAATGCGATGACTATACATGTATAGGAATGTGCTGTGAATCCATATATTTTCTGACATTTTGCACACCTTGGAACACTAAGAGTCACAAACCCTTTTTACCTAAAGTCAATCTATATTGAATAACCTTTATACTACTGAACAGCCACATTAGTCCACCTTTTAAGTGCTCATGAGGCCTGTTGCTGAAATAAAAAAAAATTATAATGTATGACTTATAAATAGGTTCTAATTACACACCTTTGTCAGAAGTCAATGGTTCTGCTGAAAACGCATTTAAGGCATTCACTCTTTCATCATGCATTATTTTAATGGGTGCCTGAGGCTGTCTTCTAATACATATTTACTTGTTAGTAAGTCCCACTGAAGAAAGTCCCACTGGATTCAAGGCATGTATAAAACTGATCTACAAGTAAGACTCCAAATAAATATTTAACACGAGAAACACTTTTATGCTTTCTTAATCTAAGTAACTGCTTATCTTATCACAAGAAAGATTGTAATTGCATTTGAAAATGTCATTCTCCATTTTGACTTTGCACTGTTTGAAAACAGCCATATGCTACATACAACTCCTATTCACAAACTTTTCCTTCTACAGTAATAGATTTACACAGTACTAGAAGATACAAAGCTATATTGTTTAGTTACGAGTAACAATATTATTGCAATAATCACCATGTGTTAAGTTCTTCAAATAAGAAAACCGATTAAACCCATCTCGTTAAAATCACCTTCAGATCCAGAAACTACACCTCTTCACCACTCAAAGCGTGCTGTTTATGGGCACAGTTAAGCCAGCGCCAAGTTGCTAAGTTGCAACATTTCTACAATAAGAACAATACAATCTGGAATCTACTCAAAGCATTAGCTAGGCAAGAGAAAGAGAAAGCCAGGCAGTCAGCTGATTATTTTGCACTCATGCCATGTGCCTGCGGTTGGGGGGGGAGCTATTTGGGCGGAGGGAGTAAAAAAGAAATCTTCCAGGTTTTATTTTTTTTTTTTTAAAAAAAAGATAGGAGGATATGCTGGTGAGGAAATAGTTCTAGTAGTATCTTCCCTCCCCGGCGCGGGCCTCAATGTGTAACCTTCACACGTGCCCGGCCATGTTCCACGCCGCAACCACCACCAGAGCAACTTTTACAAAAGGTCATTGCAGTGCCTTTCAAGGCCTCCCTTCACCCGGGCTTTCCCCAACCCCCTCCACGCGAAGCAACCAGCCACGCACAAAAAAAAAAAGCTCCCATTCTCACACACACGCACAAACGCGGCCGCTCCGTTTCTCAGCACAGGCCAGCTGGGCCCGGAGGCCTGCTTCGCCTTCACCCTCCCGAGCCACGCTTCCAGCTCTCGGGAGCCTTAAAAGTCCCCCAACACGCGCACGCACCGCCGCCGGCCTCGAAGGCCTCCAGCTCCTTCCGACGCCTGCCCTTGGGAGGGGGGCACACCCACACCACCCGGCTCCCCCCCGCCCCAAGCAGCAGGGCCGCCCCTCGGGACGTCTATCCGAGCCAGCCACCCACCCTAAAGCCCCATATGCACATCTTAAGCCACCGAGGCAAGAGACCACCCCACCCACCGCCGCCACATTACCCGCCCGGCGGCAGCGTGTGCTTCCTGCGCCCGCATGGAGCGCCCGGGGTCTCTGCGTGAGAGCGAGAGCGCGCACGTGCGGCGCGGGGGGGTGTGTGAATCAGGGAGTGAGGAAGCGCGCGCGTACTGGGCACCTCCCCTCCTCCTCGCACCCCCCCCCGCCCCCACCTTCCCTCAGCTCAGTTGATGATTATCCCAATGTAAAGGGAGAGGGGAGGGTCAGGCGCAGAGATTTGCTGTGTCAGTCCCAACCCCCTCCCCCCCCCACTCACACGCGCAGCGAGGGCGCGAGCCGCCTCAGGGTCACGTGCCTCAACACGGGCCAACCTCCCCCCCCCCCGCCGCCGCCGCCTCGCGCGCGCCCGCTCATTCCCTCACTCACCTCCACGAAGAGCAGCATCTTCTTCCTCTCAACCTCCCAACCCCCTCCAGTCTGTGACCCTCCCGACCCCGAGGCCCCACCCCCGCCCCCCCCGTCGCCGGGAATATTCTTCGAGACCCTCGCCGCCCGTCGCTCTCTCCACCGGCGACAGTCCAGACTCCGCTCTAGTAGCCGCGCGAAAAGGGCACAAGCTCCGCCTCCCGCCGTCGCCTCCTCCGGCCTCTCCACCAGGGCTGAGCCCTCCCCCTTCTCCCTTCTCTTCCGGGGCAACCGCTAGAAGCGCTTCCGGGCCACGAGCAGGACATTGAGGAGCCCCATAGCGATGACCCAGCCGGAAGTAATGGCGGCCGCTGGGCCGGTAGCTGCACGCGCGGCTGCGCGGCAGCCGGAGCGTACCATTCCTTGAAGCGGGGGTGGGGGGGACGTTGCTGCTGCTATTCGCAGGAACCATTCGCCGGACTTGGAGGGGTGGTGGTAACGCAGTGTTTGCGGCCGCGAGAACAGGCGCCCATTCCCAAGTGTCGGAAACTTGCGCGTTCCTATGTGGTGGACATGGATAAAAAGAGTATTGGGAAATGATCTATAATGAATTGGGGGGGGCGGGGAATGTTTAAAAGTACTTTTCTCCACTCCCGCTCCCAGCATGCGAAGAAAAACAGATTTAAAAGTACTTTCCGCCCCCCAACACCAGAGTCCTTTCTGTTGGGGATAATTCAGACCAAAATTCCCAGGTGTCAGAAAAAGCTATTTATGTATGCTACAACTGCGGCCCGTGTTTTGTTAGCCCAAAAATGGAAAACAAGTGAGGTCCCAACCAAACAGGAATGGCAACTTTAACTGACAGAATATGCACAACTTGCAGACTTAACATATAGAATAAGAGAACAAGAAGAACATACGTTTAGAGAAGATTGGAAAACGTTTATTGAATATATGGAAAATAACTCTACAGCTGAAAACTCTGGCAGCATTAAGATAAATTCAACAGTAAATAGGTTTTTGATGAATGCAGTAATGGAAAACTGATTGGTATGTTTTTGTAAAATATCAAGGGATTTAAGATATGTAATATGAACCGTGGAAAGAGAAAAAGGGAAGTCCTTGATAACTTAAGGACGTAAAAGGAGTATTTGAAATTGTAAAGCAGAAAATTTAATAAAAATTATTTTTAAAAAGGAAATGTGTTCTTTTGCTTAGGCTGGGTTTATCAGCCTTATATGCACTTCCCTCGCCCCCACCCTCCGCAGCCTAAACCTTTGCGGATTTTCTTAGGCATGGGTTCCGGAGCAACAGCTCAACTAAAGTGTCACAAAAACACAGCAGTCTTGTGGCGGCACCTTAAAAGAGCAATCGAATGTGCTACAGCGTCACTTTTCAACCCTGTGTCATGAAAGCTCACATCTGCAAGAAGTTCGACGGTTCTTCTGACATGCCCCTAAAAGCCACCTCGTTTTCTGTTGGGTTGTTGCATCGCAAGCCATGCTGATCGCTACGGGACGTGCCAATACGTATGGGACCTGGCTGCTGGTTTGCCAAGTATTTTTTTTTTTAATGATATTTATTAAGGTTTCAAAGGAAAAAAATTACATAAATAAAAAGAAAAGAAAAAAGACAAAAAATACAAAATACAGAAAAAAGATTAAAAAAAAAATTAAAAAGAAAACATATCAATCTTTCCATGTCATATATTCATATCCTTGCTTCCCTGACCTCCTCACACCTCCCTTTTTTGTATTCCAATTCAGTTAGTTAATTCAGCATTTTCTTTCCCTCTTTGTTTTTATCTTAATCCTTTAACTTAATATATTATAACTTTGAGTTCTCACCTGTTAATAATCCATTTTTCATACACCTTTATAACATTGCTGCTTAAACCACTTAACTTCATTCTGACATCATTCTAACATTCATTAATTTTGCAATATTTCTGTAAATAGTCTTTAAATTTCTTCCAATCTTCTTCCACTGACTCTTCTCCCTGGTCTCGGATTCTGCCAGTCATTTCCGCCAGTTCCATGTAGTCCGCCAGTTCCATGTAGTCTCTGGTTTGCCAAGTAATCCCAGCCTATGATGCGTTCCATGTGTCGTGTGTCTGTTGTGTAAAACATGCGGGCAACATGTGACACCTCCGTTGGAAAGTGTTGCATTGGCTGCGGATTTGCTACAGAGCTAGATTCAGGGTTTTGCTGACTGTGTTGAAAAGCCTTACATAGTTTTGGAGGCAGGGGACATGAGAACCTGCCTCTCCCCCTATAATCCATCCCAGTCACAGATTTACTGGTGGTGCCACATTCCCATGCAGCAGTGGGGTTTCTTTCTAGAAAAATAGATGCCGGTACTCACCATAAAGTTGTTACAGTAAGTGTCACACTTTTTAACAACAACAAAAGAGGTGCCTGTACTGTATACCCTTGAGTATCCCCTGAAAAAGGCACTGCCGTGCAGTAAGAATAATAATAATAATAATAATAATAATAATAATAATAATAATAATTTTATTTGTACTCCACCCATCTCATTGTGCTGCCCCAGCCACTCTGGGTGGCTTCCAACAAATACAAAAGTATAATTAAACATCAAACATTAAAAACAGGTCTGCCTTCAGATGTCTTCTAAAAGTTGTATAGTTTTTTAACTCCTTGACATCTGATGGAGAGTGTTCCACAGGGCGGGCGCCACTACCGAGAAGGCCCTGTGCCTGGTAAAGCATGCTGTGACTAGAGCATATGCCTGTAGCATAGAAGCACCAGTTCTCTGGAATTCCCTTTGAAGAGAAGCAAACCTCGACATTACTATGTTGAAAACCTTTACTCCCAGGCATTACCAAATTATTCTTATTTTATCTCTGCTGGTTTAAATTCTTGCTGGTTTTTATGTTTTTAATACTGTTTTATGAGTGGTTTATGTGCAGGAGAGCATTAGTTGCTGGGACTAAGTCAAATTAAACTCACTGGGGCTTCCTTCTGTGTTGACATACATAGGATTGCCATTCTGGATTTGTTTGGGAGGAATAATAATAATAATAATAATAATAATAATAATAATTTATTATTTATACCCCGCCCATCTGGCTGGGCTTCCCCAGCCACTCTGGGCGGCTTCCAAAAAAATATTAAAATACCCAGGAAGGGTGGGATATGAATCATTTAAATAAATAATTGTCGTTACTCTGGAAGAAGTAGGCTTCTTATACAATAATGAATGCATTTGTCTTTAAGGTGCAATGGGACTTTTATTTTAATGCATCAGAGGGTCTGCAGTGGAGCAAAGGGAATCTCTACCTATGAAGCAGCTCTACCTATAGAAATCTATGTCTGCAAATATTTTGCACATGTGCAGATCTGCTAATCCCTACGAAGCACCTTGGTCGGAGCTCAGCTTGATGTGGTTAAAGTTACCTGACTGGGCAGACATTTGAGCATTTGATGTACTAATCACTGCAGGATTTCAGAAGCACTGCAGCTTTGAAGATCATCAACAAAGAATTGTCACCTAATTACAGAACCATCATTACAGAGCATTATTGGTAAAGCAGGAGGTGGGGTTCTTCAAGTATTAAAGCACCCAAGTAATAAGCCAAGCTCTAATTGGACTGCTCCACTTATTTTTCTGATCTTCATGCAGCCATTATTTTTCGTGCGCAAAAAATGATGTACGTTCTTGTCTCGTTCATTTCATAACAACTGAGAAGTTCAAGAAGTGGAGAAGACTGAAGTTTGTTCCTTGTTCCCAGTTCTTTACTTGATTGGCAGCTCCATGAGCTGCCTGAACTCAAGTTTTATTACTGCACACCAAAATAAGCTGTGGGCTAAGGCCAAATAAGCCTATATTTTACATTTCCAATACCTTTGAGATGCGCCAACACTCTCCCCTGTCCAAAGTGTTGTTTTTGTGCAACATGCTTTAACACATGGTGATTAAGAAACTGGGCATTTCCCCAAATTGCTATTGTGGAGGAAACATTTCAATTGGAAATCTCATTTTGCATCTTTTGAAACTTAGTTTATTAAGTGAATAGTTACAAACTATAGGAACAAACACAGAGTCATCATTCATGTTCTTAACAGGTTTAACAGGAAGTTCAGGTAAAATCATAACATCACCCATGTGAGATATTATTGGATGAGGAGACCTCACTTCTTATCCATTTACAGATGCTTATCATGTTCAGTCTTAGGCAATGTTCCAAATGTATGTATACCATGACTGGGGAAGGGGTTCTGTGTTGCAGAGTGGTGCTTTATTTGTATAAAAAATAAAGTTGTGTCATGGGGAGAAAAAATAGTATTATTGGATAAACTTTGTGGTGGGTTAATTTTTCTGCAACTGCTATGATTTATTTTTATTTTTTACACATAAGACTTTGCTTAGGTTGGCAAAAATGTTTAATTCTGAAATTGTCAAGTAGTCTGCAACAAGCCTAAATGTTACAAATTCCCTGGAGATAATATCTGTATTAATATAATTAAAATTGACATTAACCATTTTCCTGATATTGTTGTCCCAGGACAGGGGGTTATGCAGATTTATGAATTCTCATTAGAAGCAGAATTAAAAACCTAGCTAGAATATGTACAGATAAAGTGATTCCAAGAACACTAAGTCATTATAGCTAAGGGTGGGGGAGATGAATTATGATTAGTGGGGAAAGTGCTTCCCGCACACTTATTTCGTTGTTCCTCAGAGGAGGAGATCTAGATCAAAGGAAGTAATAACTACCTCTCTATTCTGCCATGGTCAGATCCCCACCTGGAATTCTGTGTCCAATCCTGGGCACCACAGTTTTAGAATATTTAGGATATAGACAAGCTGGAACGACGTGTACAGAATAAAGCAGTGAAAAGACGAAGGGACTTGAAACCAAGCCTTATGAGGAATGGTTGAGGTGTTTTGCCTGGGGAAAAGAAGACTTAAGAGGTGATATGATACCCATCTTCAAATATCTGAAGGGTTGTCACATGGAAGATGGAGCAAGCTTGCTTTTTGCTGCTCCGGAGGGTAAGACCTAAACCAATGGATTCTAACGACAAGAAAGCAGATTCCAATTGAAGATTAGGAGAAACTTTCTGATAGTTAGAGCTGTTTGACAGTGGAATGGACTACCTTGAAACATGGTGGACCCTCCTTCACTGGAGATTCTTAAACAGAGGTTGGATGTCTATTGTGTTCCTTTCCAACCCTACGGTGCTATGATTCTATGACTCAACTGCAATGGGAATAAGAGCACCTAACAACTTTAAACATCCTGGAAAATAGTGTAACTAGAATCAGCAATGTGTGCTTGTCAGTTGATTCCAGTTCCCACACAAACACTTCTCCAGAACACTACCAGGAGGGAAAGATAAAACACACACACACAGAGAGAGAGAGAGAGAGAGAGAGGGAGAGAGACTTGGGGCTAGAGAAGCAGTTTTATTCTCACCTAGCTGCAACTCTCAGTAGTTTCCCAATAGTTAATTCCCTACCCCCATAATTCCTCACAAATCCCACCTTGTATGTTGCAAGTAGAATTTTTTGTGGGATCCAGTTTGCAGCCCATGCATGTCTACGCATGTTCCCAAGGCTACACTCCTATGCATATCCGAGGGTAATCCCCATTGAACCCAGTAGAACTACTCAGCAGAGATAAATAAGATTGCACTATAAGTCTAGTATCTAGGGAACATCCCATAAAGCTTTTCTCTCTCTCATTCATGTGATTTGTTAAACCGGCGTATGTTACCCAAGTTTCCTTTAGACGAGTCTAGGGACTGCTCTAAATAACTTTTTTCCCCAATTTTTTTATTAGTTTTCCAAATTTATAACACATAAATCCACAAACATGAAAAGAAAACTGAAATATACTCAGAGTCGCAAAGTGATTTCATGCTCTTTATTCAGCTCATAGTGGTGAGGAGGAATGAATGAAAGTCCCCTCAAAGTATCTGCTTTATATACATTATTTACACAATGGGCTGCACGTGATTGGCTAATTCCGGAATTCTACTGTAAGCCAATCAGGTTGTGGATTCACTTCTATCTGGAGCATGATTGGGTGGTTCCTGCCAACCAATCATACTGCTGCATTGTTCTAGGACCAATCAGACTGCTGCATTCTGAATTCTATTGTTCTAGGACCAATCAGACTGCTGCATTTTGGATCCTATTTAACTCAGTACATAACAAAAACATTAACAAAAACATACAAACAAACATTTATCCTAGCTGTAATAATTCCATTTTTGTTAACATTGTTAGGTGACTTCCTCGAATCCCCCTGGCTGAGTTTCCATCTAAATCATTGTAGCAGTTTTCCAAAACTATTTTTACATAGAATTTACTTGGTTGATTAACATCTTTCTTTTCATTTTAACAACATAGTATTCTACAACCTCACATATTTGAATCCTAGGCTTATCTGAAACTCGCAAGTAATTCTATTTAAGTTATCTTGACATATTTAGCTAAATAGTCTTTGAATTTCTTCCATTCCTCTTGGTACTCCTCCTCCTTCTGGTCGCGGACTCTTCCGGTCAGGTCAGCTAGCTCCCAAAAGTCCATCATCTTCATCTGCCATTCCTCCACTTTTGGTACTTCTTGTAATTTCCAATTTTTGGCCAACAAAATTCTAGCTGCAGTTGTGGCATACAAAAACAATCTAACATCTTTCTTGGGCAGTTCCAAACCTTTTATTCCAAGTAGAAAGGCTTCTGGTTTCTTAATAAATGTATATTTCAACATTTTTGGTGCTATGTGTAATTCTTGTTTAGATTCCGCTACTTTACCGCGGAATCTAAAACACAATGACACGAAAGGGTACAGTCCCAACATTCATTCCCAAAATACTAGTTAATTAGAGACATCATTCCACAGAATGCCACTGATGTCTCGATTCACATTTATGTTTCTGAGTCAATTGTATCTAAGAGAAAATCTTCCTTACATAATACATCATTTAGAGTAGCAAAGCCCACTCTGTGCAGCAACACAGCCCGGTTCCATGGAATGTGCCAGGCTCAAAACAAGGAAAGATCATAGAATCATAGAGTTGGAAGAGACCACAAGGGCCATCGTGTCCAACCCCCTGCCAAGCAGGAAACACCATCAGAGCACTCCTGACATATGGTTGTCAAGCCTCTGCTTAAAGACCTCCAAAGAAGGAGACTCCACCACACTCCTTGGCAGCAAATTCCACTGTCAATCAGATAGCTCTGTTAGCAAAACTTACTTCTTACAGATGGAGTTGTTTGATATACAGCGATGTGGTAAACATATATATTTTCTGTTCCTCGGCTCAATTTAAAGTTCTAGTTTTGGCTACTAAGCCTTAAATAAATTGTGACCAGGTTATTAGAAAGACTGTCTGCACCCATACAAACTTGCAAAGGTCCTTAGGTCTTCTGTGCGGTGCAACTTGGAAACAGGTTGACAATTTTAAATATTTCATACTGCTAAATCCCTGACCACCCTAGGATCTCTAAGCTCCAATCCTGGATAAGAAAACCAAAAAACCCCCAAAACCGTATTATTACTAGCTCCAAGCATGCCACAGTATACAGTAGTACCTCGGGTTAAGTACTTAATTCGTTCCGGAGGTCTGTTCTTAACCTGAAACGCTTCTTAACCTGAAGCACCACTTTAGCTAATGGGGCCTCCTGCTGCCGCTGCGCCGCCGGAGCACGATTTCTGTTCTTATCCTGAAGCAAAGTTCTTAACCTGAGGTAATATTTCTGGGTTAGCGGAGTCTGTAACCTGAAGCGTAGGTAACCTGAAGCGTATGTAACCCGAGGTACCACTGTATTCCCTTACAGCGAATACTTCTGAATGAGTTTCAGAAACAATGATGCTAGAACTGAGAGGTAGCTCTCTAAAGCTCATGTACAGCATGACAACCCTGTCTAGCTTGTATCTGGCAGAGCCGAGGAATGGAATAATCTACTGTTGAATTATCTGAGCAGTGAATTCCACCATCTCTCCAGGACACTAATGCATTCTGGGACTTGTATACAAAGCATGCATGAGCACATAGAACAACAAGTTTCTGTTCCGCGAGGCTTCTTTTTATGCGAATGAGCACCTGATGACGTCATGGATTAGAAGCCATAGAATGGCAACTATGACATCAACTACACAAACAGAACCCGTTCATCCCCTAGGGATGAGTTTCTGCCTAACAGCAAGGGGGTGTAATTAAACCGTTTGAAGAATAAGCCTACCACACAACTGAACAACTTGGCCCTGTATAAAAAGCTGATTTGCCTTACTCTGTGCTGCAGCCATGGATTTCCCAAAGGTGGTTGGACTTGCATGGGAAAAGTCCCACATGGGTCCCGAATCTTCATCATCTTCAGGAAACTCAGGAAATGAAAGTGATAATGATTACGAACACAATCAGGCCGGCCGCAATGTTGCAACCTACAAAAACGAAGCCGCTATTTCTACCATCGATGAAGTCCCCCCCGCTGTGCAGAATGTGTTGGATAAAATTGAGCTGGCCCAGCTGGAAAGAGCAAAGAAGGTATGTGTTGGAGAGAAAAACAGAGTTTCTGTCCTGGAGCAGGGACTGCTGATGGATGAGGGGGGTCAAATATGTGCAGCCTTTCACAATAGGTTTTCAACATGGACTCCTGCTGGCACGTTAAGCACAATTCTGCTCACCCCGTGAGAATTATATTTGAGAAAAGTCAGGAGAAATGGGAGTAATCCCAACTTCTGCAGGTAACTGATTCAAATGAACCAGATTAAGTCCTTCCATTTGCTTGTTTACCAGACCTGCTGTATTTATTGGATGCCTCTCTAGCCCTTGCAGTGTGAGATGTGAAGAGTAAAGGCTCCCATCAGCTATTAAGAACATATGAATAGCATAAGCAGATGTCTCCAGGAAACCCGTAAGCGAGACTTGGAAGGCAATAAGCCTCTTAGGAACATAAGAAAGTGCCTTCTACTGAACCAGGACTTTAGTCCATCTAGCTATGTATCGGCTACACCAGTCATGGGAAATCTGGGGCCTTTCCAGCTCTGTCAGAGCATGACACACATAGTCGCCAATGGGGATTATGGGATTTGCAGTCCAACAACATATGAAGGGCCAGGTGTTGCTTCCAAATAGCAGGTATTCATAAGTAAGATGCCTTTAAATCTAGACTGTGGTCCCACCTAGCCGTTGTGACTAAAAGGTGCCAATAGGCTTGTCTTCCATGTCTTTTAAAGCTATCCAAGGTAGTAATATTGTTATTTCTTGGGCACAAGTCCTTAATTATTGCTTTATCATTATATAATTTTTAGCAAATGTTTCAAACATTTCCACAATAATCTTCATATCAAAGTTACCTTTCTTCAAAAACTGACTTCCCAACCTCACTTCTCCAGTGTTTTTACTCAAACCTTTTCTACCTTTTCTTTTTATGTTTATCTATTACACAAAGTTTCTCTGTTACAATTATGTCTTTTTCATTTTTCTTCCTCTGCCTTTAACTTGAACCTTGCCTGCAATTTCATTTGATTATAGTTTTTTTTTAAATAATCCACTAACTTACTTATTTATTAAGACTGATTAATATCGCCATACTGTACTGTAAGCAATGAGTTGTGAGTGCTAGCGGAGATAAAAGTCCAGGAATCTAGCCATATTTACACGATTTATTGCTCCTTTGAAGCTATGTACAAGCAGTTCAAAAGTCCGACTCATTCATAGCAGGTCAGTTGTCCCGACTACACTTCCTTTCGATTTTCCCCAGCATAACCACCTCCTAAGCCCGGTCCCCCTCCTTCCTCTCTGACGAGAGTGGCTTGTCCCCGGAAGTGCCTGCCCCCTCTCAGATTCATTACCTCCTGACAGCTCTTCGTCATCCTCCTCGTCCGAGGAGGAGTAACTACTTATTAAAGGAGCTTTCTCCCGGTAAGTTCCCATTCTCTCCCCCTTCTCTGGCTCCAGTTCCCTGACATGTACCCACTGGATAGTGTGCTAAAAATAACACATACCATGATAAAATCAGAGTCATAGGAGCCAACTCCTAGGGGCAGAGAGGTCTTCGCACATGCCCCCCCATATAATATTTGAGGGCGCTGGGGACCCCCAATGTTGATGGACATTTTCATTCAAATGGTGTGGGTGCACCATGTCATGTGATCGATTATGCGTGGAGGAGCTTACCTGGGCTTCCCCCATATTTTATTGAAGTTGGCACCCTTGATCAGCGTGAAACATTTACTAACACCACAGGTTCTTAAAGGTCCATTACTGTGTAGCCAGACAAAACGAGGATGTCTTCCTGAAATGGGAAGCATATTCACCCAGTGCTTTTCCAGCTGTACTGGCTTCCGGTGGAGTACAGGGTCAGATTTAAGGTGCTGCTTTTGACCTTTAAAGCCCTTCACGGCCTAGGACCCTCATACCTACGGGACCGTCTCTCCTGGTATGCCCCACGGAGAGCCTCAAGGTCCATAAATAGCAACACCCTAGTGGTCCCAGGCCCTAAGGAAGTTAGATTAGCTTCAACCAGAGCCAGGGCCTTTTCAGCACTGGCTCCGGCCTGGTGGAACGCTCTGCCTCATGAGACCAGGGCCCTGCAGGATCTGATTTCTTTCCGCAGGGCCTGTAAGACAGAGTTGTTCCGCCTAGCCTTTGGCTTGGAGACAATTTGATTCCCTCCCTCTCTTTCTTTTTTCTTTTCCTTCTCCTCCTGCGATGAGGCTACATTTTAATATTTTAATGTTTCAATATTTTAATGTTGTATTTTAATTTTGTTTTTAAGTTGTAATCATTCAACTTGTTTTTATTATTGCTTGTAAGCCGCTCTGAGCCTGGCCTTGGCTGGGGAGGGCGGGGTATAAATAAAAATTATTATTATTATTATTATTATTAATGCTTTCAGCAAATGCTACAAGGATGGCTCAGTCAGGGGCAGGGAAGGAGATACATAACCAAGAAGCAGGCTCTTGAAACGCTTCTGAATATGTCCTGCGCTCACATCCATTGTAATTCTGTGCTTTCAGGATGTTTCTAAGAAGCTGTTTCGCATTCTGGACAATGTGAATCGGGCCTATGAACACTACAAAAAGGATGACGGGCTCGATCCTGAGATTGAAAGGGACTACTACCATTCACAAACCTGGGAAGAGACGAGCCGCCGGGCTCATTTTTTGGATGGAATTGATGACGTGCTGGATGAGAGCGTCTTCAAAATACAGGAATTAAAGGCAGTGCTGGAGGCGCTAAAATTCTGGCGTTAGTTCCATGGTGCTGGAAATGGGAGGGTATACTGTGGCAAGTGCCATCTTCTAGAACAGGGGTCGGCAAACTTTTTCAGCAGGGGGCCGGTCCACTGTCCCTCAGACCTTGTGGGGGGGCCGGACTATATTTTGGGGAAAAATAATAATGAACGAATTCCTATGCCCCACAAATAACCCAGAGATGCATTTTAAATAAAAGGACACATTCTACTCTTGTAAAAACACGCTGATTCCTGGACCATCCGCGGGCCAGATTTAGAAGGCAATTGGGCTGGATTCGGCCCCCGGGCCTTAGTTTGCCTACCCATGTTCTAGAAATCTAGAAAAGGGTATTGGAGCAAGGAATCTTAAGTCGCTGTCAACACACGTGGGATAGAAAAAAAGTTCATACTGTGTGTGTCTGTATGCCAGCGAAATAACAATGAAACACTCACAATCACAAAGTACAACAAAGGGGGGGAAAGCCGCTGGAGAAACAAGGTTACCAAAAAACAAATGCCCTAAATGCCAAATGTCCCGTGGAATAGTAATGTCTGAAGAAGCTACCCAAAACTATAGAACTGCAGCCTTCGAAGATGTCACAATTTTGAATTGGATTAAAGGATAGGCACCCTTAGCTAGTAAAGAGGAAGAATACATTCAGTTGACATTAACATATGAACCAGCCTGCACAAAACATTACATGTACAGCACTGTAGCATTTCTGTCTTTCCAAATTGTCGCTTGTCTGAATTTTGGGGTGAAATTCTCCAGTCGCAAGTGTGTATAAAAATTGGGATCTGCTTACATACCTGTGGGTGACTTGCAGCAAGGTTTTCTAGCTCCCATTTGGTTTATAATAGCAACAACAAAATGGCTTTCCCTCTCCTAAATTGGGCTGTTGAAAATTAAAACTAACCAGGAGTAGACTTTTGTGCGAAAGGGCTATGGGCTTAGTCCACTCCAGTCCTGGCAATTGTACCGAAAACAAATGTACCCAGAGTGGCTCAAAGTAGACTTGGAGAGAAACCCCTGTTATTTAGTTTTAATTGTGTGTCTTTTGCATTTAGTTCTCGTTGTTAGATCTTGGGGTTCTAGTTTTAAAAGTGGGGGAAGGAATCTGACAAAGACTTCCCACGTAAAATGTAGAGTTTTAAAAGTCACAAAAAGAACACTGAACTAGCCCAATAATGGCTACTTAAGCCAGCTGAGGGACACAGGTAGCACTGTGGGTTAAACCACAGAGCCTAGGACTTGCCGATCACAAAGTCGGTGGTTCGAATCCCCGCGACGGGGTGAGCTCCCGTTGCTCAGTCCCTGCACTGCTAACCTAGCAGTTCGAAAGCACATCAAAGTGCAAGTAGATAAATAGGTACCACTCTGGCGGGAAGGTAAATGGCGTTTCCGTGCACTGCTCTGGTTTGCCAGAAGCAGCTTAGTCATGCTGGCCACATGACCCGGAAGCTGTACGCTGGCTCCCTTGGCCAATAAAGCGAGATGAGCGCCGCAACCCCAGTCGGTCACGACTGGACCCCTTTACCCTTTACCTTTTAAGCCAGCTGTGACACTCCAGGATTCAGGCAGAGAAGTATTTCTCACCACCAACTTCCTCATCTTTTAAACCAGGACTGAACCTCCTTGGTGCCTTTCTGCATGCAAAGATATGGCTATAGCAGACTGGTTTCCTGAGAAAGCAAGGCCTTAGTGATAGTGTTTAACCAGTTAAATCTCTGTTCATTTGATGGATAAAGTGGAGATTGCTTTTAAAAGGACAGCTTCTCATTTTACATCACGGGTGTTTCCATCTTGACTCACTTTGGGTTTAAACATTATTTCCAGATGAAATGCTGAAAGCGGTTGAACGAGAAGAAAAAGTCCTTGCCACTAATGACATAATTGAAGAGATGGAGGAGAAAATCCAGAATTTTATCAGTGCAATGGACTCAAAGATTCAGCATCTAATCAAACTATTCCGCCCACTTTTAGAAGGGAAAGCTAAGCAGAGACGGAAGTCAGGTACCTAAATGAGATGAATCTGTTAGAGAAAGAGGTTGCATCATCAGGAAGCAGAGGTCTATATTGTTGGGAGATAACTGGGGAATACCAGTTAATCCTGAAGTCCCACATGTGTGGGGAACTACAAAGAAAAAAACAGCTGATTATTTTTTTTTTTAAACCAACCCACAGGGTTTGACTTTAGCCAAAGCAGCCCCTAGCAGAACTTAAAACACAGATCTATGTAGCATTTGTAAGCATGGGAAATAGGTTGTTAGAACTTTAAATATCCGAATATTAAGCACTTACAATTGAGCTCCCCTGCTTCTACCCATCTTGGAGTGAATAGACTACAACTTTGAGTGAGTTTAAATACTTACTTACATCAATCATAGGTCTCACTCATGCACCATTCAGTGCTACAGCAGAAACAGCACAGGCAAGGTATTATTGGTTGCAAAATACAAAAAAACCCTTCAAGCTTGGAGTATTATTACTATTATTATTCTACTGCCCTACAGCTGCAGGTCTCGGTGGTTCATGGGATAAAATCAGAATATAAAAACACAAAGTACATAAAACAAAAACAGAAACAGTTTGGGCTAAGGAGCTCCAGCATCATGCATGATATCAGCTTACATGGTTAAAACGAAGAGAAAGGGAAGGCAGAGGAACAGGAAATTGACAGAGTTGAGGGGTGTGTAACCTAGCTGTGTCTCCTCTAGAAATTTACAACTCTGTGGTCCTTAACTCCTTCATTTACCAACTAGCATAGATATGCATTGTTAGGTTTGACTGCAAAAACTTCCACATATGTTTGGCTTGAAAGAAATAAAAGTACCGATAAACCAAACAGCACACCAAAACTCAAGGAACCTGTGTCAGAACCCAGCTGTAAACTCCATCATCTTGGACAATTAAGCCAGCATCAGAGTTTGCATAGGGTGGAGCAGTTGCTAGGGGTTTTAGTGGGAAAGAGATAAAGACACTTGCAAGGAAGAGCTGCAAGCCTTGTTCATTTTGTGTGTGGCATATTCAGTTTAGGGGTCTCTCTCATCCCCTGCTCTCTTGATGGTCTGTGCCATCTGTGTGCTCCTCTTATCAGTTGACAGAGTTCGGGAGCCTATTTCCAAGGAGATTTTGCTTCCCCAAAATGTCTGTCCATCTACTTTAGATAAACAAATATTTATCTATCTATATATCCTGCTTTTCAATGTCTCAAAGCGACTTACAAGTATAAAAAATTAGAATATACAAAATTTGAAACATGAACTTAAATCTCTGAAATTTAAAATGTCAAGAATTTAAACAAGAACACGAGAAACATTAAAACATGGTAGAGAAATATCCATGATGCAAAGGCTTCCTGAAATAAAATGGTTTAAACTATGCACCTGAAACTCAGCAGAGATGGTGCCTGTCTTCTAGGGGGAGAGAGTTTAGCAGAGCTGGGCCTGCGACACTGAAGGCAGAATGTCTTGTTGACACAAGTCATACTTCTGGTTTATTCTGGAGGCCTCAAGTGCCTTATTAAACCATGGTCTCCTTTGATGATCTGATTGCACTCACTTTGGGACAAGACTGATTGCAAGTGGCTGTAGCATGTTTGTTACATTTAGGACAGCACACAGAGTTTTATTGGGCTGGATCTACACTCGCCTTTTCATTATTAGAACGATACTAGAAATATTGTTCTAAAACATCAAGACAGGAAACGTCCCCTTTGGTTTTCGTTTTGCTTTCTTTCCCCGCAGTCTCTCTCCCTGATTTCTGGTTGCTCTGCAGTGCCCTCTGGTGTCACATTTCTATAACGCACTAAGAACATTAAAGAAAAGAACGTCTTGTGACTATATGGTTACCGGAATCATTCCTTAACTCCTTTTTAACGTTAAAAACCATGAGTGTAGATCCGCCCTTGATTTATAAGGAAGTTCACAGTGTCACTGTGCAACAATTCCTGTTCCAGAGGTACTTTATCACTGGGCTAATTTTACTTTGTGTATACTCTAATGCCTTCTTGTTATCTCTTCGATTATTTCAGGTCACAGAAATGCCATGTTTAAAACATGGAGAGACAAAGTCGCCGATGCGCCCCAGGAAGGGGAGCCTATTACAACAGAGCGGATGTTGGACGATGACCCTCTTACATTCAGCCGCACTAATGAGCTCAACAACATGATGCAAGAAATGGTAGATTCTCCGACTTTTTTGAAAATAGAGCATCCAGCAGTCAAGTACATTGTAACCATGGTAGCTAACCTAGCTAAGGCCTACAGCCTTCTAGGGAAGCAGTATCGCAGCCTTAAAATCAAGTGTGAAACCGAGAGCGCCTTGGAAAGCAAGAAGCCAGACCCACACGTTGCAACTCTGCAAAGGGAGCTGCGAGTGGCCATGGAGAGGAAAACAGCAATGGAAATTCAAGTCCACACCGTTGAAGAGATGTGCAAGACACTCATGATTACTAACGAAGCATTGCACAGGGAGCTGCAGGAGGCAAATGAGAGGGCAATGGTGGCACGCCAAGCCACCCTCAGACCTGCTATAAGTAGGATTCCTGAGAAACTTCCCACAGGGAGTATGAAAGATATGAAGGAAGTCAAGAGTGAGAAAGAAATCAAGGATGAGAAAGAAATCAAGGATGAGAAAGAAATCAAGGGTGAGAAAGAAATCAAGGGTGAGAAAGAAATCAAAGATGAGAGATATATGAAGCTCCATGCTGAGCTTGCAGGAATGAGAACTGTGAAAGCTGAAGAAAAGGGCACTTATGAGGAGAGTACAAAACTCCACACTGAACTTGCAGAAAGTAGAAGTGTGAAAGTTGAAGAAAAGGGCACTGAACTTGCAGAAATGATAAGTGTGAAAGTTGAAGAAGGTGTGAAAGGTGTGAAAGGTGTGAAAGTTGAAGAAGGGGGCACATTTGATGAGTCACCCAGGCAGCAGAAACCCACGGTTGAAACCATTGACCCTGACCAGCTGCAAGAAACACCTTCCGATGCAGAAGTACCTCTGACATTTCTTTCAGTAAGAGCTCGGGACAGCAAAACTGGACTGTCACGACTGACAGTTGTAGGCCCGACGTCCTCAGACCTGTCACAGGCATCCTCTGAGCTATCACAGATATCGTCCGACGAAACGGGAGACACAGAAGCTGCTGGAAAAGAAACAGCAACAGCAGCACCTAGCAAATTTGCAGGAAAGAAACGGGGGTCAAGGACAGCTGCCTGGAAAAAAATACAAACATCCCTTTTGAAAACGCAGTCACCACAAAAATTGGCTGGCAAAAGCCACCAAGAACCTGAAGGGGAGCAAGTTCCCCAACAGCCAGCTGAAAGCCCTCCCCCTAAGCCCATTCTCAAACGGGTCACCAGGGAGAGTGTCGGTGAAGCGGAAGTCGAAGAATCATCTCAAGAGCCAGCAGAAGGACTCCCAAGCCCCCCAACAAAGCGCAAGTTCTCCATAAAAAAGACGGCAGGGCAATTGGTCAAGGCTGTCAAAGAGAGAAAGGTGGTCAAGTTTGACGACGACGAGCCGACTCAAGAGACTCAAGAGACTGCTCCAGGTGTCCAGAAGGAGGAGGGCGCAGAGGTCCCAGGGGAAAGCTCATCACCACAAGCAGGAGAAGCCGAGGAATCAAGCCATGAGACAGTAGGCAGGCCCAAAGGGAAGAAGCGCCCCAGCAGAAGCAGCCCAGCAGGTGTGCCACAGCCAAAGTGGGCAGAGAAGACAGGAGATGTCATCCGGGGTTTAGGCAAAAAGCTGCAAGAGCTTGCCAGCGATAGAGGTGGTGTGTTAGATGCAGAGGCTCTCAAGCGCATTTTTGAGGAATTGGACGCAACCTATCAAGACACAGTGCAGGAAGAGAAGCCCGAAAGTCGTGGCGATGTTCCAGGAGAAGTGCCTGAAGGCCGTGTCAGTGGTCCAGCAGAGGAGGCTGGAGGCAGCCCCGTAGACCAGGAGGATGCACTATTCACTGTAGAAATCCCCACGTTGCCTTCTGCATTTGTGCAGAAAAGGCAAAGATACTCAATTGTTGAGGAACTCCCTGGACAGGATACAAGCTCTGGGCTGCAAGAATTTCAGGAGGTCATCCTTGCTTGCTTAGATGAGAAGATAGAGAAGTTAAAGAGGAGTCTCTCAGGCAGCTGGAAGCCGTCAGCAAAATCCCAGCTCACACATACACTAAGCAAAGAGATCTCCGAGGCAATAGACAGAAAACTGGATGAATGCATCCTGATGAAGCAGAAAGTATCTGCTGGACGGAAGAAACAGAAGTTTGCAAGGAGCACAGAGGGCACAGAGGTTGAGTTGGAAGAGGAAGATGGGAAGGGAATCAAACTTCCATCTTTGTCCTTTAGCAGTCCTGTGGTGTCCCAGGAGTCTTCAAGTAGCTCTTTCAGCTCTGGGACGGAATGGGATCAAGAATTGTCAACAGGACAGGCCTCGCCCTTCAAGTCCCAGCGACATCAAAGAAAGAAGAAGGAGGAAGAAGAAGAAAAAGAAGAAGAAAAAGAAAAAGAAGAGCAGAAAGAAGAAGAGTTGCGGAGAGACCAGAAGGAGCCCCAGTTGCAAGTGGAGGAAGAAGACTTGACCAAGGTTTCACATCCCATGGAAGAACAACCTCCCGAACGACAGCCTTATGAAGCAGATGTGCAAGCCAAGGTCTCGTGGCAGGAATTGGAAAAGGAATTGGCAAAACAATCTTCTGCAGAAAAACTTAAGCATGCCCAGAAAGGAAAAGGGCCATGGCGCAAAGAGAGCAAGTCAGATTTGGAAAGTGATAGCTCACGGGAGCTCAGCAGAGAAAAACAGCTTTGGTACTTGCAAATCCAGGAGCAGCTGCAAGAGGAGAAGCAGCGGCTGCATGAAGAACAGGCCCGGCTGCAGGAGGAACGCCACAGGCTGCAAGAGGAACAAGAATACCAGCTACATTGGCAGGAGATGTGCGAGGGGCAGCGGCAGCAGTGGGAGCGGGAGAAGGAGCAGCAGAAGGAGCAGGAGCGCATGTGGCAGGCGCAGGCCGAGCACTGGCAGCTCCTGCAGCAGCAGAACGAGGAGCAGGAGCAATTCTGGGCCAGGCAGCGGGAGCAGCAGAAGGAGCAGCAGGACCTGTTGCAGAAGGCGGTTGAGCAGCTACAGCTGGAGAAAAGGGAGCTGCTGGCGCTGCGAGGGAAGCAAGCAGAGGAGCAGTGGCGCTGGAGCCAGCTGAAGGAGCGGCACGAGAAGCAGCAGCTCCTCTGGCAAGAGGAGGACATGGAGCAGGAGAGGAAGAGGAGCCAGTGGCAGGAGCAGCTGCAGCTGCAGGAGCAGCGGATGGAGGCCCTGCGGCAAGAGCAGCAGGAGCAGGAGGAGAAGAGCATGCGGTGGCTGCAGGAGCAGAAGGAGAAGCAGGAGGAGATGGAGCACCTTTGGGAGATGCGCTGGGAGCAGCAGCTGCTCCGCTGGCGCCATCAGATGCAGATGCAGAGGCTGCAAGTCCAGAAAGTGAAGATGAAGCAGCAGCAGATGCAGAAGGAAGAAAAGGCCTTGCTTCCCAAGCTGAAAGTGGTGGAAGGTGCAATTCTGGATCAATTTTCCAAGCGATATAAGATTGCTTCCCCCCGTAAAGAAAGGCGTGCTTCTCCTAGCCCCCTGCTCAGCCCCGTGCCTAGTTCACAGTTTGACGAGGATACCTATGAGCTGGAATCCACTTGGTTCCCCAGGCTGTTCACCAAAGCGGAGGAGTTTGCTGCACCTGGCACCACAGAGAAGCGTTACTGGATAAACGTAGAAGCTCAGAGGAGAAACCTGGAGGTGTTGGGGGAAGCTGTCCGGAAGGCTGGCATCTCCCCAGAACTCTACACCCTCACCAAAGGGATAATCAAGCAAGCATTGCACAGCAATGTGGAAAGGCTGGCTTTGCTCTTCCGGAAATACATCGCCTTCTGTCGTCTCCAGCAGGTCAGGTAAGACTAAAAATCTTAATGTGAAGCTACTGGGAACCTTAGCGTTGGCGCACAGTGTGGTGACAGCGCATTGCCCCCAGACTATATTTAAAGAGCACGGCAGAAAACAAGTTGAACTAGTCATCCGTCTATCAGGCGGACAGTTGGAAGGATGTGCTGTTGTCACATGTATATAATTTTAAGAGCAATCTAAAATTATATATGTTGAATAGTGGAAAAGATGGACAAAGGACACAGCTCTGTTGAATTCACAGCTCTTTATTGCAGCAGTTAGAACTGCTCCTGGAATCAGACTGACAGCTGGCTGCTTTATATAATACTAAGAAACAGTAAAAACTCACAACTAGCTAAACAATCAGGAGCGACAGTTTTCAATCCTTCATTTACATACTGGTGGCCCTGAGTGAGAACTGCCACTAATCTTAATACTTAACACCATATATATCTCATTATAGTTTTACCAAACTGTTACCATACACTCGAGGAGGACATGGAGCAAGACCAAGGTGGGCTATGGCCTGGGGAGAAGAGGTGTGGCCTGGGAGAAGTCCTAGGACAGTTCCAGACTGTCGCTGTTTTGGGGTGGGATTCAGCCACACAGTAAACTCAGTTTGTACGACTACAGTTGATTGGTAGGTTTTGCAAACCCGCCTTTCAAAAAGTTCAGGTGTTTGGACTAAGGAAAGTTGCAGGAAAATAGACGGGGGGGGGGGGATAACAGTTGTTTTGATGCAAGGTCATCTAACTTCCCTGAAAATAATAAGAATGAGGTAAAAGTAAAGGACTTCTGGACTGTTAAGTCTAGTCAAAGGCAACTATGGGGTACGGCGCTCATCTCGCTTTTTAGGCTGAGGGAGCCGGTGTTTGTCCACAGACAGCTTTCTGGGTGATGTGGCCCTTGAAGCTGACTCAGAAACTCCAGCGGGTGCAGAATGCCGCGGTGAGACTCTTTACGGGGTCCTCGCCGCGGGATCACATTCATTCAGTGCTTTACCAGCTGCACTGGCTCCCAGTAGAGTACAGGGTCAGGTTTAAGGTGCTGGTTTTGACCTTTAAAGCCCTATGCGGCCTAGGACCCTCGTACCTACAGGACCGCCTCTCCTGGTATGCCCCGTGTAAGACCTTAAGGTCCATAAATAATAACACTTTAGAAGTCCCAAGCCCCAAGGAGGTTAGATTGGCCTCAACCAGGGCCAGGGCCTTTTCAGTTCTGGCCCCGGCCTGGTGGTACGCTCTACCGCAGGAGATCAGGGCCCTGTGGGATTTGACATCTTTCCACAGGGCCTGCAAGATGGAGCTGTTCCGCCTGGCCTTTGGGCTGGACTCAGTCTAACCCCCGCTCTCTCTCTCTCTTTTTTTTGATGGAACCCCTTATATGGGATTTTGTATATAAATTTTCCCTTGGCTCTTTTTGCTGGCCCATGTAGGACCAGCATGGATAGTTGGCCCCAGGGAATATTTGATGTTTTCTCCCCTTATGGCTTTGATCTATGGGCTACCACTAAAACGAGGCTGCATTTTAAGCTGCATTCTAACTTATATTTTAATCAACTTTGTTTGGTTTTTTTAAAAATGTTTTTACTGTATTTATATTCAGTGTTAGCTGCCCTGAGCCCGGTCTTAGCTGGGGAGGGCAGGGTATAAATAAAAATTTATTATTATTATTATTAAACCGCTTCTGGCACACGGAGGACTGTGACGAGTGCCAGAGCACACGGAGATGCCGTTTACCTACCCGCCACAGTGGTACCTATTTATCTACTTGCACTTTGACGTGCTTTCAAACTACTAGGTTGGCAGGAGCTGGGACAGAGCAATGGGAGCTCACCCCGTTGCGGGGATTCGAACCCCCGACCTTCCAATTGGCAAGCCCAAGAGGCTCAGTGATTTAGACCACAGCGCCACCCGCTCCCTTTAATAAGAATGAATGTTTATTAAACAGCCAGCATCATCTCATCTCCTTGCAGCCCAATCAGGATGAATGTTCAATAGCCAGGTCATCCATAAGTGGTTCCAAATGCCAGGTAGAGAGGCTGGGAATACCAGAATGGGCCCTCTGGCTAAGGACTAAGCTGCTGGGCTTTCTTTATACTAAAGGAAAGAGTTATCCACATTTATATTCCTCCTGCCCTGTATTTACAGAGAAACCTTACTTATTCGGTTGGAGGCTGCCAAAGAAGCCAAGGACGGTGTTAGAATGCAGGTTTTGTACAAGATGGTGGACAAGCTAGATGCTCACCAGAAAAGAGTTATGGGGCACTGGACTGTTAAACAGATGATGGCAGAGAAGCAGCGTCGGCGCTGCCTTCAAAGGATGATTGCCTTGTTTGCTCAGGTGAGCCTAAGAGAATGAAGGGTTCACAACTCAGAGCTGGTGTTTTACTTTCACCTCATGTCAGGATGAGTTTCTCTTACTGCCTTTTTTCATTTCAATCTATAGAACCCAGCCTCTTGGATAATGGCGTTCTCCTAAGTGAATCTCCACCCCCTGTCTCTCCCACTTCCTCATTCCTCATCATCATCACCTCCTCTACGGGTGCTGCTACATACCCTCTGTCTTTGAGCTCTTTGCTCTCCTACTTTTAAGGCCCGCCGTGTTCTAGGAGATGGAGGGTCTGGCATGCTTTCTAATGACAATGTGTCAGCTGGGCGTTCTGGCTCTCCCATGATTTTCCAGCTTTCCACCTCATCTGCCTCTGAGCTGCAACCTCCCTCAACCCCTTGTTGTAAATCTATACTGTCTTCCTCTTCCTCTTCTTTGGAAGAGTCAGGTTGGGAAGGCGGTCTCCACCATTTCTCCTCTGCCTAGTCCCTGACACCCCGGGGATGATGACCCTCGTAGTAAATTTCCTATCCCTTGTGAGCAACTCACTGCATGAATCATGAGTTTCGCCATCCAATCTGCATCAGTAGCGGACAGTGGCAACGGGGGTAAGGATATTCACTGTGTGATGATGGCTCCCACTCACATGGGGGGGGCGGTTCTGCTTTGTGATACAGTCACAGTGGGCTTGGGAAACTCACTACGTATATGCCGGAAAATCAGTCTATAATTTTGGCATGGGGAATTGCTGTTCTGTGCACACCAACTCTCCACTAAAAGTCACAGGGGGGAAAGTATACCTCCTTGGTGAGTGCTTGAGCCCACAGTTCAGTCTTTGGTCTGAAACAAATCTTATTTTCTATCCCACATACAGGGAGAAGGGTAGGGCTAAGTGATATATTGATATATCATCCAAAACTGGTTTGAAATCCATATCATGATATTGGTTTCATAGTTTTTGACCTGGTGTTGTTGTTGTTGTTTAGTCGTTTAGTCGTGTCCGACTCTTCGTGACCCCATGGACCAGAGCACCCCAGGCACTTCTGTCTTCCACTGCCTCCCGCAGTTTGGTCAAACTCATGCTGGTAGCTTCGAGAACACTATCCAACCATCTCGTCCTCTGTCATCCCCTTCTCCTTGTGCCCTCCATCTTTCCCAACATCAGGGTCTTTTCCAGGGAGTCTTCTCTTTTCATGAGGTGGCCAAAGTATTGGAGCCTCAGCTTCAGGATCTGTCCTTCCAGTGAGCACTCAGGGCTGATTTCCTTCAGAATGGATAGGTTTGATCTTCTTGCAGTCCATGGGACTCTCAAGAGTCTCCTCCAGCACCATAATTCAAAAGCATCAATTCTTCGGCGATCAGCCTTCTTTATGGTCCAGCTCTCACTTCCATACATCACTACTGGGGAAACCATAGCTTTTACTATATGGACCTTTGTTGGCAAGGTGATGTCTCTACTTTTTAAGATGCTGTCTAGGTTTGTCATTGCTTTCCTCCCAAGAAGCAGGCGTCTCTTAATTTCGTGGCTGCTGTCACCATCTGCAGTGATCATGGAGCCCAAGAAAGTAAAATCTCTCACTGCCTCCATTTCTTCCCCTTCTATTTGCCAGGAGGTGATGGGTCCAGTGGCCATGATCTTCGTTTTTTTTATGTTGAGCTTCAGACCATATTTTAAGCTCTCCTCTTTCACCCTCAATAAAAGGTTCTTTAATTCCTCCTCACCTTCTGCCATCAAGGTTGTGTCATCTGCATATCTGAGGTTGTTGCTATTTCTTCCAGCAATATTAATTCCGGCTAGGGATTCATCCAGCCCAGCCTTTCGCATTATGAATTCTGCATATAAGTTAAATAACCAGGGAGACAATATACAGTCTTGTCGTACTCCTTTCCCAATTTTGAACCAATCAGTTGTTCCATATCCAGTTCTAACTGTAGCTTCTTGTCCCACATAGAGATTTCTCAGGAGACAGATGAGGTGACCAGGCACTCCCATTTCTTTAAGAACTTGCCATAGTTTGCTGTGGTCGACACAGTCAAAGGCTTTTGCATAGTCAATGAAGCAGAAGTAGATGTCTTTCTGGAACTCTCTAGCTTTCTCCATAATCCAGCGCATGTTTGCAATTTGGTCTCTGGTTCCTCTGCCTCTTCTAAATCCAGCTTGCACTTTTGGGAGTTCTCGGTCCACATACTGCTTGAGCCTTCCTTGTAGAATTTTAAGCATAACCTTGCTAGCGTGTGAAATGAGTGCAATTGTGCGGTAGTTGGAGCATTCTTTAGCACTGCCCTTCTTTGGGATTGGGATGTAGACTGATCTTCTCCAATCCTCTGGCCACTGCTGAGTTTTCCAAACTTGCTGGCATATTGAGTGTAGCACCTTAACAGCGTCATCTTTTAAAATTTTAAATAGTTCAGCTGGAATACCATCACTTCCACTGGCCTTGTTATTTGCAGTGCTTTCTAAGGCCCATTTGACTTCACTCTCCAGGATGTCTGGCTCAAGGTCAGCAACCACACTACCTGGGGTGTGCGAGACATCCATATCTTTCTGGTATAATTCCTCTGTGTATTCTTGCCACCTCTTCTTGATGTCTTCTGCTTCTGTTAGGTCCTTTCCACTTTTGTCCTTTATTATGGTAATCTTTGAACGAAATGTTCCTTTCATATCTCCAGTTTTCTTGAACAGATCTCTAGTTCTCCCCATTCTGTTGTTTTCCTCTATTTCTTTGCATTGCTCGTTTAAGAAGGCCTTCTTGTCTCTCCTTGCTATTTTTTGGAAATCTGCATTCAATTTCCTGTATCTTTCTCTATTTCCCTCGCATTTTGCTTGCCTTCTCTCCCCCGCTATTTGTAAGGCCTCATTGGACAGCCACTTTGCTTTCTTGCATTTCCTTTTCATTGGGATGGTTTTCGTTGCTGCCTCCTGTATAATGTTACGAGCCTCCATCCATAGTTCTTCAGGCACTCTGTCCACCAAATCTAAATCCTTAAACCTGTTCCTCACTTCCACTGTGTATTCATAAGGGATTTGATTTAGATTGTATCTTACCGGCCCAGTGGTTTTTCCTACTTTCTTCAGTTTAAGCTTGAATTTTGCTATAAGAAGCTGATGATCTGAGCCACAGTCAGCTCCAGGTCTTGTTTTTGCTGACTGTATAGAGCTTCTCCATCTTTGGCTGCAGAGAATATAATCAATCTGATTTCGATGCTGCCCATCTGGTGATGTCCACGTGTAGAGTCGTCTCTTGTGTTGTTGGAAAAGTGTGTTTGTGATGCCCAGCTTGTTCTCTTGACAGAACTCTATTAGCCTTTGCCCTGCTTCGTTTTGCTCTCCAAAGCCAAACTTGCCAGTTGTTCCTTTTATCTCTTGATTCCCTACTTTAGCATTCCAATCCCCTATAATGAGAAGAACATCCTTCTTTGGTGTCACTTCTATAAGGTGTTTTAAGTCTTCATAGAATTGGTCAATTTCAGTTTCTTCAGCACCAGTAGTTGGTGCATAAACTTGGATTACTGTTATGTTAAAAGGTCTGCCTTGGATTCGTATCGAGATCATTCTATCATTTTTGAGATTGCATCCCAGTACAGCTTTCGCCACTCTTTTGTTGACTATGAGGGCCACTCCATTTCTTTTGCGGGTTTCTTGCCCACAGTAGTAGATATGATGGTCATCCGAACTGAATTCGCCCATTCCCGTCCATTTTAGTTCACTGATGCCCAGGATGTCAATATTTATTCTTGCCATCTCATTTTTGACCACATCCAACTTACCCAGGTTCATGGTTCATACATTCCAGGTTCCTATGCAATATTTTTCTTTACAGCATTGGACTTTCCTTTCGCTTCCAGGCATATCCGCAACTGAACGTCCTTTCGGTTTTAGCCCAGCTGCTTCATCAGCTCTGGATCTACTTGTACTTGTCCTCCGCTCTTCCCCAGTAGCATGTTGGACGCCTTCTGACCTGAGGGGCTCATCTTCCAGCGTCATAACTTTTATATGCCTGTTCATCTTTGTCCATGGAGTTTTCTTGGCAGAGATACTGGAGTGGCTTGCCGGTTCCTCCTCCAGATGGATCACGTTTGGTCAAAACTCTCCACTATGACCTGTTCATCTTGGGTGCCCTGCTCGGCATAGTTCATAGCTTCTCTGAGTTCTTCAAGCCCCTTCGCCACGGCAAGGCAGTGATCCATGAAGGGGTTTGACCTGGTAATATATCACAAATCGTGGTGTGTGTGTATGTGTGTGCTATGCAGAAATCACAATGTGGGGGAAACCGTGAAGCCAGCTAATGCTTCTCTTGATTCTTGCAGCCCCTGTTAAGTCTGCCAGCTTAACTCTCCTCTGCCTCCTGCAGTGGGCAGCGAATCACAAGAGCAGACGCAGGCAAAAATCATGATGCAGGAAAAATTGTGAAGCCAGTCAATCCCTCTGCATAGCTCCATCCTTATTTCAGGCATCGTGATATATCATGATGTTTAGCTGGTGATATAGCACGATGTTGAAAACTGTGGGAATGTTCAGGGATGCAGGAGAGGATATATTGTCTGATTACAGCCTTTCCAACTTGTGTTAACAAGTTCACAATTTAGCAGAGTAACATTCCCCTTTTTAAACTTGCAGCGGATGCGTTTGCTCAGGCTCGCTAAAGCCTCTATAATAACTGTTTTGGTATTTTCCCCTTATTCCCTCATAAAAGATAAGACACGTTGCAGTCTTCTATAAAAGTATAAAAAGGTTTACTCACACATCTTTCTGTTCACAATAGGATCCCAGAAGGCAGACTTAGCTTAGAAAAGTAACATATACCTAGAAACTATCTCATAAGAAGATAGTCCCTTTGTCCTCTTGCATCTTTGGCTAAGCAGATGTTGCTTCTTCGATGCATGTAGTCAAAAAGAAAGGGATGGCTGCCCTGCCCTGTGCTTTTGTCGTTACCTGTACAGGTGAGGCCACACCCACCTCTAGTCACATGCAGAGGAAGTCTGTCCCAGCCCAGAAGGAAACAGAAAGTTTACCTGCTGGCTGGACAAACATTCCTCCCCATGTGTAAACATGTTCACTCTAGGAATGTTGTCCTTGACTGCTCTTGTGTGTCACATCCCACAAATACCAGGGGCAAGAAATTAGCAGAGCTTCGTTTGGGGGTCTCGTATTTTGAGCAACATTAGTAAGATGGCTTCTGTCTCTCAATCCTCCCTTTGCCTCATTCCTCCGGCTGCATGGTAGATCCTTCCCTGAACCTTTGTCTGCATCAGGCAAACTGACTGCTCTTTCTTTCTGCACAGCTCCGCTTGAGTGCCAAACTCCAGCTTACCAACCCATGCCCCTTGTTGATCAAAGCAAGAGATAGAACAAAGAGGGAAAGCATACACGTGCCCAACATTGGACCTGTCTTCCTGAAGCCCAGAACCCACCCAAGCCCCCTGGTTTGTGCAAAGAAACAACAAGATTTAACATTTTCAGCTACAATCAGGTACAGTATAATAGGTTCTTGGAGGGAGCTCCTATGAGGTTGCAGTCTCTGTGGCCCGATTCAATTTTGCCCTAGCGTAAGGGCAAGAATAGGGACGCAGGTGGCGCTGTGGGTTAAACCACAGAGCCTAGGACTTGCCGATCAGAAGGTCGGCGGTTCAAATCCCCGCAACGGGGTGAGCTCCCGTTGCTCGGTCCCTGCTCCTGCCAACCTAGCAGTTCAAAAGCACATCAAAGTGCAAGTAGATAAATAGGTACCGCTCCGGTGGGAAGGTAAATGGCGTTTCGTGCACTGCTCTGGTTCGCCAGAAGCGGCTTAGTCATGCTGGCCACATGAGCCGGAAGCTGTACGCCGGCTCCCTCGGCCAATAAAGCAAGATGAGCGCCGCAACCCCAGAGTCGGTCACGACTGGCCCTAACGGTCAGGGGTCCCTTTACCTTTAAGGGCAAGAATGAAGATTGAAAATGAAAACCGAAAACTGAATATGAGAATCCAGACAACTATTGCTCTAGCAGGAAACTGGTTGTGCAACATGAAGTATCGGGGCTACAGCAATGTGTTGCGCGACCAGCCACGGAAATCATGCTTTCTTCCTGAACTTTCTCATGCACAAGCCATTCCTCCAGTGCAGCTACTATACCACTAGGGGATTTTAGTATACCACTCCATGTCATGAAACCTAACTCCTACTTCTTAGAATAAGGAGTATTTTTAAAATTACACTCTATTCAATGTCAAAATAGCTCATCATCTTGGCTCAGGGCAAGTATCCAACAGATAATGACCATTCAAATCCATGTAAAACTAATGTTCTATGAATACAAAAGAAAGAGAACCAGAATCCCTCTCTGAAGCCTCTTTTTAAAAAAGGACATCTTTTACTTTAAAAAACAAAACCAATTTTTGGAAGGCAATCAAGAGCTTCACAGAGGAGAGTCTCCTAATCTCAGCATCAATCAGCTGCTTCTTCAGATCTCGATCAAACAGCTAGCCTACTGGACTGTTTGGGGTTACTGAGATCCAAATTACTCATTACACACCCATGAAATGGTAGCCCAACAGCTATTTCAGGACAGGAAAAGTTGGACAACCAGGATAGAAAAACAGCAGAAGATGCCCTCTCCTTTGATCATCACCAAATTTCAAATTACTTCCCATTGGTTTTTCTTCTCTTCTGGGTGTTAGTTGCACGTTAGAAATATAAGGATTGGATTGGCACTTTTCTTTAAGATAGTAGCTTACTTCAAAGCCTTTTCTTTCTTTGATGTATAATGGCATTCCTCCTCTTACTAATAGGGAGCAAAGCGGTGAACAGATAGAATCACTGTGGAAGACGGATATCACGGAATTTAGTATCCCCCTTGGACCCAAAGAGCCTGTGTCTCTGATGTGGTCTGAGGCATGTGGCTTTCCGGATATCCCTAGACTTTTGGAACTAGACATTTCCTCCATTAGGAAGCAACCCTTACGAAATATCAAGACTCGGTAAGTGGCCCTCCGTTATTTGAACTTCTATTCTTCCACCTAGCAGAATGATAAAAGAAGGCCAGCTGCATAATTCATTGTAATTTTCTAGCGTTTTCATACAGTGCAAAAGGAGTCGATGTCACTTCTTTGGTTTCATTTATCTAAGAACATAAGAAGAGCCGACTGGATCAGGCCAATGGCTACTCTAATTCAACATCCTGTACTCAGAGCGGCCACCCAGATGCCTGAGGGAAATCTGTGTGTTCACATATTAGGAGAAATACTTCACTAGGAAACACAGTTAGGAGATGAAGAGGCGAGAGAGGATACTACCATATTTCTCTGTGTATAAGACGAGGTTATTTTCTATTTCAAAAATTGGGGGCCGTCTTATACACGAAACATGGGCATCCAGGGAGATTTTTATTTTATTTTAAGGTAATGTCCAGGATTTTGGCTTGGGCGGGCTGGAGTGCGCGTTCGGTGGGCCGTTGGGGGTTGTGGCAATCACCCCCCAAAGGGTCAAAAGCTTGTCGCTGTCGCCGATTGTGCGGATTTTCACTTCTACTTTAGGGTTTGGGCAGCCCTAAGATATTGTTTTCTTAATTTTCGGTTCCAAAAAATAGGGGTCATTTTATACATGGGTGCATCCTATGCACAGAAAAATACGGTATTTCCTGTCACTCTGTCAGAGGTGCAACTGAGGCGAGAGACATTCTAGTGCCTGAGACAGAGGTTTAAAATATTATTGGGTAAAAATATAATAATAAACTAAATTACTGACATTATGCTGCTTTTTAATAGGTTTAGTAAAAAAAAGTTAATCCTTTAATAATCTGCCATCTGGGGCAAGCTGTCCCACTCTGCCTGTAGGGAGGTCTAATTCTAGCACGTCAAAGCGCAAGTAGATAAATAGGTACCGCTCCGGCGGGAAGGTAAACAGCGTTTCCGTGTGCTGCTCTGGTTTGCCAGATGCGGCTTAGTCATGCTGGCCACATGACTTGGACAAACGCCGGCTCCTCGGCCAATAAAGCGAGATGAGCGCCGCAACCCCAGAGTCGTCCGCGACTGGACCTAACGGTCAGCGGTCCCTTTACCTTTACCAACTGTTTTAGAAGGCTTCCGAGTGGCATGATACACTTCTCTACAAGTTGTTTGACTCCATTTCCCATCAACCCAGGCCACTGGCCTTGCTGGCTGGGAATGATGGGAGTTATAGTATAATAATAATAATAATAATAATAATAATAATAATAATATGGTGGGCACCATGTTGGGAAGTCTGTAATTACACACACACACACACACACACACACACACACACACCATAGGCTAAAAGTCTGGCTAAATATGTGAATTATTTTCATTGCTGTTTAAGACAGGTTTTATAGTATTCATAGAATCATAGAATCATAGAGTTGGAAGAGACCACAAGGGCCATCGAGTCCAACCCCCTGCCAAGCAGGAAACACCATCAGAGCACTCCTGACATATAGTTGTCAAGCCTCTGCTTAAAGACCTCCAAAGAAGGAGACTCCACCACACTCCTTGGCAGCAAATTCCACTGTCGAACAGCTCTTACTGTCAGGAAGTTCTTCCTAATGTTTAGGTGGAATCTTCTTTCTTGTAGTTTGGATCCATTGCTCCGTGTCCGCTTCTCTGGAGCAGCAGAAAACAACCTTTCTCCCTCCTCTATGTGACATCCTTTTATATATTTGAACATGGCTATCATATCACCCCTTAACCTCCTCTTCTCCAGGCTAAACATGCCCAGCTCCCTTAGCCGTTCCTCATAAGGCATCGTTTCCAGGCCTTTGACCATTTTGGTTGCCCTCCTCTGGACATGTGGCATTCATACTGATACTAATTATATTCCTCACGGAATATAATTAGTATCAGTATGAATGCCACATTTCAATTATCAACACAAAATATCAAATAAATGCATCCAAAGCTTAGGTCACCCCCACATCTGAAAGGCAGCATACTGAAATGCTGCTTTTATTAAAAGAATAAACAAAATATTAGGTCCACAACCGGATTTATTGAGAAGGAATGAGAACAAGCAGCTAGAGACATCACTTCTTGTATGGACTTAGACAAAAGCCAAAAATTTGGATAGAGAAAGGGTTGTGTAAGGAGGGGTTTAGCCCCCTTTTCTCAGTTTCCAGCGCTTTTTGAAGTGACCTGGTGACTGGTATATAACGTCACTTTTTGACAACCATGCCCCGAAAATAAAGGAGTATTTGATAACATAAAATGTCTGAGCTAGTTATGGTACTTCGTAGAATAGTCTACAGGGGTCACTGTTGAGCAGCACAAAGTTACTGTATTATGACTCTGTGTTCAGCTCCATTCTGCACTCTTGTTTTCCCATATATATTTCCCCCAAACAAACGATGCGAGGTAAGCCAAGAACAAATGCCGGTTACTGTTTGAAATAAATTAAACCACAAACCCAGGTTCGGATGTCATGCTATACCAAATAATATGAGCAAAAGTAGCAAGAGAGGAATGAAATACCCACAATTTTAGAAGTATGTTACAATTCAGCAACTAGCAGTCCCGAACAATCAGCAAATATTAATCTCAAACAATCAGGGTCCCATGAACATCTAAACAACTAAACTAAATACAGTTTATTGAACCATGGTTTAAAGTGATATGTGAATAAGGCCTACAGTGTTTTCGATGTTTTTCAACTTAGCTCAAATTGATACCCGTTTCATTCCTATTCTTAAAGGCATTGCTACATTTTTAAGGCTGCCTCTGAAATAGAGGAATTTTCTTAGTTTTCGATACAAAGTTAGCTGCATCTAATATTATGAAATAGATAATATTTTATATTATCCATTAACTGTTGTTGTTTTCTTCTCTTGTAGGATTCAGAACATTCCCAGGTGGAAGTTATCTGGATATAATTTTATGCATTTGTAATTTAGATAGTAATTCATTCAGAGTGTCAGTGTGTAATTTAATCCAATATGTAATATATCTATAACACAGGTTGACTGGGAGCACATTTATTCTAGATCTGAGGTATTAATGTGTGATCTGGTGTTGTTAGTCACTAAAGGGGTGAAATTGGGAGTCCTACAAGTCATGCTTGATACTTTACTCCAGGTAGAAGTGGGACTGTTGGTGAGGGAAAAGATGTTTTGAGCCAGGACACCTAACTAAACTTTACATGCAAAACATCATGTTTGAAATATATATAGCAAAACTCCAGCGGCTGCTTCTGTTACATAAAATGTGCTTCAGGGGGTGGTATTTTTAGGGGGAAAGTAGTAAGTGGACTCGTACGGTTGCCATATGTCCTCTTTTTCCAGGATATGTCCTCTTTTTCAGGGGTTAAACAAAAGCATTGCTGCTAAGCATAGCGGCAATTTGCTTAGCTATTTCCCCTGTTGAACTTCCAAGATGAGACATGAATCCCAAATTCATAAGGCATGATTCACACTGAAGAGATTCACACAAGCAGTGGGGGAGTCCTCTAAACTTGGTAGTCGTTGAAAGCAGTTAGAAGTTCTTTTCAATTAATAAGTATAGCTGTCAACTTTCCCCTTTTCTTGCGAGGAATCCTATTCGGAATAAGGGAATTTCCCTTAAAAAAAGGGAAAAGTTGACAGCTATGTTAATAAGCAGAGAGCAAGGGGAAGGGATCCCTTAATATTTTTTTTAATGATAAGCACATGAATCCACCCCGTGGAGCAAGCACATACATACACTGTCTCTCCCCACACACCCCTCCAGTTGCAAGAGCCCTAAGAAACTGTGTCAGAGTTTTGTGCCCATTCCCAGCTCACTTGCCACCCAGAAACTCTTTCACAGGTTTTTCCCCTGCCAGCAAGCAAGCGTAAGCTGAGGCTGGATAATTCATGGATCTTTATTGTGGCTTTCACTGGGCAATTAACAAGATAAGCGAGTCCCTGGCAGGGGATGGTGCCGTGGACCCCCTGGGTGTGTTCCACGGACACCCAGGGGTCCCTAGACCCCCAACTGGGAACCACTGGTCCAATATTTTACCCAGAGTGCATCACACTGGCCTTCTGGGAACTGCCATCTTGCATTCAGATCCACTTTTTCGGTATGAAAATAACATTTAAAACTTCAGATAACTTTTCTGAATCTATCTCATTCGCTCGCACACAAAGTTGGTCACCTGTCCACCTCTACCTGTGAAAATGCAGCCGGGAAAGTATCTTTAGTGCAGATTCCGGTCTGTGGGCATGTGTAGCAGGCAGAGAAGTAGATGGACTGTCACGCACTAATAGGATGACTTGCCTTGGATTCAACTCTCCATGTGAAATTAAAAAAGGTATAATAAACAAACAGCCTCTCCACAGTGACTCTCAGCCTGCTATCTACCCCATCTGTGAGTCTGCTGAGCAATAGTGTGACTTCACCTACGATTCACACAGGACCCGTTGCCTCCAGCAAGCCATACTTCGTTCGTTTCGCAAGAGCTTTGTTTCCCGACCTACAGGAAATTCCACCTCTGAGGCAGCGCACAAAGAATTTGCTTCTTAAAAGTTAAAGGCTCTGTCTGTCAAAGCAGGCTGACAAATGGAGTGACTAAGGCCTATTGTAGCTCTGACATAGTAGGACAGTCGGAGCTCAGCTCAGCAGGAAGGAGCCACAGGCCCAGTCGCATTCAGGTTGAAGCTGCTTTCAACACCAAAAGGGAAATGCCCAGTTTTCCTGGGTCCACATCTCATAAAGTCTGGAATATTTTTGTCATTTGCATTTCTCAGCTTTTAGTCAGGGCTGGCTGAAGGGTTTTCATTCCCCCAGGCAAATTATGGCCTACCATGAAAGGTGGCGTTTGGACTGCCAAACGTTGGAGGGGGCCATTTGCAGGTGTCTGATGTTGCTTTTGAGTGAATCGGACGACGTCAGGTTTTTGGCAAACCCCATTGTACCGCGGATGAGGGCGTCAAGGGCTCGTTTTATGACCTACAATAAACGTGGGGTTTGCACCGCCAAATGTTGCAGGGTTTAATTTGCAGGGCTTTGACACCACTTTTGAGTGAATCTGACGATGTCGGGTTTTTGGTGAAACCGTGACCTCACAGGTTAGGGCGCTGAGGGCTCATTTTATGGCTTACCATGAAACGTGGGGTTTGCACCATCAAATGTTACAGGGCCCGTTTTCCTGGCATTGGCGCCACTTGGGAGTAAATTTGCAGATGTCACGTTTTTGCCGAAACTGTTAGAGCTCTAGCGGCTCATTTTATGGGGCACCGTGAAATGTAGGGTTTCCACTGCTAAAGGGTGCAGGGGGCCTTTTGCAAGGTTTTGGCGCCACTTGGGAGTGAAGCAAATGAAATGTATTCTATGAAACTTTGACCCCCCAGGTTCGGGTGCCGAAGGTTCATTTTGTGGGCCGCTGTGAATCCTGAGGTTTTCACCGCCCAAGGGTGATTTGGAATGAATCGGACAAATTTGAGTCCTTGGGGGTGAGGTGAGAATCTGTGTTTTAGCATCTCACGGAATCAACATACAGTGGTACCTCAGGTTACATACGCTTCAGGTTACATACGCTTCAGGTTACAGACTCCGCTAACCCAGAAATAGTGCTTCAGGTTAAGAACTTTGCTTCAGGATGATAACAGAAATCGTGCTCCGGCAGCGCAGCGGCAGCAGGAGGCCCCATTAGCTAAAGTGGTGCTTCAGGTTAAGCACAGTTTCAGGTTAAGTACGGACCTCCGGAACGAATTAAGTACTTAACCTGAGGTACCACTGTAGTGTGATATCCAACTGAGTCGTATTCAGAGTAGACCTAATGAGATCAATGGACTTAATTCTGATTATATCCGTGAGTCTTCTCTGAGTATGCCTTAGTAGTTGGATATCAGCCATACTCAGTTTCTCTCTAACCTCAGCATTTTGTTCTGTAAGCTACTCTGGAAAGTTTCTGAATTAACGAACCTGCATCCCCCCAAAAGCTGGATGCCATTGTATGAGCAGGTTTGTCGCTCAGAACTCCTCATGCTAAGCATACACCTATTTATGTTCAAATGCAACAACCGCTTGAAAAAGTGTGTGAATTTCTTCTCCACCTGAAGCAGTAAGCTGGACTTGTTCTTTAGAGCACCTCAGGTCCCAAGCAGATGGTATTAATGCTTTTTTTTAAAAGTAGACAATACTGTTCATAAATCAACTGAAGTATGTCCGAAGCCCCAAAATACAACAATTTATTTCACTAATATTATCACTGAAGAGCCTCATACCTGTTCTCTTCAGACATAGCAAACTACCATAGACTAGAACCCAAAGAGGGTTTGAGTTTCCAAACATAACAAGCAACCATAGTTTAGAGATGTTTATCCAGTCTGGTTTGCTGTCCTCTTAAGCACTCAAAAGACCACTCCTCTCTATGAGGTCTACAAGTTGCTTTCAGGTTTTGACGTGCCTCTGTTTCAGTATATTATGATGTTGCTATACAGTGGTACCTCGGGTTACATATGCTTCAGGTTACATACGCGTCAGGTTACAGACTCCGCTAACCCAGAAATAGTATCTCAGGTTAAGAACTTTGCTTCAGGATGAGAACAGAAATCGTGCAGCCATGGAGGAGCGGCAGCAGCGGGAGGCCCCATTAGTTAAAGTGGTGCTTCAGGTTAAGAACAGTTTCAGGTTAAGAACGGACCTCCAGAACGAATTAAGTACTTAACCCGAGGTACCACTGTATTTCAAAAAGTCTCCCCAACCTAGCTCTCAAAATGCAATATTCTTGAACTGTAGGGTTTCTAATCGTCAGCTTTGCTGCAGAGTACTGAAAGGCGGGTGGCACTGTGGTCTAAACCACAGAGCCTAGGGCTTGCCGAATAGAAGGTCGGCAGTTCAAATCCCTGCAACGGGGTGAGCTCCCGTTGCTCGGTCCCTGCTCCTGCCAACCTAGCAGTTTGAAAGCACGTCAAAGTGCAAGTAGATAAATAGGTACCGCTCTGGTGGGAAGGTAAACGGCGTTTCCATGCGCTGCTCTCGTTTGCCAGAAGCGGCTTAGTCATGCTGGCCACATGACCCGGAAGCTGTACACCGGTTTCCTCGGCCAGTAAAGCAAGATGAGCACCACAACCCCAGAGTTGTCCACGACTGGCCCTAACGGTCAGGGGTCCCTTTATCTTTACCTTTACTGAAACGCCTAGCTACACAAAACCTAATTACAGCCTGTTCTGAACCCTTTTTTGGTTTGTGGTATCTGCTGCAAAAGTATTTGTGATAAAGGACTTCAATCTAATAAAATCCAAGAATACTGCCCCTTGTAAAGCCTGTGCCTTCGCTATTATTGCAATGGGTTTACACTCGCTACATGCCACTACGGTTTTGCCTTCGAACACCGAGGAAGTTTTATAAGCCCTGCACATAGCAACATGACACCAGAATGCCAGGTGACACCAAATCGCTCCAACAACTTTCCCCCTGCAAAGCGGATTCAGCCGGTCCCCCTCCCCAAACAACACCATCATTCAGGGCAATAATAATATTTGTTAGGTCAACAAAGCAACATGCAATCTGAGAAGTGTGCCCCAATGTTTGAATTATTTAAACATAATCTCTTAGAATGCTGGGAGAAGGATCCTGGTGTGTAAAAACCTAGTAATCCAGTTTCTTGGGGTAGGAAAAATGTCTTGGTTCATATCTGGAGTATCTTCACCAATAACATTTTGTGTTGTTCAGGGTTAACCAGGGATAACCAGTCAACACTCCCCAACAAAACGAAACAAAAACCCTGTCATTGTTAAATACTGTCTAGATGCATCCTTATTTTACATCCTTACTCTCTCCTGGATAGCTCAGTTGGTGAGAACGTGGTGCTGATAACACCAAGGTTGCAAGTTTGATCCCTGTATGGGACAGTTGCAGACTCCTGCATTGCAGGGACTAGATGACCGTATGGGTCACTTCCAGTTCTACAGTTCTGTGATTTAAAGCATATGGCTTCCTGCAAATAACCATGGGAACTGTTGTGTATTAAAGGTGCTGGGAAATAAAGTTCTGTGATGGATATATTACAGTTCCCAGGATGATTTGAGGGGAAACCAGCGGGTGCAGAATGCCACCGCGAGACTCCTTACAGGGTCCTTGCTGCAGGATCACATTCACCCAGTGCTGTACCAGCTGCACTGGCTCCCGGTGGAGTACAGGTTCAGGTTTAATGTGCTGGTTTTAACCTTTAAAGCCCTATACGGCCTAGGACCCTCGTACCTATGGGACCGCCTCTCCTGGTATGTCCCATGGAGGATCTTACGGGAGGACCTTACTTGGAGGTTCCGGGCCACAGAGAGGTTAGGTTGGCCTCAACCAGAGCCAGGGCTTTTTCAGCTGTGGCTCCAATCTGGTGGAACGCTCTGTCACAAGAGACCAGGGCCCTGTGGGACTTGACATCTTTCCGCAGGGCCTGCAAGACGGAGCTGTTCCACCAGGCCTTTGGCCAGGGCACAGCCTGACCCCCTCCTTTGGCAATCCTCACAGAACTCTAGCCCAATGGTTGCCATTAATCTGATTTGAATTGATTTTATAATGAAATGATTTTAGAATGTTGTATCATTTTACTGTTGTTAGCCGCTCTGAGCCCGGCTTTGGCTGGGGAGGGCGGAATATAAATAATTTTTTTTAAAAAACAACAACCATGTACAGTTGTACCTCGGAAGTCGAACACCTTGCAAGTTGAACGTTTTGGCTCCCAAACGCCGCAAACCCAGAAGTGAGTGTTCCAGTTTGCGAACGTTCTTTGGAACCTGAATGTCCGATGTAGGTTCCACGGGTTCCGATTGGCCACAGGAGCTTCCTGCAGCCAATCAGAAGCCGCACCTTTGTTTCCAAACATCTTGGAAGTCGAACCAAACTTCCAGAACGGATTCCATTTGACTTCCAAGGTACGACTGTACTTTAAATGTTTGGTGTGGATTTGACCTATGGTGCATGACATGTTAACATTGGGGCTGCCAGATTTCTGAAAAGTATGAATACAGAATACCTTGGTTTCTATGCTGCAGAGCAGTACGGGACTGCGATAATTCAACAGTATGGTTGAGTCATATGTGTCCTTTTGAAGTTTCCATATGACTAGTAACAAGACAAGAGCAAATTAAGTGCAATACAGTGCATACTTACCTCTGGGTAGATCCCACTTAATACAGTGGATTTACCTTTGAGCAAACCTGCTTCTACTGCATATCTGACAAATTGGTTATGCGTCATCCAGCCTTAGGCTTTGGGAGAGATTAACACCTTACAAGAAGAAGTGCTGTTCGCCTCCTGTTGTTCATCGTTGTCACTGAGTAGTAGTTAGGGCTTTGCAAGGCCTAGGAAGCTGGACACCACACATGCGATGAAATGATGCACAATGGGTGGTAGTCCCAAAGTGTTGCATTGTCTAGCCAAGAAAGGCAGCTCCACGATGAGTCACTTAGAAACATCTGGCTTTGCTAAGCTCTCTATGGAAAGGCTGAAAGTAACTTGGAAGCAAATGCAGTTTGCCTTCATCTCCCTGGAAGCTCGGCAGCTGGCAAACGGTAATTAGGAAAAGCTTGTCTCCATCACAGGGAAGAGGTCACAGCAGAGTCAATATAACTTTGTGATATAAGCACAAGAGGAACAATCTTGAGGTGCGGGATGAACTGAGCAAGGGTTCACTTCAGCCAGGGCATGACTGCATCAGGTCTCTGCCCACCTCTGATTCCAAGCCACTAGCATTCAGAGTCATAATATCATAATGCCACTGCGGTTAGATTTGGCCTACTTTCAGTGCCAAAGTTTAGCCCTGGAATGCGGAAAGTGCTTTTGAGCCCTTTCCCTTACCTCTCTGAGTACCCGGTATACAGTATTCCTAAACCTATCTAGAGATAGAGTTCATCCTGATCAGAAGATAGGATTTGTCTCTGTGTCTCTCTTTATGGTCAGTGTATCCATCAGCAATCCATCTACTCTTGAGGAAGCAAGGCAACCAAGTCTCTCAGGGCATCAGTGCAACAACACGGGATATCAAAGTGATGTAATGACAACATTGGGGCTGTGTCTGAAATACTGCTGCGCTGACATAGGGATGATGTGTATGTGTGATTTTCGAATGTGTGTCCTATGGGGCTGTGCGTGTATTAACCTTGTATTGTGAGTTAATGTTTATATTTTCGAGGTGCAAAGCAGAATTGTGGACAGGGACAGCCCAAAACATTCTGCTGTCTTTGGTGAAGCTCCCTCCACCTCCCAATGACATATGAAGAAGCAAAACAGACCGACAGTTGAACTTTATTTCAACATGGTTAATGAGAAAGAAGCAATCACAGCGCCTGAGGGCAGCAGGCACACCCTGCTCCATCCCTAATACAACACTTCCACTCCATGCGCCCTAGCATCTGCCAATGCCTCACCCATCCTTGATCGTGGTCACAATGCTGAGGACAGGATGCCTCGCTTATTCTCCAAGAGCAGAGACTAGAAGCAGGTCCTTGCACATGCTCTGGCTATCTCCCACTTGGACTACTGCAATGTGCTCTACGTGGGGCTACCTTTGAAGGTGACCCGGAAACTACAACTAATCCAGAATGCGGCAGCTAGACTGGTGACTGGGAGTGGCCGCCAAGACCACATAACACCAGTTCTGAAAGACCTACATTGACTCCCAGTACGTTTCCAAGCACAATTCAAAGTGTTGGTGCTGACCTTGAAAGCCCTAAAAAGCCTTGGCCCAGTATACCTGAAGGAGCATCTCCACCCCCATCATTCTGCCCGGACCCTGAGGTCCAGCTCCGAGGGCCTTCTGGCGGTTCCCTCACTGTGAGAAAGGAGGTTACACAGGGAACCAGGCAGAGGGCCTTCTCGGTAGTGGCGCCTGCCCTGTGGAACGCCCTCCCATCAGACGTCATGGAAATAAACAACTATCTGACTTTTAGAAGACATCTGAAGGCAGCCCTGCTTAGGGAAGTTTTTGATGTTTGATGTTGTCGCTTTTTATTATTAATATTCTGTTGGGAGCTGCCCAGCCAGATGAGTGGGGTATAGCTATATTATAAATATATTATTATTAATTATTATTATTATTACTACTACTACTATTACTATTATTATATTCAGCTGCAGGACTACCTGACTAGGGTCAGAAGAGGACCAAATGTAGACATTTGATAATTTGACATTTGATAGATTTGGGGAGAAATGCATCAAAATGCAGCATTTCTTAAGAAAAATCTGGGTGACCACTATGAGAACAGGTGCCAGGATGGCTCAATCAGTAGAGCTTGAGACTCTTAGCGTCGTGGGTTTGAACCCCACACTGAGCAAAAAGATGACCCTTGTGGTCCCTTCCAACTATACAATTCCATGATTCTATGAGTATATATTTAAGATTGTTTAACATGGATTAGTTACACTTTTAAAATCCTTTTGCACACACGATGGAGATGATGAGAACTTTTTTTTTTAAGTGTGTTCATTCAAACTTTCACTGCATGTATGGGTGTAGAATTATTTCAGTCTGTGTCAATCGGTGGTCATGTACCTGCTCACTGAAAGAGTATATGGTTTTCCAGATTCATTAAACCACAAGCAATTGGCCTAATTTTATGTCTGTGTTCTCAGAGTGCAACCGGTACTTTTCCCACCTTCTGCTGGAATGAATGATTAATCCCTCAGGCGAAAGAAAGGCAATCTTAAATCGGGAAAGAGAGCCAACCCCTTGGTCTGTGAGCCAACTCACATAAAGCCCCAAATATTCAGCAGGCAGCATTATTGAGACATTTCCCCTGCATTCATTTCAAGACACGCCCTGCTCCTTGGCCGGGCTGCTTGGGGAGTGCAAACGATGACAACTGGATTATACAGGGTTGCTTATCTCATCCATGGCTGCACCCCACCCTCAAGATCTGGAAGCTCTACAAGACTCAGAAGGTCACTTCACACTTAACGATTTAATAAAACGAGAAAGTACCGCAATTCCCATTTGCTCTGCTTTCTATATTTCTGGTGACAGATTCTTATGAGATCCTAACTCGAGTCAACGCTGATCTGGATCGCAGAAACGTTTAGGTTTTGAGTTTGAAAAATAAAAATGCACAATAGGCAGGACAGAATTGGACATATATTATAGGCACCTATACCTAAAATGTTTAACATATAGGGGTGTAGGTAACTAAATTCTGCCCAGAGTAGAACCATCAAAATTTTTGGCAATTCCTTTCAATTAGTCTACCCTGAGTTTGTCTAGCACGGAATATAATCTATGTCCCAGTTTTGGGCCAACATGGACGTTACTCTATATTTTGACATTGTGAATAGCTTTGCCGTGGAAAGAAAATACACAATTCTCAGGCTCACTGCTGTGCCATATCACATGGATGATCTATTTTGCCCAGCCAGTGTGGGAACAAGTGCTCTCTCTCTCTCTCTCTCTCTCTCAGTTCCAATATCTATTTACAAAGTGCAATAAAACCAGCTAAAAACAATTCAACAATTGTTTAAACAATTAAAACAGAGTAAATTATAGCAGATAAATTCTTAAACAATACAGAGGAGACACTCATGGCAGAGACTTATTAATCCAACTGCGAAATATTATCTGTTGTCAGGGGATATGCAGAGATGTCCCCATAACAGTGCACATATTTCAAACGTATGCTTTCCCTTGCAGAAATAAAAGCCACCCAACGCTTAAAGAACCACATGTATATCATCCTCACTCATATTTGCAATTCTACCCTTCCTCTCAGGAGGCCAGAGAAGCAAATTCATAGGATCCCAGAGTTGATAGGGATCCTGAGGATCATCTAGTCCAAACCCCTGCAATCCATAGTTACGGGGTTTCTATGAGATATCCCTTTTAGCTATTAGCATGGCTTATATTGATACCTGCTTCGATTCAGAGGTTAGAATTTACACTGGGTGCTTTTAGACGGTTTTCTGGACTCGCTTGCATTCACACTATACTTTTATTTATATATATATATGTATGTGTGTGTGTATGTGTGTATATATATATATATATATATATATATATATATATGTATTATTAAATTTCCTGTTTTACAATTTAGAATATTCATTTAAACAACCTTGAAGTAGCAATGACTTCCCTTCTTCTCTTTCCATGGTTCATTTTGCATAGCACAAATCCCTGCATATCTTATATAAACTAAAACATTCAGTATTCCCTTATTACATCCATCAAAACTTATTCACACTATACTTTTAAAGCACATTTGAAGCCTATTTCCACCCTCAAAGAATTCTGGGCACCGTAGTTGGTTGAGGGTTACAGTGGTACCTCAGGTTAAGTACTTAATTCGTTCCGGAGGTCTGTTCTTAACCTGAAACTATTCTTAACCTGAAGCACCACTTTAGCTAATGGGGCCTCCCGCTGCTGCCGCGCCGCTGGAGCCTAATTTCTGTTCTCATCCTGAAGCAAAGTTCTTAACCTGAAGCACTATTTCTTGGTTAGCGGAGTCTGTAACCTGAAGCGTATGTAACCTGAGGTACCACTGTACTAGAAATTGTAACTGTGAGGGATAAACTACAGTGCTCAGACTTTGAGGAGGGAAATGTACATTAAAGGTATATAGAGGGTTAGCTGGAAAAAGCTCAAATCTTAACACAAGTCTCTGACCTGTAGAATTTAATGCAGTCTTCTCCACCCAATGCCTTTCAGATATTTTGGACTGCAACTCCCATCACCCCCAGGCAGCATCTCTAATGGTCATGGTTGATGGGGGCTACAACAATCAGAGGGCACCATGTTGGGGAAGGCGGGTTCAATGGCAGAGGAACAATGACAAGCCAGTTCAAACGCTGACATCTGGCAAATTCAAATTGAATCCAGCTGCTGACTCATGGTCACTCTCTTGGGTCTTGAGCAATAAACAGATGGGACTTGAGGAGCTCTCTTCGTAAATCAAATGCTTTTGCCAAGCGGAAGAAAGGAGGAGGAGTTTGGATTTGATATCCCGCTTTATCACTACCCGAAGGAGTCTCAAAGCGGCTAACATTCTCCTTTCCCTTCCTCCCCCACAACAAACACTCTGTGAGGTAGGTGGGGCTGAGAGACTTCAGAGAAGTGTGACTGGCCCAAGGTCACCCAGCAGCTGCAGGTGGAGGAGCGGGGAATCGAACCCAGTTCACCAGATTTCGAGTCCACCGCTCTTAACCACTACACCACGCTGGCTCTCTCTCAGTGTACTCACACTGGAGTACATAGTTACCTTTGCTGGTACGGATATCAAGAAAAAAATAAGAGCAAATTATTGTGAAAGGTAGCCTGCTTAGGAGCTCTCTTGCTTTCTTGTATTTGGCAGGAGGCAAAAGCAAAGCCTTTGTTGGGTGGGCTGCCATATCTGACTGGTGGGCTATATTCAGTTTGCTGGATTTTGAGTGGCGCAGGCCCGGCATGAAGTTTAATTCTCCTCAGCACAGCAATATTTTCTACTTCACCTCCACCAGCTATATAGCTGCAGTTATCTCTAACTTAAGAGGTGAAAGAGGCACAATGTTCTCTCTGTGTGTGTTGTTGCACCTCCTGGGGTGCAGTTGAACTGCCGAAGAATCACAGTGCCCACTGAGGCTGCAAAGACTGGTAACTCGTAACCGTTGTCTCTTGTGCTGTTTTCCTGCGTGATCTCTCCAGGGCGCAAGCCTAGCCTGTGCGTATGGAGGTCCTGGCATGCTCTGATACTGTCGGTTTGCATTTTTTAGTACAGAAATTATTGATCTGTTGTGTAGAGATCTTTCCTATTCTACTTAATTCAAGAGGGTTCTGTTTTTTTTTTAAAAAAAATAATATTTATTAAAGTTTCAAAAAAAGAAAAATCACATTAATAAAAAATTAACAATAAAAAAGAAAAACACAAAGTAGAAAAAAGAAAAAACAGTTAAAAACAATTCCATCTTTTCATCACTTCTTTTACATTTACTTGTTTCCCGGACCTCCTCATACCTCCCTCTTTTGTATTCCAATTCAATTTGTTAATCCAACAATTCCTTTCCCTCCTTTTTAATACTAATCTTTAATCTTGATATATTATAATTTTAAATTTTTACATATTAAGAACCAATTTTTCCATATTCTTTTGTACCTGTACAGCTAGAAACCACTTAGCTTCAATCCAACATCATTCTAACATTCATTAATTTTGCAGTATTTCTGTAAATAGTCTTTAAATTTCTTCCAATCTTCTTCCACCGACTCTTCTCCCTGGTCACGGATTCTGCCAGTCATTTCCTCCAATTCCATATAGTCCATCAATTTCATCTGCCCCAAGAGGGTTCTGGAAGCTTCTCTGTGTGAAAGAAACAATCAGTAGGTTCATGATGTTTGGGTTATTCCTTCAGGGAAGCTGAGTACAGCCGGCTTAAACTGGTTCTGTTATCTTTTTATGTCAAGGTCATGCTGATTATAATAATAGGGCAGAAGGAGCCTTCACTTTTTCTATCTCTTTCCTTCTGCTATGGTGTTCTGTATACAGTGGTACCTCAGGTTACATACGCTTCAGGTTACATATGCTTCAAGTTACAGACTCCGCTAACCCAGAAATATTACCTCGGTTTAAGAACTTTGCTTCAGGATGAGAATAGAAATTGTGCAGTGGCGGCGCAGCGGCAGCAGGAGGCCCCATTAGCTAAAGTGGGGCTTCAGGTTAAGAACAGTTTCAGGTTAAGAACAGACCTCCAGAATGAATTAAGTTCTTAACCCGAGGTACCACTGTATAGTGTTAAGGTTTAGACTTACTGTAAGTTATTGTAAGTTTAAGTTAGGTCTGCTGCAACTGGATTTCTTATGGACAGTGCCAGTCCTGAACGTATTGGATTTGTGACCATTATGCTCATTTGCCTTCAGTAGCAGTAAAGCTCTGCTGGATGAAATACAATTGCCTCTGGTCTATTTGGGGGGGAATCCTGCAACGTGTTTAAGTTTTTACTCTGCTAACTATACGTTGGAATTCTGTTCTGAATCAATATCAAGTAGAATTCCATGACAATGACAAGACCTCTTGGCCTCACTGATTGTTAGGATTTTTGCTCCGTGCTTGCAGTCATGGGATTGTTGTCTATCACATGACGGTGTATATTTTCATTCCACATAGTGGGAAGTGACGGAGAGAGGATGTTTGGTATTACTCTGTTTCTGTGATGCGGGACTATTGTCCTTTGTTCTTTTTCTTTGCTGTCTGATGAGAAAGAGGAAGGAGCTAAGTCAGAATGCTCCGAGTGTATTATATGTAAATAAACATAGATCAGCCAAAATGCTGTGCTATTGAGTTTGTTACACAAACTTCAAATACTCTGCAGGATCCTTAAGCGTGCTAATGCCTTTAGGTATCAGTTGCTGTGATGTTTGGGCTGGAGAAAGCTTTTGAAACTCCCAAACGACTGACCAGGAGGGAGAGAACATGTCAGTTGGACATGTGTCTCTGCCAGGGTCCTACACGCGAGTAGGACGATCCTAACACTGATGTGGTCCAAAGGAGAGCAGAGCAATACGTTTGGCACCAGCCAAACCCGGCTGCAGGAGTTGCCAGGAGGCAGCGTACAAGGGCCCATGCAACCATCTCAGGTTTGCTCCTTAGCATTCCTTCCCCACTCCATGGAGTTCCAAGTATAGGCAAACACACATCTGGAACGCCACTGGGGGTCTGAGAGATATGCAGGGAGCAGATGTGGATTGGGAAGTGGGCAGGGAAACAGTGTGTAGTAGCACATTTCCCTCTGCTGATTCCAGTTGCCTCTTCGGAAGCAGCTTTTCCTGTTCACCAAAGGCCACTGGGACAATGCCGCAGCCGTCTGCATGCAGTGTCTGCTCTGGCCCCGAGCGGCGTTGTGAAATCTACTTCTTTTCAACCTAAGCTTACCGTACAGGGTGGTTCCAGACCTCAAGACACACCTCCAAGGACTTCAGAGGAAGGGCAGAAAACTAAATGTACAAAAAAAATAAGTTGTGCTTCTCTCCCTGAAGCTGCTTTTGCTCATTTAGTGTATTGATTATATATATATTTATCCTACCCAATGCCTAAGGCTCAGAGTGAATAACCACACATCTCCACAATTATGCGGGCATTGGTAAGGTGGAGGGAATACCTGTGGGAAGCCTGCAAGCAAGACCTGAGTGAAGCATCACTCTCCCTACTTGTGATTCCCAGCAAAATAACACTGCCTTATTCTTAGCTGTACAACTATGGACATCCAGGATGTCTATAGAATATAAACTTTATTAACTATTTACAAAATGAGGATGCATGCCAGGTTATAGACCATTGACTTGGCATGAAAGAACAAACACTTTCCCAAAGTTACCTAGAGTGCAGGAAACCTGTAGATCTGGAAGCTTATATCAGATGTCAGAGGACTGGCCTTCAGGTGCCACCCAACTCCCCAGATCAGAGAGAGTTCAGGGATGCTGTGCAAGTGTCTAAGCTGGAATTGCTTGCTGTTCAGCACAACTGGTAGCTCAGGGAGTAGGGAACTGGGTCTCGATCCACAAGCTCTTCATTTTCGCCCTGCAACGTCTGCCAGCAAAGTTCAGCCCTGTGTTGTGGAGAGAGATGAACTGAAATCAATTTAATAAAAACGTGTATGAAAACATACATGTGTATTGGGCACAGGGAACGTTCTTTCATATGTGGTGGACATGTAAAAGGGTAAAAGAGTATTGGGAAATGATCTATAATGAATTGAAAAAAATGTTTTAAAGTACTTTCCCCAAAAAAAAAACCCAGAGTCCTTTCTGTTGGGGATAATTAAGACTGAAATCCCCAGGTGTCAAAAAAGGTTATTTATGTATGCTACAACTGCATCCCATGTTTTGTTAGCCCAAAAATGGAAAACAGTCCCAACCAAACAGGAATGGCAACTCAAATTGACAGAATATGCACAACTCGCAGACTTAACATATAGAGTAAGAGAACAAGAACATAATATGTTTAAAAAAAGATTGGAAAACGTTTATTGAATATATGGGAAATAATTGTGTACAGCTGGAAACGCTGGCAGCATTAAGATAAATTCAACAGTGTAAACAAGTTTTGATGGATGCAATAATGGAATGCTGATTGGTATAGGTTTTTTTTTAAAATATGCAGGGATTTATGATATGCAAAATGAACCATGGAAGAGAAGAAGGGAAGTCACTGATATCCTAAGGATGTAAAATGAATATTTGAAATTGTAAGACAGAAAATTAATATAAAGAAAACTTTGGCATTGGAACAAATCAGTGCTGAAACAAGTTAAGTGAAGAAATTATCGTCACTATAGTGATTAAGAACATAGGGGACTCCTGACAGCACCTAGCACATTCATATACCTAAACATTCTGGTTTGTAATTATAATATTGCCTTTGGCTGCAGTCTATGAATGAGGTAATAGGGATTGCTTGCAATTAAGCTGCCCTAATAGCCTCACTGTAATGCAGACTGGTGTGTTTTGAAGCAGGGAAGATGGATAATGATAGAATATTATTGTACATAATGCTAACCTGGCCCTTGTATGCCAAGCCCTATCATTTTTGTACTTTGATGTTGCATTGTTGCATGACGGACAAGCCAGTTGAATTAAACCATTACAGATAATATAACCTCACTTTCTAGTTTACTAGGTTCCCACCTGGGACAGTGCCAAGGGCTACCTACCATCTGCTGGAGATGTGTTTTGCTCCCATTGCATGAATTCTGGAGGAAAGCTTTTCCTATTTCACCTGATATTTCATGACTTGGTCCCTGAATTTAAAAGCGCCAGTTTGATGCAGAGACTGTGTGATAAATCCAAGTCCAGACCTTGCCACACCTGTATTTTGTTATTCTGTTTTTTTGTTTTGTGTGTGTGTTTTTTGCTGCTTCTTCCTATATAGCAGAAGTCAGGTTCTTGGAAGTTAGGTAAATTCCAGTGTGATCAAAGCAGGCCTCTCTCTGCTGGGTGGAGCTGATATATTGTTAATGGGGTTTTTTAAAAAAAGTTTTTATTTTCCAAATATAACCCATACACAAGTAGGAAAAGAACACAATAAAGAACGGAAAAAATCACTTGGTGCATATGTTATAGACATTGTTTCTCAGACAGGAAGAGACTTTCTAGTTCTTTGACTGACGCCTACAAAATTTCAAGTACAGTAGCTGTTTTTGGAAATGAAAACAGGGCCCCTCCAGATATCCTTTTTATTGTGCATTATTTATTGTTTGTTGTTCTAGATGCTATGAGCTCAGTCCTAGTCTATACCCCATGTTCAATACATTTTGCACCTGGAAAAGTTCAGGGTCGTACTGTGTCAATTCCAATCCGCATATATACTAACTATAGCTTCTGGCTGTAATCCTGTAACTTTTCATACCACAAATGTTCTTTTCCCGCTTTTGTCATGCTGTTGCCCCTCTGGAAACATCAATGTGATAGCATTGGGGAAGCATCACAAATGGTGGACTGGCGTGTGGATTTGTTCAGTATAAATGGCATTATTTCATGTTGCAGAATACACCCCCCCAAAAAAAACCCCAGCCTGGAGGGGGCCTTAGATGATGTACAATAAGGTGGAGGAGGGCAAGAGAAACCATGGCCTCCTTGTCTTCTGATTTTGTGGTACAAAGATACAGACAGGATTTCTGGGCTGCATCATAAGCCATCCTGCTTGCACTGAATATACACACTGAATAAACAGCATAAAAATGGCACCCAGTAAGGTCTGTTTACAAACTACTTATTTTGTGGTGAAATACACCTTTGAGCTCAGCACAGCCAGAAGGAAAGGTGTAACTGTGCCACTCAATTCTTCCCCCTTCATAACTCCAGCTACGATTATCAGAAATCATAGGTGGCTCACCAGCCACACCTATTTCCCAGTTCCTTTGTCTCAATCACTAGAAGGCCTCTGTGGTACAGCAAACATGGCTCAGCTCATGAGAAGCCTTGCTCCAGATTTTTAAAAATATTATCCCACCCAGAGCAGTTGATGGAACTGGCTGTCCACTGCCTGCGTGGAAGGATCAGGGTGACTTTCACAACCTCTCTGTCTGGCCTTTTGGCGTCTCTCCCATGGCCCCATTCTTGCATCCAGCAGCCTTGGCAAAATAAGGGTAACCTCTGAACCCCCACAATTAACTATCCATTCATTACGAACGACAACTGAAGCGTTATGGGTGGAATTCACCCAAGGAGCCTCATTCTCAGAAACTTGGAGAACTTCCACTTGCACAACAGGGCTTCGCCCCCTGAAATTGGGTCAGGAGGACTCCCAGATCAGGGCCGTCTTATCCATAGGTGCTAGGGGTGCAGGGCACCCAGGCGCCAGGCTCTCAGGGGCGCCAGGCTGAGAGTCCGGGGAGGAGCCTGCCCGTTGGTCAGAGTGCCATGGTGGGCTCTTCTGCTGCGGGCGGCTCTGCGCTGCGAGTTCGGGGGCAACCGAGCCAGCGAGATGATGAGGCAGGCGGCCGGCTCCGCCCTCCTGTGAGCCTGGGACTGGGCAACGTAGGGGGCGCCGGGGGGGGAATCTTTGCACCCCAGTGCCATATATGCTTAAGAAAGCCCTGCCCCAGATCAGCACACAGGGAAAGGAGAAGAGAACCATGCACCGATTCTGAATTTCACCCATAATTTGCATGCGGGAGACTCAGGTTCAAAGAATGGCTCAACTATAAAGTTCTCTAAGTTTCTCAGGGAAGGCCTCATTACATATCCCACAGAACTTGTGTGAGGATAAAAGAGCTGAGCATGATAGCTGTACTTCAAAATGCTATTTTCCGAAGATAAACAAAAAACATTCATTTCCATGCCATCCTTCTTTTTAATCCTTTGTACATATATGTAGACAGCATCTTAAAAAAGCAGAGACATCACCTTGCCAACAAAGGTCCACATAGTTAAAGCCATGGTTTTCCCAGTGGTGATGTATGGAAGTGAGAGCTGGACCGTAAAGAAGGCTGATCGCTGAAGAATTGATGCTTTTGAATTCTGGTGCTGGAGGAGACTCTTGAGGGTCCCATGGACTGCAAGCAGATCAAACCTATCCATTCTTAAGGAAATCAGCCCTGAATGCTCACTGGAAGGACAGATCCTGAAGCTGAGACTCCAATACTTTGGCCACCTCATGAGAAGAGAAGACTCCCTGGAAAAGACCCTGATGTTGGGAAAGGAGAAGGGGACGACAGAGGACGAGATGGATAGACAGTGTTCTCGAAGCTACCAGCATGAGTTTGACCAAACTGCAGGAGGCAGTGGAAGACAGGAGTGCCTGGCGTGTTCTGGTCCATGGGGTCACGAAGAGTCGGACACGACTAAACGACAACAACATATATATGTTTATAGGAAAAAGGTTTCCAGTACTCACCATGAAGTTGTTGCAGTAAGTGCCACACTTTTAACTTTTTGGGGGAAATGTGCCTGTACTGCGTACCATTGAGTACCTGTGGGGGGAGGGAGGGAAAGCACTGTTTATCATTCAAACTAATTCTCATTCCGTTATCTCAGTGTGTTATTTTCTGGCGTTTTATACACTTTGCATTTACAATAGCACTTCTGATGTTGAAAGCACTGCACATACATTACTACAACAGTCCTTGCTCAAGGTGGCTCAATATCAGAATGCCTATATTGCAGATGAGGTCAGTTTTATATTGCCTCTGGACAGCTACAGAATTTGTGGCAGAGGTGAGATCTGAACCAGCCGCACCAAGGGTAGTCAACATGGTACCCTCCAGATGTTTTGGACACCCATCCAGCTCCCACCACCCTGATCATTGGCTTTGCTAGCAGTCCACCATATCTGGTGCGCTCTATGTGAGCCACCCCTGTGCCACACTACTGTACCTATGTATGTTGTGTGTCCATAGTGTGGCAGAAATAAAAGAACGCAATCCTCTGAAATCTTAGCCTTACTGCATAAATTGAGATTGCACTTCTTCAGCCACCAGGAATAATCAACCACAAGTAGAGAACATTTCTGGTGGTGATTTCCCCCCCTGTTGCTGTAAATAATCAAACTGATGTGCCATTATGTTATGTACTGAGTTGAATAGGATCCAAAAGGTAGCAGTCTGATTGGTCCTAGAACAATAGGATTCAGAATGCAGCAGTCTGATTGGTTCTACAACAATGCAGCAGTTTGATTGGTCTGCAGGAGCCACCCAATCCAGCTCCAGGTGGAAGTGAATCCGCAACCTGATTGGCCTACAGGAGAATCCCAGAATTAGGCAATCACGTGCGGCCCATTGTGTAAATAATGTATATAAAGCAGATATTTTGGGGGAACATTCATTCCTCACTACTATGAGCTGAATAAAGAGCATGAAATCCACACTCGATTCCGAGTATATTTCACATTAAAACCAATAGCATCGCTGCATTAAATTCACTAGACTTTAGGTGAGCAAATTGTGGCCTGTTTGATCAAAATGCATCATAAGGACTCATTTCTATGGGTGAGTTTGGTCTCTCTAGTCCTCCCATTATCTGTGGTCGCTTCTTCTTGCATTCACATGGGACTTTGGCTTGAGAAACTTTCTCTGACTTGATAAAAGTTAATTTCTAGCAACACTTCACTATCCTGGGAGTTAATTCCTTATACGGATTTGATATTTTAGTGGCATGATGAATAGAGCAATATGCCTTATACTGAGTCAGACCATTGACCCATCTAGCTTAGAAGCGTCTGCCCCAGGGGTTGTAAACTTTTGGCCCTCCAGATGTTACTGAACTACAATTTCCATCATTCCTGGCCATTGGCCATGCTTGCTGAGGCTGATGGGAGTTGTAGTTCAGCAACATCTGGAAGGCCAAATGCCTTCCACCCCTGGTCTACACTTATAAGCAGTGGCTTTCAGAAATAAGTCCTTTCCAACTTTACTTGGAGGGATGCCAAGGACTGAATTTGGGGTGTTTTGCATGCAAATAATGTGCTCTGCCACTGAGCTATGACCCTTCTTTACTAGTGTATGAAAGTGCCAGGAAAAATGAGGGAACAGACATGTTACTGTAAGGGAAAACAGGTGCAGAGCAATCAAGGATGCAGCTAATTCCGGATGGATGAAGCAGAATATGTTTCTTGCCATAACACCAATGAAAGTGGTCAACAGCTCAGACACTGTGTATTGTTAGCAAGCTATGAGGAATGTAGAACTTCTGGTTCTACTGCTAGAAAGTTGTCTTTTCCCAGATACCCATATTACTATGTTTTCTTTAAGTTTCTCTTTTATATATTTAAAAATGTGGCTTCCCTCTCAGATACAGTTGCAGAGATACTTTCCACATTTCACCCGATAAATAAAAGGCAGTGCTAATTGGAAGTCTTGCTCCATAAGAGAAATTAGTTTACGATAGTGTCTTGGATGTTACAATCAGCTTTCGTTGCATAAACAGTAGCATTTATTATTATTTTTTACCTCAGCCATGGATTCAGATCTGGAGTTCTGAATCTTTCCGTATCAGTTTCTTGTTCTTTGCACTTGACTGAAATAATTACAGTCAAGCTTGAGAGTTAGCAATTCTGGATAACCAATCTAGCATTCCTATACATGTTTGATTCTCCACCACTGATTTAAAAGATGTTGCCAGCCAGCCTTTAGGGAATTTGTAAAATCTCTAGATTGTACTGTGATTGTTACTGCATTTTTTAACGTGTAAAAGGCAAATAACATTTACTTCTCGAGATTTCAGCTTTTGCAAACCTCATGAATGACACAGCCATGCACTGTAAAGCTCAAAACAAATGGAAAAGACACCTCAAATATGTTTTCCTTGAGCTTGTTTGGAGGTTCTAGCAGGGGAGCGCAGCTATCGTATACCCTTGACCGAAGAACGGTACACTCCTTCTATCTGGGATGGTCGTCCTCTTCCACCGCACTCAACTTTGGAGGGGCATTGAAGTATGTTTTGGAATATTTCTTGGATTTTAGTGCTAACTGTGGAGAACGGGCTGACCGGCTAAGAAGGGATAAAGACACTCTTAGGTTGTCCCCCCGAGATCTACTCCCCAGAGACAAAGGAAGGAAATTAAGAACAAGACCAGCAGAAGATAAAGTAAAGTGCAGCTACAACTATGAAGAAGATTTGCAGAAGGGACATGGAAAAGAGTTAAGAGCCTCGGACATAAGATCACCAGGTTGATGGACTAGATGAAACAGATAGAAAGGACTGACAGAACCCGAGACCAGGAAGAAGAGACGGTGGATGAACATTGGCAGAAAGTTTAAAAATTTATTTAGAGAAATATTGCAAAAGTAAAGACTGTTAGGAAAATCTTGGGATGAAACTACTAGGCTTTAGTAGAAATGTTATAAGGAGTTATGTATAAATAAGCTTTTAAGTTTTAGGTTTTTTTATGGTAAGATAAGGCTAAAATAAATTAAGACAATTAAAGGACAGAATACAGTGAAAGATGGAAAGGATTTGCTGAGATAATTAATTAATTAGAATACAAAAAAGGGAGGTGTGAGGAGGTCGAGGAAATAAGTTAAGGAAGATAAGGGTATGGGAATATTAGATTTGCTTTTAAATTTATTTTTGTTGTTTTTGTTTTGGATTTTGGTGTATTGTATGTTTGGTATTTTGTATTTTCTTTTTATTGATCTGTATTGCTTAATCTTTTTTTGTTTTTTTGTTTTTTCTTTCTTCTCTCTTTTTTGTAATTTTAAATTCCCAATAAATATCATTAAAAAAAACAAAAAACAAATATGTTTTCCTCTAAAATGTTGTGATTTTCTTTAAGCTGCAGAAAACAACAACAGCTCTTTGCATTCCAGAAGCACCTTACCAGGCAGTTTAACTCAAGAAGACTTACAAATGAGTAAGAGACAGGCATATTGTACTGCTGAGGTGTTATTTCTGGTGTTTTACAGCATAATTCAATGGAGATCTACTCAGAAGGAAGTCCTATTGAGTTCAAGGGGATACTCCTAGGTAAGTACATGCAGTATTGTATATTCACAATGCAATCCTATAGATGTCCATTCAGAAACAAACCCCATTGAGTTAAGTGGGGCTAAGGATAAAGGATAGTAGTCAGACATGGTGCACATGTGAAAAGGCTGAAAATTTTTGGATACAAATACATACAGCAGCTATTAAAGATTAATATTCAATTGAAGCCAGAATTTTTTCTTTTAGGGCTAATGGACACACAATTAGAAAAGGACTATGGAGGATTACTCCAATATATTACTACAGCGGTGAGACTGCTATATGCACAAAGATGGAAAGACACAGCCCTACCTACTATAGAAGAATGGTTGATAAAATTATTGGATCTGGCCAAGATGGCAAAGTTAACATGCTTAATTAGAGAAAAATCATTACTGACATTTGTTAAGAACTGGACATTTCTTACGGACTTTTTGCATGAAAGAGAAAATGATCATGTAATGATTTGATTTGATTTGATTCCCTCCCCTCTTTATTTTTTCTTTTTCCTTTCTGCTCTTGTGATGAGGCTGCATTTTAATATTTTAATGTTTCAATATTTTAATGTTGTATTTTAATCTTGTTTTTAAGTTGTATTCATTCAGCTTGTTTTTATTATTGCTTGTTAGCCGGCCTGAGCCCGGCCTTGGCTGGGGAGGGCAGGGTATAAATAAAAATTATTATTATTATTATTATTATTATTATTATTATATCAGGATTTGAAGACTGAAAAAATTCTGGCTTCTAGAATGGTTGGATTTCTAGGAATGAATTTATTATATTATATATAAAAAATAATATTATATATATTATATGCAGCTGCAGGACAGAGAGACGGAAGTCCTTTTTGTCTTTTCTCTTTCTGTAGTTTCTCCTTTCTTTCCCTTTTCTCTCAACACTCTTTTTTTAAGTCTCTCCATTCCTTGTTTTTTTCTTCTTCTTTCTGACTTTTTTTTTTAAGACTAAGTAGCTGTCTTAGCATATAATCAAGAGATACTTTGTAATGGGTATGCATTTTTGTGCATTTACGAATAAGTATCAATAAATTATTATTATTATTGGTTTTTTTAAAAGGATAAAAGATAGCAGTCTTAAGTACTGTTTTAAGCAAGTGATCATGTTTCAGGAGCCAGGATGAGTGATGCTTATTTATTCTAAATACCTTGCTTGGTAAGAAGACTTATTGCACTAAGCCTACTTTATTGGGACTAAGTTTGCATATTGGCCCAGCTAGCTACTCCCCCAGCCTAAGAATAAAAATAGTTTTAAAAGTACTTTCCCCCAAAAAACAGAGTCCTTTCTGTTGGGGATAATTCAGACTGATATCCTCAGGTGTCAAAAAAGGTTATTTATGTATGCAACAACTGCATCCCATGTTTTGTTAGCCCCCAAAATGGAAAATGAGTGAGGTCCCAACCAAAGAAGAAGGGCAACTCAAGTTGACAGAATATGTACAAATTGCAGACATAACATATAGAATAAGAGAGCAAGAAGAACGTACGTTTAAAGAAGATTGGAAAACGTTTATTGAATATACGTACAGGAAATAATTGTGCACAGCTGAAACGCTGGCAGCGTTAAGATAAATTCAACAGTGTAAAAAAGTTTTGATGGATGCAATAATGGAAAACCAATTGGTATAGTTTTTGTAAAAAATGCAGGCATATAAGATATGTAAAATGAACCATGGAAAGAGAAGGGAAGTCATTGATATTTTAAGGATGTAAAGTGAGTATTTGAAATTGTAAAACAGAAAACGAGTCCCATGGACTGCAAGAAGATCAAACGCATCCATTCTTAAGGAAATTTGCCCTGAGTGTTCATTGGAAGGACAGATCCTGAAGTGGAGGCTCCAATACTTTGGCCGCCTCATGAGTAGAGAAGACTCCCTGGAAAAGACCCTGATGTTGGGAAAGATGGAGGGCACAAGGAGAAGGGGACGACAGAGGACGAGATGGTGGGACAGTGTTCTCGAAGCTACGAACATGAGTTTGACCCAACTGTGGGACAGCTGAAAACGCTGGCAGCGTTAATATAAACCCAACAGTGTAAAGTTTTGATGAGTGCAATCATGGAAAACTCATCGGTATGGTTTTTGTAAAATATGCAGGGATTTAGGAGATGCAAAATGAACCATGGGGGGGGGGGAAGAAGGTAAATCGTTGATATATTAAGGGTGTAAAAGGAGCATTTGATTCGCTGCTCTCGCTTGCGGAACGAAACGCCCATGCGCGCTCCTCGACCTTTCCCTTTGCGCGCGTGGCAACCGGGAGAGGAAAAAAAACGGGACAGAGAGAGAGAGAGAGAGAGAGCCGCATCGGTGTGGAGCATGCGCAAAAGCAGCCTGGGTTGGGAGGCGAGGGGGCGTGGCTGAGGGGGCGGGCGCAGGCGGCTCGGATTCCAGAAGGGGGCGTGGCCACCGCTGCGCTCTTTTTTCCCGTCCGGCGTCCAAGGTGCGCCGCGGCTGCTGCTATAGCGAAAGCAACAGGTGCGCGTCGCGGCAGAGGAAGGAAGGAAGGAAGGTCCGGCTGGCGGGGAGCGGCCGTCGGAAGCTCGAGCGAGGTAGGTAGCGAAGGGTAGCCGAGGGCACCCCGCCGATCTCCCTGGCCGGGCGCTTAGTCGCTGGGATGCACCGGTCCAGCGGTGCCTACGATTTCTCCCCGTGGGGGTGGGCTCGCTTTTCTGCGCCGGGTGACCCCCCGATTCCCGAGGCGGCGGAGTCGGCAGGTGCAACGGAAAAACCTTCACCATTGCCCCCTTCCCGGAGGGGAGGACCCTTAATAATGATGATGATGATAATTCTATTATTTATACCCAGCACAACCCCCTCCCCGCCTTTCCCCAGGGGAACGACCAATAATAATAATAATAATAATAATAATAATAATTCTATTATTTATACCCAGCACGGCCCCCTCCCCGCTTTCCCCAGGGGAACGACCCATAATAATAATTATTATTATTCTATTATTTATACCCAGCACAACCCCTTCCCCCACCTTTCCCCAGGGGGACGACCCATAATAATAATAATAATTATTGTTCTATTATTTATACCCAGCACAACCCCTTCCCCCACCTTTCCCCAGGGGGACGACCAATAATAATAATAATAATTTCTATTTATACCCAGCATAGTCCCCTCCCCGCCTTTCCCCAGGGGGATAACCCTTAATAATGATGATAATAATTCTATTATTTATACCCTGCCCATCTGGCTAGGTTTCCTTTACACTCTGGGCAGCTTCTAGCAGAATATATATATATATATATATAAGCACACAATAGAACACCAGGAGTTAAAAACTTCTCCAGACAGGGCTGCCTTCAGATGTCATCTGAAAATGGTGTAGTTCTTTTATCTCCTTGACACCTGATGGGAGGGTGTTTGGCCATGGCAGAGAAGGCCCTCTGCCCTCTTTGAAATGTGTCGTGTTTTGAGAGGGGGGGGTGCCAGGGGAGCCCACGTCAATAAAATATTGGTTGGAGGCAGGTAAGCCCTGCCCAGCCTCATGGATCGCCTGATGTACACTATTTGAATGGCAATCCCCACCAACTTTTTTGGAGGGGCGGCCCCCTCAAATATTTTATTCAGTGGTTCTCAAAGGGATCTCAGTCCCTAGGAGTTGGCTCCTATGTGGGGAGTGGATGACAACACCACAATAAAAGGTGGATTTGGGTACTTTGGTTATAAAGCCTAAAGTGGTAAAAAAAGGGTTAAAATACTCTGGTATTTGTAACTCATGGCTAGCCCAAGTATAGGATAGGCTGCTGACTGTGGCTCCTCAGATGCTGCCAGTGTTTGGGTGGATTGTAATTTGACTAAACTGCAAGGGCTGGCAACCCTAATTTGCAGGCAGGTGCATTTTAATTTGTGTGTGTGTATCTGGGGTGTTGGACATCATCTCCTGTTCCACCAGTAGGAACTGTGCACTTCTGCTGGGCCCGGAGGTGCTACGATTCCTGATCTCTAAAGTTCTTGCGCTGCATTTTCCTCAACGGGTCACTTGAGGGTAAAACTATCCAGTGTCTTATCGATTGCACAGTCCCAAGTGCTTGGTGGTTCGGTTAACTGGTCTGGAAGTACAATGTGGTTTATCCTACTGGGCCAGCTATGTGGGATCCTTGCTGGATCTTCTCGGGATGTGAGGAGGAGGAAATGGTCAACCTGTATATTCACGAAATTTTTTGCAAGATTGACAGCTCCCTTCATAGTTTTCTCTTGCATCTGTGATTGCAAGTGAGGACTGCTGCTATTCTCCGGAGACTAGATCTGGTCCTGAAGATCTACTGTTCCTTGTATTTATCGAAAACATTTTTTTTCACTCTACCTGCTGTCTTTGCTAAGGCTAGGAATGGGGACTGTGGCCTTCCAGGTGTGCTGCCATTTCCCATTAGCCTCATTTAGTATGGCCAATGATGAAGGATGATGGGAGTTGTAGTCTAATAACATCTGGATGCCACAGGTGCCCTGTCCCTGACTTAGGTCTATTTATGTTGTGGCCACTGTGTTGGGGTGTTGTTGAGCTCTTTGGCCCTTTTAGCTTGTTCAGGTGGTGGAGGTGAGCATATTGGATTTTGCAGGCTGCTTGTTGATTATAGAAAGCAGCTAAGCGCTTCTGTAGAGCATACTGGTACTTAAAATAAGCCTGACCGTGAATACTTCACAGGTATTTCTCTCTCTCTAGGTCTAGCTCAGGGCTGTGTGCTTGTTGACATGGTGTTCTCATTCTGCACATTCAATGGTGCAGTGCTTGCTTTTCTTTTTGGTGAGCATAATCAAGTAATGGGTATGAATTTGCTGGATCAGTGTAGTACTCATCTGTGTAGAAGTTACAAAAAGGGAAGCTGGCAAAGTACTGTGGTTTCTTTGGTAACTGGTTATTACCTGGGATTTGTCCTCATGTCTGTTTTCCTGCAGAAGGATCACACCACACCTTCCTAATGAAGACTGTGGAAGTGATTGCAGATCACTGTGTATTCTCAGCTTAAATTGGGCTCTTTTAACCAAGGGGCCCTGGGACAAAGGACGGAAGAAAGACAACATAATCACATGCTTATAAATATGCCCAAAGCACCTGTGTGGTGGTTTGTTAAAGCTCTGGGTGTGCCTGGAAAGATTTGTCAAAGTTTGTCCAAAAAATCTCCTCCTGCCAGCTCGTGGCCTTGACTCACCTTTCTACCTGAGCATTGGAAATCTCTCCTGGGTTCATAGTGCAAATGAGGAAGTGGTTACTAATGCCCAGAGTGAAAATCTTCTTTAGAATCCAAGGTGGATATTCTTGACTCTAACCTGCAAGAGAGAGAATATCTAGAGTGGCTTTCTTTGGTAGACAAGTGTTTAGGAACCTGTATCTGAAGTTAAACAGTTGCTCTATTGCATAAAGAGTGGATATCTCTCACTTTCCACTTTTGTTCTGTTAAAAGTGTATGCCGTTTATTAGATATTTTTTTTAGATCAGTTAATGGATTCCTTCAGTGGAGGGTCAGACTGTGCAGGGACAACCTATACTTACAACAGTTTGGTTTTCGTACTAAACAGACCTCACGCAAAGCACTCGGGGGCAAGGTACATCATTTGCATTTCTTCCCTTGTTTAAAGTGTAGTGGGCAGAGGAAGGAAGCTTTGCAACTCATTATATTAACAAACCTTTGCTCTTGAGTGGGGTGGAGAGGGAAAGGAATGTGAAACCTGTAGTGTTTTTCTTCCCTTCTGTGGAGTGATAAATATTTGGAGCACAGATGCAGAAATGAGGGATGTCATTCATCTCTTTCCCAATTTTTAGCAGAATGAACGGCTTTCCTCTGTTATCAGGCATTGTGTGCATGCCCTGTCATAGCATTTCAATATTGAACCTGGCCTGGAGTATTGGATATGGATTAATTATGGGTTTCACTGTGGGTGACGTCTTCATCGCTACTGATATGGTTACCATCTTGGACTTGGGTAAGGTTGTCACCTTTGGTCAGGCAAAATACGGGACAGGTCCAGGGGATGGGGTGGGGGAATTAAAAGATTACTTTGCCTGGTGCAGAAATAGATACCATAAATACAATCAGAGAGCAATAATTCGAGCTGACTCACCACCACTTTTGTAAGGAAGGAGATTTTAGGAACAAGTGCCCTCATGTTTTAGCTGCTACTCTGTGCTTAGTGATTTCTTTTTCTTCTGATCTTGCTCTTTGATCGGCCACCCTTCCTCCTTGTTGCCTGTGCAAACTCTCCACCAAACCGGATAGAATTAGGCCCATGCTAAGTGCAGTCTCCCCCTTCTTGCTCTTCAGCTCCCCCACCCAGATCTGCCCACTCTACGTCCCATGATAATGGCTCTCCTCCTCATGGACCCATACTCTGCCTACAAAAAATTCCTGCTCTTGCTCTCACTCTACTCCTGCCACTGGACCCACCCTCTGGTCATACATTTTTCAGGAGGAGGATGAGCCTGAATACGTGAAAAAAGACCGTTTTTGAAGTCCAAACAGGACCAGGGACACTTTCCCCCCAAAAAAGGGACAATCACATTTTTCTAGGGATGGGTGGCAACCCTAGACTTGGGACTTGTCCACATTTGAGCATTATTTAGCTGTTAACCTGCTTTCCCCCTATTCAAATTAGGATGGAGTACGTAGTTCATACTGACATGTATTTGAATTTTCTAAAGAGAAGCCATTTTGGTCTTTCCTGTTCATGCCAGTAGACATTCCCTTTTGTATCTGTCCCTGCCTTTTAATTTGCTGCTTCTGTTATGCCAATTAAGAACTGATGTCAGACCTTGTTGTTTTAGTTCCCCACTCAATATAAGATATTTATTAAAATTTTCAAGATATTACAAAATAAAAATAGAAAAAAGAAAAATACAAAATAAAAATAGTTAAAAACAACTCAATCTTTCCGTTACTTATTTTTCATTAGCTTGTTTCCCGGACCTCCTCACACCTCACTTTTTTTTATTCCAGTTCGATTTGTTGGTTCAGCAAATCCTTCCCCTCTTTGTTTATCCTAGTCTTTAATCTTAAAATATTGTAACGTTAAATTTTTACCTGTTAGTAATCCATTTTTCATATTCCCTTATAGTATTACAGCTAGAAACCACCTACTTTCAATCCAACATCATTCTAACATTCATTAATTTTACAATATTTCTGTAAATAGTCTTTAAATTTCTTCCAATCTTCTTCCACCGACTCTTCTCCCTGGTCTCGGATTCTGCCAGTCATTTCCGTCAGTTCCATATAGTCCATCACCTTCATCTGCCATTCTTCCAGAGTGGGTAGATCTTGTGTCTTCCAATACTTTGCAATGAGTATTCTTGCTGCTGTTGTGGCATACATAAAAAAAAGTTCTGTCCTTCTTTGGCACCAATTGGCCGACTATGCCCAGGAGAAAGGCCTCTGGTTTCTTCAAGAAGGTATATTTAAATACCTTTTTCAATTCATTATAGATCATCTCCCAGAAAGCCTTAGTCCTTGGGCACGTCCACCAAAGGTGAAAGAATGTACCTTCAGTTTCTTTGCATTTCCAACATTTATTATCGGGCAAATGATAGATTTTTGCAAGCTTGACTGGGGTCATGTACCACCTGCATACCATTTTCATTGCATGCCGTAAACTTCATACCTGTGGTCCATAACTGTTCCCAGTCAGCCATCATTATGTTATGTCCAACATCTTGTGCCCATTTAATCATAGCAGATTTCACCGTTTCATCCTGAGTATTCCATTTCAACAGCAAGTTATACATCTTTGACAAAATCTTAGTTTTGGGTTCTAACAGTTCTGTTTCTAATTTTGACTTTTCCACCTGGAAGCCAATTTTCTTGTCCGAATTATATGCCACCATTATCTGATAATAATGAAGCCAATCTCGCACTTTGTTTTTTAGTTTCTCAAAACTCTGCAATTTCAGTCTATCTCCCTCTTGTTCCAAAATTTCCCGATATTTCGGCCATTTGGCCTCCATATTGAGCTTTTTCTGTGCTTTTGCTTCCATCGGTGACAGCCACCTTGGGGTTTTGTTTTCCAATAAATCCTTATATCTTATCCAGACATTAAACAATGCTTTCCTGACAATATGATTCTTAAATGCTTTATGTGCCTTGACCCTATCATACCACAAATATGCATGCCATCCAAATACATTATTGAAGCCTTCTAAATCCAAAATGTCTGTGTTTTCAAGAAGCAGCCATTCTTTCAGCCAGCAAAAAGCTGCTGATTCATAATAAAGTTTAAGGTCTGGCAGGGCAAATCCACCTCTTTCCTTTGCATCCGTTAATATTTTAAATTTTATTCTGGGCTTCTTGCCCTGCCAGACAAATCTAGAGATATCTCTCTGCCACTTCTTGAAGCAATCCATTTTGTCCACAATGTTCCCCACACAATAAGTGTGCAAGAGCCCACAGTCAGGTAAAATTAAATTTGCTTGTGCAGTGTTCTGGTTGTGTGCAAAACTGAGGAATCGAAAGGGGGGAGGGAATCCTCTATTCACGAGGACACCAGAATAGTTAGGAGCACATGAAAAGGAGAATAGCAGAAAGTGACAATTGATCCACCCACCTAAAACATAGAAAAAATTGTCCTCTACCCTGAGTGGAGATTATTCACCTATTGGGTAAACCCAAGTTTACAGAGGAAAAACATTGGGATTGGGATTGTTTGAAGGCAACTATGCAGATTAAATGAGAATGCATACAGTTGCCAGTGCAGAATAAACTCAGAATAAGCTCCTGTGTGGATAAGCCCTCAATGCATGCTTCCTCAACCTCAGCCCTCCAGATGTTTTGAGACTACAGTTCCCATCATCCCTGACCACTGGTCCTGCTAGCTAGGGATCATGGGAGTTGTAGGCCAAAAAAACATCTGGAGGGCCGAGGTTGAGGAAGCCTGCCTTAATGTAATACTGCTCCTGACTACCATTCCATTTCTTTTCCTTTCTCTCCTGCCCTCTAATATTGTAGTGTGATGATAGCCTATTAGGTAGAAGTATTAATTAGTATTAATTAGACTAACTGCATTGAACTTTTGAAGATGTTGATATTATAAAAGCTGAAGCTCTGGCAAGGCTGGGAGAAGGAATAGGGACAAGGACGCGGGAAATGTTGTATGTATATCATATTTTTTTTGCTAGAAAAGGCTTCTGAGATAGTTTAGGCTACACTGAGAACTTGTGGCTTGCTCAAGGTCATGCAGTGGTGTCTTCAGAAATGGTGAATTTTTCTGTGTGCATGCCTCGCGAATGTATAGAACAAATGCATGACCGCTAAAGGCACTCTAAAGGAACATGTGTTGCAGAACTAGCAAGGTATGGGTCTGCCTGCTAACGTGTGTACACTTGGTTTGCACCTTGTGCATTGAGTAACCCCCCCCCCCCAAGTTCCTTTGTGGAGCAGAGACCCAAATCTGGGTCTGCACAAACAAACACAAAGCCCTCTGCAATGTTTTGCCCCTTGTCGGTTTAGAATGGCAGACTTCTTTCCAAATTCAGTGGTTAGCTACGTTGACTGTAAGTCATCATTCTAGATTGTGCTGGCGAAGGCAGCTTCTAAAGGAAGTGTTAAGCTGAACTATTATGGCGGAGAAGCTTAATGAGGGAGCTCATGTGTACCGTGGCACAGAGCCAGCAAAGAGTCTGAGCATTTTGATGGCAAAAGCAGGTAATTGTACTATTGCAGATGTCCATCTCTTCTGCCATAAACGTTACCCCTGGAAACAAGAGACCCTTTCTACGGGGCGTTAAATGACCCCTTGTGTTTGAATATGAGCTTCCCGATTCAGTAGCGATCTCTTATCAGCCGGATCTTATTAGCAAATGGCTACAACTGTCTCTGGGTTAACTTCAGTTTTTCTTTCAAGCATTCTGCCTGGGTTAGCAGTTGCTGTGCTGCAGAAAGTTTTAAAATAGGAGTTTTAAACTGCTGCACAACCATTAGGAACTGGCTGTGAAGAAGGAGACTGTCGGGTCTCCAGAGAAAAGAGAAGTCTGCTATGCCAGGGGTGGTTGTTGTGTGTGTTTTTTAATTTAAAGATTAAAAACCCAGAACTGTCCCATGCCAACTTTATTAGGTTAAAATTTGTTTCACAAGTGCCAATCTGGGTGTTGGTTTTCCTTCTGTCTTTTCAATAACTAGTAATTTATGTACATATGTATTCAGTTTATATCCTGTCCTTCCTCCTGAAGGAGCCCAGGGCAGCAACACATCTATAATAAAGTTGAGGATGTGATAAAGGTTTAGAAAGGGAGTTTGCTTTTATAGGAGCAAGAGCAGGGTGTAATATGGGGAGCAGCATTTGATTCTTATCTGCCAGTTCACAAGTTCCACAGCTATCAACTTAACAGCCTTGTTTGATTCAAGGCATCTTCTGGAGTAGATTCCAGGGGCTAACATATTTGAAAAAAATGGTTTCATACTAGTAAATTCTATTCAGTTCTGTATTTTCTGCTGCACAGGCAAGTTTAAACGAATCAATGTATGGAAAGGAGTAGTAAATTATTACTGAAAATAGTTCTGCAAGAGGCAAGAAAATTTGAAATGTTGTGGGGGAAAGTATTCAAGAGACTGAGGATGAATCACATTTCCTCTAACGTTTCTCCGATGAAAATAGGGATGTCCCATTCCACAATGATAATTTTGCTATTTATACCCCATCCACCAGACTGGGTTTCCCCAGTCTCTCTGGGCAGCTTCCCACATACAGTGGTACCTTGATTCTCGAATTTAATCCCCGGAATGGTTCGAAAACAAAGGTGCGGCTTCTGATTGGCTGCAGGAGCTTCACTCAGTCAGAAGCTGTGGAAGCCATGTCGGTCGTTCGGCTTCCGAAAAACGTTCACGAACCAGAACACTCACTTCTGGGGTTGCGATGTTCGGGAGCCGATTTGTTTGACAACTAAGTTGTTTGACTACCAAGGTACCACCGTATAGAAAAACATAATAAAACATTAAACTTTTTTTTTAAAGCTTCCCTCTACAGGATTGCCTTCAGGCGGCTCAGGGGTCAGATAACTTGATACCCTCCAACATTTCTCCAGTGAAAATGGGGGCATCCTAAGGAAAAGCAGGACATTCCGAGATCAAATCAGAAACCGGGGTGACTTCTCTAAATCAGGGATGTCCCTGGAAAATAGGGACACTTTGGGGGTCTGCAATTGTTATCAAGCCATTATAGTCTTGGTGTGTGTGTTCCATTTTGTTGCTGCTAAAACTAAAACCCTGCTATAAATAAAGCCCAGCAGAGCAACAACTGCTACCATTAGTTATCTGATTAGAAATTTTAATTAGTTTCCTCATATATGTAGCTGTTGGTTAAGGAGTGGCATCTGAAGGTAGGGTGTTCTTATCTGCCACATCACATAATTCTGACTGATCAAAGGTTAAAGAACAGTGTTAAAGCTACATTTATCACTGCATAAAGTTTGCTGCCCATTTCCTTAAATCCGTGAGTGAACAGTAGTCTTGCTCCAGTTCCCTAGGTTTTCTGAAAGTGATCTAAACTAGAACTTTGTGTGAAATTTATTTAAAGAACAACCTCTTTTAAAAACAGTTCTAAGTTTTCATGTTTTCCACCCTGCATAATTCAGATTAGTTGTAGTGTGGCTGGAAGGGAGAAGACCCCTGAGATGATCTGTACACCGTGACATAGGGGTAGGCAAACTAAGGCCCAGGGGCCAGATCCGGCCCAATCACCTTCTAAATCTGGCCCACGGACGGTCCGGGAATCAGTGTGTTTTTACATGAGTAGAATGTGTCCTTTTATTTAAAATGCATCTCTGGGTTATTTGTGGGGCATAGGAATTCGTTCATTCCCCCCCCCCAAATATTGTCTGGCCCCCCACAAGGTCTGAGGGACAGTGGACCAGCCCCTGGCTGAAAAAGTTTGCTGACCCCTGCAGCGTAACACATTGTACGTACACTGTTCCACCGAAATAAACCGCCCGCCAATAAACCATAGTGGATTGATGTACAGATACAATGGGCAGAAAAGGCTCCGATAAAGAAATGCAGTTGGAAAATGTATTATCCTCCTTCCCAGCCTAGAGTGGTTGGGGAAACACAGCCAGATGGGTGGGGCATAATTAAAAAATTATTATTATTTATTATTATTAGCCTTGTGCTTTGAACAGGCTGGTATAGATACTGAGTTTGGGTGTGATGCTGCAGTCGTGGCTGGAAGTGGACAACTTCTGCTTCTTTGGGCAGTCGCTTGTAGCCAAGTAAGATTGTCTTCCATGAACACGGTTTTAACAGTGAGTCTGTAAGTGACTCACCTTGTCGTGGTGACTGGGCTTGCACGTTCCTATGATCCTTGTGAGCAAAGCCGTTGGGAATCTCATACTCCCAGCATGGTCACCCAAGTCAGTAAGGTCAAAGGGAAGGAGCTAGACAAAGAATGATCTAAGAAGTCCTCAACGGCAGAACTGGTGGATGATAACAAGCCTTATGTTATGACGGCTGTGAAGGCGGATGAAGGCTGCAGCAGATAAGAATCTACCAGTCGTCGTGATACTCATGCCATCGGAATAGAGCCTGACTGTGAAGACTGTGCGTTGGTCAGCGTGCACTGATCTACACACATAAATTCACGCACAGGCGTTTTCCAAAAACCCATCCCAAACCCACACCCCAAAAGTCCCATGGCGACCAGCAAATTGTAATGGGGGCAGGACTGTGAAATCTGGAAGCCCCTAGTCATGAACCGGCACATGGGCGGTGGATACAGATTCAGTTGCTCTGACTCAAGGAATGAGGCAGGTGAGCAGCTCGGCAGCTGTATCCATGACTGAGCAGCCCTATTTGGGATCTACTCTGCTCACCCCCAAAAGGGGGAGAGGCTAGAAAAGGTGCCCTGAACATAGTCTGCCTCCCAGTTTCCCTGACTGGATTACCGCACCCAGTGGGGTCACCACCCAGCGGTCATAAAAGACAATTGAACTTTGGAACATGGAATATACAAACTTTGTTGGATAAGACAGATAATGAACGTCCCAAACACAGAACTGCCATCATTGCGGGAGAGCTGTGTAGTTTTAACATCAATACTACAGCGCTTCAAGAAACTCGGAAGAGCAGGTGAGGGACAACTGAAGGAAGTGGACAGCCATTTAATGTCCTCATTCTGGAGTAGCCTTGGTGCACTCAGTGAAAATTCCTCCCTTATCCCGGAATGGATAACTTTGAAGTGGGAGTGACGTGACGATCTCGTGTTTGCTAAGAAACTTTTATCTCCTTTAAAGATTAACAATGCGCTTGGTAATCACCCAAAGGTTTCTGGGGATGAGAAACCTTAGATATGTCCGCAATGTGTTTACTTAGTGACGTCCATGTGAGTAAAGAGAATGCAGACTGAAATTCATAGGGAAAACCAACAGACTGGTAATGTTATCACTTCTGAAACAAACAACACCCTTGGCTGTCTCGATCATAAAACCTGCCAATGTTAATGATAATCATGGCTTCAGACATGGTTTACAGGCGTAGCACAAATATTTATTATGTTATTTATTAGATTTGTAGACCAATGTATCCTATAGACTGCAGGCACTTCATGTTATTCTAAAACAATTATATTATACAAGTCAAAACTCTCTTTGGTAAAACGCAGCAGTGCAGAGTGGAAAGTTCAAGCCTGTGGGCAGCCAGTTCAGTCCCTCCAAAGGCCCTGGAGAAAAAGTTATTTTTGACTTGGCGGTGGGATTGTGCCACCCTAGTTGCCATCTTGCCTCTTCCACATGTGGCATGCCATAGCCGAAAAGGCCCTTGTCATGTCACTATGCAGTGAACCACGCTGCTGGTATAATGATAAAATGTATGCATGCTTCCCCGGCTGCAGGGTCCAGGACATTTGATACTGCATTCCCTGGGATTAATGCAGGAACTGTCTACTGAATCATTGCTGCTCTGATGCAAATCTGTTACAAAATTTGTGCGATCTCCGCAGCAGCCTCACGCTTTCATAACTTCTTTGGAAAGGGGCAATGCTTTTCTTGTATTGGTAGCATCACAATATTGGGCTTTAACCAGTGCCTGAAATTGAGAGATACTTTTATTAAAACCAGCCTTAATCCTTGAGTTTTCCAGAGCATAATGTTCGCAAGATAAGCTGTTTATCTTAAACTTTCCCCTTAATTCCCACTAATAATCAAAAAACAAAACTCTTATGAAATGCCTGGCTCCCAGATGTACCTGAAAATATTTGTACTCTTGGCAAAAGTACAAGCGTGTGCCAGTGCCTTTGCATGTTTCTACAGATGCACAAAAAGGCAAAACATTCTCTGGTGCTTTTGCAGTTCCGTAAGCTTCTTACTCAGTTGTTGTGGAGGCAGTTTCGTCGTTAAGGTGAGTCGCAAATACCTTTCGCTCTAAGCGCTCGTTTAGAGGGCAAGTGGACTCTAGGCCGAGGAGAAAAAAGCCATAAAGCTACTGAGCTCTCCAAATCGCTTTCAGACTTTCACCTTTCTTACCCTGTTTTTCTTAGCAATAATTTGTAGGGCAGAGTGAACGTCACAGCTGAAGCTTGCTGGACGGGGCTGAGCTTTAGCAAAAGCCTGCAAGTTTTCTGTTGTTGCTTCAGAACGTGCTGTTCTCTGCTTCCGACTTGTATGTAGTTGCTGAGGAGGCTGTGGGGCACCTAGCAGTCTCTGTGTTAAAGCTTTCTGTACCTTCCCCCCCCCCCTCCCCACTGCTTGTATTGAATTTCAGAACTCCTGACTTAAGCAAAGCTGACTGGTTCCCCAGCTATGGATCAGCTTCTGTACTCCCTAAACCATGCAAGGCTTCTTTGGGATCCTAAAGTCCACATTTGTCGCTCTCCAAAGCTTCTGTTTCATGGGGAGCGGCAAGAGGACCTACCTAGGCAATGTTTGCTCTGCAGATGAGTGTTCATGTGTAAACATTAACCAGAAAAAAAGCCAAAAGCCACTTAGCTGTCCTGAACCAGCGCATGCCGGAAAGAGAAAAAGCCGGGGAGTGAAAGCCATCGACCTGGATGACCTTTACTAATTTTGTTCGGAGGGAACTCTGGACTTCCTTGGAAGCTTATCAGCCATCCCTCTGTGAGATGCTCAGTACTGGCAAGCAAGCTCTGGGTGCGAGAGCCGGTCCTGCCCTGAATCTGCAGGTGGAGGGAGACAAATGTTCCAGAGCATGCTCAGTTTGTCGGGCAACGGGGAGGCCTAAGAGTGAGGCCAATGCCTTGTATGGGGTCTTCCACAATGTGCAGTTCAGTCCTTCCAGAAAGCCTTTCTTGCCGGTTGACACAGCAGAGTCTGGAACAGCTAAATGGAACCAATGCGTTCTGCCGAAATCAATAGCCTGTAGACCTGAAAGTCCATATTGGCACTTAAAACGGCGCTTTCGCAGCCATCCGAGATAGCATTTTGCAGTTGGAGAAGCTTCACCCTTTTTAAAAAAAAAGCGGTAAAGAAGAACATATAAATTATGGTCGCAATCGGTTTGTAAGCAAACATAATCCTATTATTACCGAGTGAATGTGTAATATGAAATTGTGGGGCTGTGCCTATCAAAAGTCTCCAATGTAGTGAGATAGGTAAGGTAAAGGGACCCCTGACCATTAGGTCCAGTTGTGGCTGACTCTGGGGTTGCGGTGCTCATCTCGCTTTATTGGCCGAGGGAGCTGGTGTACAGCTTCCGGGTCATGTGGCTAGCATGACTAAGCCGCTTCTGGCGAACCAGAGCAGCGCATGGAAACACCGTTTACCTTCCCGCCGGAGTGGTACCTATTTATCTACTTGCACTTTGACGTGCTTTTAACTGCTAGGTTGGCAGGAGCAGGGACCGAGCAACGGGAGCGTCGCACCGACCTTCTGATCGGCAAGCCCTAGGCTCTGTGGTTTAACCCACAGCGCCACCCGCGTCCCATGTAGTGAGATACAGTGGCATAAAACATTAGTCTAATGCAAGACAGAGCAGGAGGGAGGAGAGTAATATATGTAGTCAATTTAATCTGCAGGATTAGTCTGCAGGGCTGAGATTGAGTTGCACACTTATTCATTGTTTGAGGCTATTTTGTTGCTGGTGTGTCTCTGCAACACACCGAGTAGTGTTGGTAAGAAAGCTCATCTTTTAATATTAAATCCTTATGCTGCAATAGCTCAGAAAGGGGTCCATAGCGAAGTTTTTGTGGAATTCAAACTTATTTAAACTTAATCCACGTTTAAATGGTTGGCAGCCTTCGTATGCGTGAGCTCATGCAACACCTGTGGTGTTTAATGCCACTGGCAGTGGTTGATGTTCCGTGCTTCAGTCTTATTTTCCAAGTGGAGCTAAATCATTCTTACCGCATTGCTTTTTGTGCTCCCTCTGGCAGTGCCATGTACCCCCTGAACTGGTTGCTTTACCAGGCAAAAGACGGGCTTTTTGTTTGTTTGGAGGCTCATAAGGAAGAACTTGGTGCATTTGTCTTAATGCAGACTGTTGTGTTCTTGCTACTGACCTCTAAGAAGATCATCATCATCATCATCATCATCATCATCATCATCATTTATTATTGATACCCTGCCCATCTGGCTGGGTTTCCCCAGCCACTCTGGGCGGCTTCCAACAGAATATTGAAATCCAATAGTCTATTAAACATTAAAAGCTTCCCTAAACAGGGCTGCCTTCAAATGTCTTCTAAAAGTCTGGTAGTTGTTGTTGTCTTTGACATCTGGTGGGAGGGCGTTCTGCAGGGCGGGTGCCACTACCGAGAAGGCCCTTTGCCTGGTTCCCTATAACTTGGCTTCTCGCAGCGAGGGAACCGCCAGAAGGCCCTCGGCGCTGGACCTCAGTGTCCAGGCAGAATGATGGGGGTGGAGACGCTCCTTCAGGTATACTGGGCCGAGGCCGTTTAGGGCTTTAAAGGTCAGCACCAACACTTTGAATTGTGCCTGGAAACGTACTGGGAGCCAATGTAGGTCTTTCAAGACTGGTGTTATGTGGTCTCGGTGGCCCCTCCCAGTCACCAGTCTAGCTGCAGCATTCTGGATGTTACTGACCTCTTAAGGATCCAAATGTATAGAGCAGCCTGTAGAGCTCAGTTGGTTCAAGGGTGGTGCTAATAAAGCCAAGGTTGCAGGTTCGATCCCTGTATGGGACGGCTACATATTCCTCTATTGCAGGCGGTTGGACTGCATGATCCTCAGGATCCTGTCCAACTCTGCAATTCTGTTTAGTGTGTAGCTTTTTTCCCTCCTCCCCTTAGGCACTAGGGTGGTGCGATATATTGCCCAAAACTGGTTTGAAGCCCATATCGTGATACCGGTTTCATTATTTTTGACCTGGCAATATATTGTGAATTATGGTGCGTTTGTGCACACGCTGTGCAAAAATCACAATGTAGGGAAAAGCGTGACGGCCGCCAATGTTTCTCTCGATTCCTGCAGCCCCTGTTAACTTGGCCAGCTCAGCTCTCCCCTGGCTCCTGTAGGGGGCAGCGAATCACAAGGGCAGGCGCCAGCAAAAAACCACAGTGCGGGAAAAACCATGAAGCCAGCCAATGCCTCCATCCTTATTTCAGACAGCGCGATATATAGTGATATATCACAATGTTTAGCTGGTGATCCATCGCAAGGTTGACACGCACTGCCCAACTTGCTTGAGCAACGGCTGTGTGGCATTATACTTAAGGCCGAACTTTTGCGCCCATTCCATTCCCCCCCCCTCAATTTTTTTATTCATTTTATAACACAAATAAAGAACACAAACAGAAAAATAAGCAATACAAGCAAATTCTTGTCATATCCTTATTTTTCTAAATATTAAGTGGGCTTCCCCAAGTCCCACCTATCTGATTTTCTTTTTACTTCATCTTTAACAGTTTACAAATATCATAATTTCTAAACATCTCTTTTTTTTAATCACACTTAAAATAACTTCACATTTTATCACTTACAAATAATACTATTTTAAAATACCCTATTTTCTGCTTCTAACCCTACAGCCTATATCCACTTCCAAAGCTATTCTAAGGTTTAAATATTAACATATTTTTTCAAATATTCCTTAAAATTCTTCCAGTCTTCTTCCACCGTCTCTTCTCTCTGGTGTCGGAGTCTCCCGGTCAGTTTGTCAAGTTCCATATAGTCCATCATCTTCATCTGCCATTCTTCGATAGTTGGTAAATCTTGTTTCTTCCAATTCTTCGCTAGCAATATTCTCGCAGCTGTTGTGGCATACAGAAAAACATTTGCGCTCATTCCAGGGACAAGTGACATGAACCTACGTCCCTGCACTGGTTCGCATGACGGCTGTCTCTGTCTTGGCAGCTTAGGGCAAGGTTCACACAAACTGCAGAGACACAACATTGTGGCCGGGCCAGGGGTTGGGAGCTTAGCATGCTGAAATGCTAGTTTGAAAGAGAGAAAACATTGGCACACGGGAAAGTAGCTACAAACAAGGGAAGGGTTCTAGCCTAGTCTGTACTGGCTTGTCTAGGGGCCAAACGTGTTTGCCTGGATTGCGCAAATGACGGACGGGGAACCTCTTGTCCCATAGTTGAATGGTGATAGTTCATTACCTGCTTCGACATGTTGGAAGGTGCGTTAACCTGAAGCCACTGATGCAGGCAAACCGACAAATATGCAGTGCAATTGTGATATTAGGAAACACCCCAGAGAGTCCATATACGGCATAGCTGTCAACTTTCAGATTTGAAAATAAGGGATCAGCAGCCTCACCTGTCCCAGGGACAGTCTATGGGATATCTAACTATCCAGGATAGCAGCGGGAAACTGCGCTAGAATAAGGGAATTTCCTGTAAAAAAAGGGGAAGGTTGACAGCTATAATATACAGTGGTACCTCGGGTTAAGTACTTAATTCGTTCCGGAGGTCCGTTCTTAACCTGAAGCGCCACTTTAGCTAATGGGGCCTCCTCCTGCTGCTGCCACACCGCTGGAGAACGATTTCTGTTCTCATCCTGAAGCAAAGTTCTTAACCTGAGGTAATATTTCTGGATTAGCGGAGTCTGTAACCTGAAGCATATGTAACCTGAAGCGTATGTAACCCGAGGTACCACTGTACGGTCTTTGAGCAGATCGCATCCCTTGCGTGCTTAAATTTTCAGCTTTGGATCTCATGCACACAGGAGCAAGTTGGGGAACCTGCCAAATGCTTAAAAATTGGCTGTGTCTGAGGCCAAAGGTCTGTACTCCACCCTCCCCAATTTGCCCTGCTTAGTGCTTCATGTTATTGCTATGCTTTCTCATCCCCTTATGAATGCGTATGTGCGTGAGAACCTGTGCTTTTAACTGAATTCGCCAAGCCCTGCTCTTGTGGCCTTTTCCTGTCATTTTCTGCTGCTGCTGCTCCTCTTATTATTCCAGAGAATAGAAAGAGTCTGTCCCTCGGGTCAACCTCCACCCAGGGGAATGTAACTTCCTCTAGATTGGTTTCTGTGGTCAGGTCAGTTTCCCAAGCTAGCAAAGTAGAAGAACCAGTTCTCGTACTTAATTTGAACAGGGTCTTGCTGCTGTTGGGCCTCTGCATCTGGTTTTGGAACTTGGATTTAAGTGAGCAGTGTCTCCTGGTTAGCTTTCCTTCACCTGCGGGCTGCCTGCAAAATGAGATTTAAGATGTTTGATGTAGTGCACCTCACCTCCCTCAGTAGATCTCTTCCCCTTCTTAAAATCTCAGAGTGAGCAGTGATGGGGAAATCGGCCCTCCCTCGCCCGTCAATTTGCCTGAATGACTGCCTCGTGTTGTTTGTTTTGGCAGACTCCGATGCCCGCTCTGTCCCTGTGTCTCCTTTGGCAGCACTGTTACAGGACGTAATAATGTCATCCACAAATCAAGGGTTCATTCATCCCTTACTCATCCAACGTGATATATGCCACCATCTGCCAGCAATGCCCCTTCTATATTCCTCATAGAACAACACAGGCCAGTCCCTATGCAAAAGAATAAATGGACACAAATCTGACATCAGAAATGACATTATTCAAAAGCTATTAGGGGAACATCCCCGGAGCGTATTATACTTCAAAGGGAGACTGCAGCGTGGCTTACAATTCACCAGGAACTTCAATGTTATTGCTTGCGGATTGAACAGAGACAAAGGGTTTTTAGCACATTATCTCTGTTGATTGGCATACCAAGGTCAGGGAAATTTGTGTTACCAGATAACTTTTAACTATGTAATTACCACTGTCTTTTTTTCCCTTCTTTTTTTTTGCACTTCCTTCTGATGTTGCTGTTTACACTATCCCTCTCCCCCTGTCCAGCTCTGCCCAATGTTATACTCGGGAAAACACTTTATGCATATATAGCAGTAGTAGTAGTAGTAGTAGTAATAGTAATTATTAATAGGAATAATAACAAATCCTCGCTTTGTTAATGACCCTCTTTTAGTTCTCCTTTAATGGCCCATCTCTTATGAATTTTGGTGTTTTCATTTTGTGAACAGGGATCTTCGGAAGAACGGCGGTATACAAATTTAATAAATACTGTATTTTTTGCTCTATAAGACACACTTTTCCCCTTCTAAAAAGTAAGGGGAAATGTGTGTGCATCTTATGGAGTGAATGCAGGCTCCATGGCTTTAGCGAAAGCAATGCGAAGCCTCCGGAGTGCAGCAGGAGCGCTTCCGCTGTGCTCCGGAGGCTTCGGGCGGCTATCCCTGAAGCTGGGAGAGCAAGAGGGGTTGGTGCGCACCGACCCCTCTTGCTCTCCTGGCTTCAGCGAAAGCAACGCGAAGCCGACCCTTCTTGCTCTCCTGGCTTCAGGGATAGCTGCCTGAAGCCTCTGGAGGCTTTGCGTTGCTTTCGCTGAAGCCAGGAGAGCAAGAGGGGTTGATGCGCACCGATCCCTCTTGCTCTCCTGGCTTCGCTTCGCTGGAGAGGCGCTCCACAGCTTTCCCTCTCTGCGCAGCGCCCCTTCAGCGAAGCAGGAGGAGAAATGGAAGGGGCTTGATTTCTCCTGCCGCTTCGCTGAAGGGGTGCTGCGCAGAGAGGGAGAGAATTTTTTTTTTCTTGTTCTCCTCCTCTAAAACTAGGTGCGTCTTATGGCTGGGTGCATCTTATAGAATGAAAAATAGGGTGATAAAAGCATCATCATTCAGGATGTCTTCTGAAGAAGCTGGCCTGACTTACATTTTAACTATGGCTGGATCCAGAGGTTCAGGAAGCTTGATCAAATTCTAGCTCTTTACAGGATCCAGCATTTTAGGGGGAGTCTAGAACCCCCAGACTCATAACATTATGATGATGGAATCCAAAGGAAAGAGATTACAATGCTGCTAACTTTCATGCAGTTCATGGTAACTTGGGGAAAATGCACACTCACCTTGGGAAAGGATGCCATTGGTTAATTTTTTTGTCTACCTTTCAGATGCTTCAGAAGTTATTCATTCCTGATACCTGCAGTATCATTGATTAGTTCTTAGCCGGTGTTGTGCCATAGTTAGTGTAGGGCTTGGACATTGGCTAGATTTCTTCTTTTAGTGTCGTTAATAATAATGATAATAATATTTATACCTGCCCATCTGGCTGGGTTTCATTCATTTCAAGCAGCCTTTGCAGTGAACATAATGCCACCCATAGGCTTCAGATCCATAAATGAGTTGAGCTATGCTTATTGCATTGCCTTTGATTTACCGTATTTTTCTGTGTATAAGACTAAGTGGTTTGTTTTATTTACCAAAAAATTAGGTTTAAAATTGGGGCTTGTCTTATACACAGGTAATGCTGAGGGGTATTTTCTTAATTTTTGGGGTCCCCCCCAAATAGGGGGTGTCCTATACATGGGGGCATCTTATAGATGGAAAAATACGGTACTTCAAATTGTAGTTTAAAATAGTTTGAGCAGGGATGTGGGGGATGGCAGCCAACTAACCCATTTTGTCGGTGCAAGGATTTATGCTTGTGCAATAGAACAACCCCCATTTTCTCTGCATCTTCCCCATATCTTCTCCAAATTGTTTGGGGAGCCCTGCGAACAGTTTTGGGGGAGGAGAGGGGAGGAAGAGGTGGAATAAGTTAGTTGGCTACCACCCATTATTTCTGCTGTGCTTGGCTTTTTTTCTTCAAGATAATCAGCTAGTATTGCAATATAAAGCTTCCACTACGGTTGAACTTATCCATAACTCATTGAGAAGTGTTTGCATGGGAACTGTGTTTGCTGAGGCTCCTCAACTGTAACCTCCTTCTCTTGTAGTGCAGATTACGTAACTATAAGATGGGGGGCAGGTGTTGCTGTGGATATGTTTTTCTTTTTCAGTAATTCAACTTAATATTTCTTCAGGCATATTTCAGGGAATCTAGCATGAAACCAATTAAGCCTTTTTTAAAAAAACAACTTGAGAGCAGGCAGTGGAATGAAGAGAAATGTAGAAGTCTGCCATGGAGCAAGAGAAGTATTTGATGTAAAATCTTTTTCCCCATTCGCGCTCTAGTTGCTGTGGCATTTCAAGATGGAGCCGTCTCCCTTTAACAGAAGGCAATGGACTTCGCATTCTCTGAGGATCACTGCCAAGGAGTTGTCTTTTGTCAACAAGAACAAGTCATCGGCTCTCATGGAGAGGTTCTCCAAGTAAGTTCTGCGACTGTCCTGTCCAAGAGTACTGACTGTTCTTTCTGTGAGAATAGTGGTAACAACTAGCAGCTGGCCATATTGGTTTTTTTGTATGTATTTTGAAGAGCTCGAGACTCCTAATCTGGGGTTTGAGCCCCAAATTGGGCAAAATATTCCTGCACTGCAGGGGGTTGTGCTTAGATGACCCCCGTGGTCCCTTCCAACTCTAGGATTCTATGATTCTACTCCTGTGCTAGAGAAACTGAACATTATTCTTGACATAGGTCTTCCCTCTGGCTTAATCTGGACATTCCCATCCCTCCAAACCATGGTTTTGTATTCCTGTAAATTAGAACCCAACAACAACAATTTTATTATTTACACCCCGCCCATCTGGCTGGGTTTCCCCAGTCACTCTGGGCAGCTCCCAACTGAATATTAAAAGCACGATCAAACATCGAAAACTTCCCTAAACAGGGCTGCCTTCAGATGTCTTCCAAAAGTCAGATAGTTGTTTATTTCCTTGACATCTGATGGGAGGGCGTTCCACAGCGCAGGCACCACTACTGAGAAGGCCCTCTGCCTGGTTCCCTGTAACCTCACTTCTCACAGTGAGGGCACCACCAGAAGACCCTCAGAGCTGGACCACAGTGTCTGGGCTGAACGATGGGGGTGGAGACGCTCCTTCAGGTATACTGGGTTTGACTTTCCCAGGTGTACAGGCGAGTTATGCTTTAACAACTTGTTTGCTTTTTGTTCTGTCTTCTCTGCATTTCTTATTTTAATGGCCTCTGGAGGTGCATTTGTGATTATGGGTTGTCAATTCAGACGTCACACTCAACCAGTGTTTGCTGTGATGTCAGAACTGAGCCCCTGTGTATTAGAGCTGTTCTCCTTTGCAGAGATTACTGAACAGAGTATTGGGGAATGTCACCATGTTTTTGTTGAACTAGGAAAACAAACATTGTGGTAGCTAAGGTGTGTAGCTTGCCAAATCATCTACCTTAAGTGTTTTCAGGAAATGCTTCCACTGGATTCCTGATAGAGATAGCAGCTCAGTTTGAGGTTTCTGAAGGAGGAAATAATAGAATCAAAAGGAGTTGGCTTTTGTAATCCATGCTTTCAGCAATCCTAGCTGGTATGAACATGACAACGCCTTCTCCGCTGACAGAAATTGGAACTGGCTGCATGTGGAAGCATTCAATGTGGGGCATGGGAGGCTAGCCACTCTGAATATTTTAAAACACCTTGTTGCTTAAGAAATGTGGCCTGTTAAGAGGCTTAACATGACGTTTCTTCTGCCAGTGCTTGTGTGTAATTTTCTTACCCACTCAAAAATAGAGGGCCCCCCCCAACAGTTCAGCATGCGGTTTACAGACACCTGATTTTTGTACTAATAATGTCCTGATCCTGTACTTGCACAACACCTCCAATGAGTACTTTGTTGGGCTCTTTTTAGAAAGTGCAGTAGAATCCCAAACAATCCAGAGTCTTCAGGAAAACTATCAGTGTGGATTGTGTGTCTATATATGGATTGTCCATATTTATATAGTTATATTTATTAGTTCCCTGTTCCTAAAAAGTGAAACTCAAAGCCCCTTACAAAAATGAACGTTTAAAACAAGGAATATCTGTCTGTCTGTCTGTCTGTCTCTATCTGTCTATATCTCCTGCTTTGGAAGTATTGTTCCTGATACCCAGATCCAGCACTGCTTCTCTGAATCCTAGTGCTACATAATCCCTGGCCAGCAGGTCCATTTTTTGCTTCTAGGATTTCAGAACTATAAACGCCCTGCATTTATTTGCTTCCAATTATGCTTCAACACATTGGCACATTTATTGTGGTCAGATGCCACCCAGTGGCAAGAAGAGCTGGGCTGGGCCAGCGTGAAGATGCTTTTATTTATCCACTTATCCAGTGTATCCAACATTTTGGAGCACAGGGTGCAGGGAGAGATGCAAAAGTAGGAGCTTTCTTCTTTGATTCGTACTGTTTCTCCAGCCTAGCAAAATGATAAAGTGGCAGGGAATGAACCCCCTGCCACATAAGGGAGACAGCGAATTGAGGTGCTTAAGAGTGTTAGACCAGCACCCAGGAAACCTTGCTGCCCAACCATTGACGCTCAGCCATGAAGCTCATTGTGGTTGACCTTGAACCAGTCACTATCTCCCATCCTAATCTACCGCACAGAGTTATAAATTGCAGGGACTGTTACCATCAGCATTTGAAATTCGCCAGACGCATTTTGCACCTGGCTGTTGGCCACCGGCAACCAAATGAAGATGCCTGGGAGCCAAGATGGTGCCTGGCGTCTCCACCATCTGGAGGTGTATGCCAGGGGATCCTTGGATCTTGACTGTTTTCACACACTAGTAATGCATCAAGTAGAATTCCATCCATTATATTTTATCTGCACAATCAGAGTGGATTTCAGGAGCCAAAAAGTCGTAATAAAAAAAATATGACTTTTGAGCCATCTAGCCCCCAAAATGGAAACTAGGCATTCCGTTTTAGAGACCCTGGTTTAAGGAGCCATTTGGCACCTAGCTTCTATATCTAACATTGCTTAACATGTATTCCCCTTTGTTGTTGTTGTTTAGTCGTTTAGTTATGTCCAACTCTTCGTGACCCCATGGACCAGAGCACGCCAGGCACTCCTGTCTTCTACTGCCTCCCGCAGTTTGGTCAAACTCATGCTGGTAGCTTCAAGAATACTATCCAACCATCTCGTCCTCTGTCATCCCCTTCTCCTTGTGCCCTCTATCTTTCCCAACATCAGGGTCTTTTCCAGGGAGTCTTCTCTTCTCATGAGGTGGCCATAGTATTGGAGCCTCAGCTTCAGGATCTGTTCTTCCAGTGAGCACTCAGGGCTAATTTCCTTAAGAATGGATAGGTTTGATCTTCTTGCAGTCCATGGGACTCTCAAGAGTCTCCTCCAGCACCAGAATTCAAAAGCATCAATTCTTTGGCGATCAGCCTTCTTTATGGTCCAGCTCTCACTTCCATACCTTACTACTGGGAAAACCATAGCTTTAACTATACGGACCTTTGTTGGCAAGGCGATGTCTCTGCTTTTTAAGATGCTATCTGGGTTTGTCATTGCTTTTCTCCCAAGAAGCAGGCGTCTTTTAATTTCGTGGCTGCTGTCACCATCTGCAGTGATCATGGAGCCCACAAAAGTAAAGTATCTCACTGCCTCCATTTCGTCCCCTTCTATTTCCCAGGAGGTGATGGGACCAGTGGCCATGATCTTAGTTTTTTTTTATGTTGAGCTTCAGACCACATTTTGCTCTCTCCTCTTTCACCCTCATTAAAAGGTTCTTTAATTCCTCCTAATACATAAACTGGGAGAAAATATATAAACTGTTTCCTACTGTGGTCAACCAGATAACTCTGGGAAGGCCACAAGCAAGACATGATGACAATCTCTTTCTTCCCAGTCATTGGCATTCAATGTTGTGCTGCTGCTTCTTAACACGGAAATTTCCTATAGCCGCCATGATGGCTAACAGGCGTTGGTAGACCTGTTTTCCATGAATATGTCAAGTCCCCTTCCAAAGCCATCTTGGCAAATGGCCAAAATTGCATCTTTGGAATTCCATCACTTCCACACTCCTGAGGTGCCTGGGAAAATGTGGTTGTGCGGCTATGGTGCTGAAGCAGGAGGGGTAGGATCCTGAGGCAGGTGGCGCCTTATATTCCACGCCAGTCAGAACAGGGGTAGGGCGCCATGCTATTTTTCTAGAAAAAGAGGTGCCGGAACTTGCCATGAATGCATCCCTCATTCTCTGAGGATGGCAATGGCGCCCACCTGAGAGGTGCTAGAATTGAGTTCCGGCTGGAAGAAAGCCCTGGATAGGTGGAGTGTTCATATTGTAGGTTTGTTTAGATTTTATTCTAAATCTAGAGTAGCCGAATAAGATGTCTTCCATGAACACGGTTTTAACAGTAAGTCAGTTTAACGCTCAAACTCAGGACAAAAGGGAGAAACGTGCTAAGAGAAAGACACGCTTGGCAAACCCTCACCATGATCAACTCCCACCGAGAAACCTATGTTCCCACTGTGGAAGGGCGTGTGGATCCAGAATTGGCGTTAAGTGACTGTGGAGGCCAATTCTGGATCCACACGTCTTTCCACAGTGAAGACATAGGTTTCCAGGCAGGAGTTGATCATTGTGAGGGTTTGCCAAGTGTGCCTTCCTCTTAGTACATTTCTCCCTTTTGTCCTGAGTTTGAGCGTCTTCAAAGCCCATGATACCTTTGGTCAAGGCTGTTCTCTAATTGGAGCGCTTGCAGGCCAGTGTTTCCCAGGTGTCGGTGTTTATACAACATTTCCCCCCCCCCCCATTTGCCTTGAGAGAGTCTTTAAACCTCTTTTGTTGACCACCAGCATTACGCTTTCCATTTTTAAGTTCGGAATAGTTGCTTTGGGAGACGATAAGCAGGCATGTTTAAATGTGTACGACCCCTAGAACATACTGATAATGAATGGTATAAAAATACTGTGAATAAAATAAAGAAATTCTCCCCCAGCCCCCACCCCGTCCAAGAACCTTGCTGAGGTACACTGAATTTTTGTGAACCAGGAGGGCTGTACTCCTTTTGCCTCAAATTCCTAACCTGGTTTGAAAAATGGATTCAGAGATACTGTTTTATTCCTTTGACCTTCCCTTGTAGGGCTTTAGGAGGGGACCAGAGATGTCCTGTGATCTTCCTTTCTTTCCCACAATAATGTTTATTGAGTTTCATACAAATATAACACATACTGTAAAACGAATAAAACAAAAATATAAAACAACTAAAATGAATAAAAACAGAAGATATAACAACAAACACATAAACAATACAAATTAATTAATTAACGTTCCAACCTCATAAACATATTGCTTGACTTCCTCTAGTCCCTCCCATCTGAATTTCCTTGTAACTGAATGTATCAGCTTTCCAATATCATTATTCAAAGACAATATTCCAATTAAAATCAGATTTCTTAACTTTTCTTAACATTCTAAATCTCATTTATTTAATTAACTCCTAATTTAATCCTAGGCCTATTTGGTACTTTCAGGTAACTTCTAATTTTTAATATTACAATATTTATTCAAATAGACTTTAAATTTCTTCCAATCCCTTTCCTAATGCCACAGAACCAGTAACCTCCCCCCCATCCTCATGCCCAGGAGCACAGTGTAAGTGCCTGACCCACACGCTGGGGAACCCTGACCTTGAAAGTGGGTGGGTTCCACATTGCTGGTGGTCCGAGTTAAGAATAAATCACCTGAGAGATGCTTGTCTGCTGGGTCCATTGTGTGGTACATGCAGCTGAAGAATGGCATGCAAGAAGGACTGAGTGCATATCTGCAGGCTACGGAAAGAATACTTAGGAAATTCAGGGGAGAGGTTATCCGGTGAACATTAGTCATGGGTGTGGTAACCAGGCCTTATCAAGAACTGCTGACTCTGGTGTCTCCTCCAAATGACTTTTATTTGGGGACAGTTGAGCATTTAAATGCAGAGCAGCTCCACTTCAAACTGCATTGTGAGTTAAGGGCTTTTAACCATTCTCAGTCAGAGGCCACAGGGGGCTTAATCTCCCCCAAACTGCTTTGTTGTTTAGTCGTGTCCGACTCTTCGTGACCCCATGGACCAGAGCACGCCAGGCACTCCTGTCTTCCACTGCCTCCCGCAGTTTGGTCAGACTCATGCTGGTAGCTTCGAGAACACTGTCTAACCATCTCGTCCTCTGTCGTCCCCTTCTCCTTGTGCCCTCCATCTTTCCCAACATCAGGGTCTTTTCCAGGGAGTCTTCTCTTCTCATGAGGTGGCCAAAGTATTGGAGCCTCAGCTTCAGGATCTGTCCTTCCAGTGAGCACTCAGGGCTGATTTCCTTCAGAATGGATAGGTTTGATCTTCTTGCAGTCCATGGGACTCTCAAGAGTCTCCTCCAGCACCAGAATTCAAAAGCATCAATTCTTTGGCGATCAGCCTTCTTTATGGTCCATCTCTCACTTCCATACATCACTACTGGGAAAACCATGGCTTTAACTATACGGACCTTCGTTGGCAAGGTCTCTGCTTTTTAAGATGCTGTCTGGGTTTGTCATTGCTTTTCTCCCAAGAAGCAGGCGTCTTTTAATTTCGTGGCTGCTGTCACCACCTGCAGTGACCCAAACTGCTAGTCTGTCATATAATTGGCTTTTAAAGGACTCTTAAAGCACAGTTTAAAACAATTTGCTGCTGCAGGGTGTGTCTTGTGGGATCCTAAAGACTGAATGGATGTATTGTGGCATAGGTTTTTGTGGATTACTGAGATGCATGATGTGTTGTTTCCAGTCAGTTTACCATTTTCTCCTTCTCTACCCATTCACATGCATGTATCTGTACCCACCAACCGAGAGGGTGGTGCTTGCCATACATGAAAGCTCATGCCACGATTAATGGAGGCACTTAAGACGTTTATTGCTGCTGCTGAATATTTTGTTACAGGCTTATGACACCATATGGTTTAGAGCATGAGTAGGCAAACTAAGGCCTGGGGGCCGGATCCGGCCCATTCGCCTTCTAAATCCGGCCCATGGACTGTTCAGAAATCAGCGTGTTTTTACATGAGTAGAATGTGCCCTTTTATTTAAGTGCATCTCTGGGTTATTTGTGGGGCCTGCCTGGTGTTTTTACATGAGTAAAATGCAGGCTTTTATTTACAATGCATCTCTGGGTTATTTGTGGGACATAGGAATTCGTTCATCCCCCCCCCCATATAGTCCGGCCCCCCCACAAGGTCTGAGGGACAGTGGACCAGCCCCCTGCTGAAAAAGTTTAGAGGCTTCTTTCTCCTTCGCCAAACAGCCTTGTCAGTCATCCAACATTTAGCAGATCCTCGAATGACCCACACATACAAACTTTGTGCGTGCTTCACTTTGCAGGTTTAAAAGTAAAGGTAAAGTAAAAGTAAAAGTCAGGGGTGACCATTAGGTCCAGTCGTGACCAACTCTGGGGTTGCAGCGCTCATCTCGCTTTATTGGCCGAGGGAGCCAGCGTACAGCTACCGGGTCATGTGGCCAGCATGACTAAGCCGCTTCTGGCAAACCAGAGCAGTGCACGGAAACGCCGTTTGCCTTCCCGCTGGAGTGGTACCTATTTATCTACTTGCACTTTGAGGTGCTTTTGAACTGCTAGGTTGGCAGGCGCAGGGACCAAACAACGGGAGCTCACCCCGTCGCGGGGATTCAAACCACCGACCTTCTGATCGGCAAGTCCTAGGCTCTGTGGTTTAGGACTGCAAGTTTAGGACTGAGAATAAAGCTATTTCTCTCTCCATTTCTCTCACCAACCCTTCTCTCTACCCCTTTCCCCACAAAGGTACCAGAAAGCAGCCGAGGAAGCAACTGCGGAGAAAAAAAGAAGTGTAAGTATTGAAAAGATATTTATGGAATGAATTGCCACGTGAAAACCATGACAGCATCGGAGTTTCTTCATTTCCTGTAGTGGCTGCTCTTGAGTGTCCTCAAGAGAGTTGTCTTGTCTCTTCATCTGGTGTTGACTAGGAAACTTGCTTTGTGGATGCTTTTGTTTGGCTCCTGAGCTCCAGGCCTTGCCCAGCCTCTGACCCACTTTCTTGTCCTTTCAGGGGTTGACCGAAGCACAAGGAAGTCAAGTGACTTTCCCTGGGGTCATGCACTGACTCTCTCTGTATCAGCTTCTCAAAACCAGAACGCTCTTAGCTCCCAAGTCCTTTGTCCTAACCTCAAAACTTCCATGAATAGCCTTCTCTGTGCTCTGAAGCAAAAGCAGCTGTTAGATTCTGTACCTTTTCGCTCATTGCTTAGCTTTGAGGCTTAAATGGATGCTCGCATTTAGTTCCGAATTTCTACCTGCGCTGCTACCTAAAGGATACCCTGTAGGAAGAGATGGAGCTGACCTTGATTCCCAGTTCCTGATTATTTTATTCAACACAGAAACATAGAAGCTGTTTGAATAAGGAACTGAAGTTGGTATGCCTCCGCTTTCCAAAATAACTTTTTGTACCACCCCAAATCCATGCCACCAAGAGGATTTCTGTTTCTAAGTAACAGTGGACGCTCAGGTTGTGAACGTGATCCGTGCGGGATGCAAGTTCGCAACCCATGTCTGTGCACGCGCGGGTTGCAATCTGGCGCCTCTGCGCATGCACAAAGTGCGATTTAGTGCTTCTGCGCATGCATGACCGCCGAAACCCAGAAGTAACCCGTTTCGGTACTTCTGGGTTTCGGCGGTCCGCAACCCAAAAAACCACAACCTGAAGCGGCTGTAACCCAAGGTATGACTGTACTATTGCTTTTTTTTTTTTCCTGGCTCAGAGCTGCTGCTGCTGCTTCGTCTTTTGTACTAAGATATTTTTGACCCCTTCTCTTCTCCCCCTCCTGAATCTCCAGTTCACCAGTTGAAGTCTATTATTTATGTTTCTGCCTTTGTCATCCTTGTTGAATAGAATATCGGTTCAGGGAGCCCAACAGGTGGTGGGCATGTTTTTGTTCTGTATGAAGTGCACGTCAACTACAAAACCCCTCCTATTGTTGTAAAACTCCCATCATCATAGACCAGGGGTAGGCAACCTAAGGCCCAGGGGCCAGATGCGGCCCAATCGCCTTCTCAATCCGGCCCGCGGATGGTCCTGGAATCAGCGTGTTTTTACATTAGAATGTGTGCTTTTATTTAAAATGCATCTCTGGGTTATTTGTGGGGCATAGGAATTTGTTCATCCCCCCAAAATTTATTCTGGCCCCCCACAAGGTCTGAGGGACAGCGGACCGGCCCCCTGCTGAAAAAGGTTTCTGACCCCTGTCATAGACATCGCTTTAACAAGCCCACAAAGGACAATAAGAAAATGGTGATGCATGCTGCAGTTAGCACCATAATAATTTTAAATTGTAGTTGCACTTTAGAAGTATCCTTGCTATTTCTGTTTTGTGGTGTGCTGTTGTACGTCTACAGTGGAACACAATGGCCTTCAAAGGAGGGCAACCCCAGCATTGTCTGGGAACACTTTCTCCACATGTACCTTACAGACTTTGAGAATGGGGTGGGGCTGCATGTGGAATTCCTGGGTGCATGCAGCTTTCTGGCCCTTGCACAGAATCATATATCTTGTTGAAGCAGGGCTGGAAGTGCATGTGATACTGGGAGTGAGGTCCATAGGCTTCCGTGGGAATAATAATAATTTATTATTTATACCCCGCCCATCTGGCTGGGTTTCCCCAGCCACTCTGGGCGGCTCCCAACAGAATATTGAAAACACGATAAAACATCAGACATTAAAAACTTCCCTAAACAGGGCTGCCTTCAGATGTC